>NC_087178.1:4822500-4830000 GCF_035594125.1 Scylla paramamosain
AAGTAATCCCTCTCCTGAGAACATAAGAACATAAGAAAACAAGGGAAGCTGCAGGAAGCCATCAAGGCTGCACGTGGCACTCCCTCTATAAAATATCACTTTCTACTTCCAGCCGCCATTCCCATTTATTAATTTATGTGATCTATTTAAGTTTGCTACTGACTCGGCACTAACAATATGATTAGTGTGTCTATTCCATTTTATTCATCTGATACTCTATTTGAGAACCAATTTTATTCCTCTCTCTCTCTCTCTCTCTCTCTCTCTCTCTCTCTCTCTCTCTCTCTCTCTCTCTCTCTCTCTCTCTCTCTCTCTCTCTCTCTCTCTCTCTCTCTCTCTCTCTCAAGCTTAAATCCGTTATTTCTTGCCTTGTCTTGATCATTCCCTAAGGGTCTTGGTTGTATCACTGTTGTCACATCTCCAACTCTAAGTACGAGTCTTAAAACTACATCCGCCTCATTCGCATCAACTCCCTCATCCACTTCACTTTATTAATACGACTAAGACATGTTTGTGAGTAAGATCCTTTTTCTTGTGTGTCTTGTCTGTTATAATTTTTCCACTCACCTGTTGACTGATCCCGTCACCTGTCTTGCCTCGTCATCTTTCACTATTTCTTACCTGTTTCATGTTCACCTGTTGTTTAATCTCGTCACCTGTCTGCTCCTGTTACGTGTTAACCTTCATGTTATCTGTCAGTTGTTACGTGTCACCATCTACCCGTCAGTGTTACCTATACCTGCTTCATCTGTCACCTGTCATGCCGCACCCGTCACTCTACGTTACCTGTCTGTCATCAGTAACCTGCCAGTGTTCCCTTTAAACTTTTACCTGTGACCTTTTTTCTCACCTGGTAGCCATCACGGGACACTGCCCACCACACCTGTACACCTTTACAATCACCGCCTTTCTCTCCTTTACACCTTTAGTTGCACCTGTACACTTTTACAAATGTCGCTTTTCTCTCCTTTACACCTTTACAAACATCGACTTTCTCTCTTTATATCTTTAATTACATCTGTACACCTTTACAAGCACTACTTTTCTCTCCTTTACACCTTTGCTTACACCTGTACACCTTTACAAACACCGCTTTTCTTTCCTTTAGACCTTTAATTACTCCTGCACACCTGTACACATCTACAGTCACCGCCGTTATCTTCTTTACACCTTTAATTACACCTGTACAACTTTATAAACACCGCCTTACTCTCACAAGGTGGTCAGTACTCCCTCACTTACAAATAGTACATTCAAATCCCAGTCAACTTAATTTTTATATATATTTTTTTTATTCTCTTAGGTTTGAAATATTATTTTTCTCAGTTTTACCTTTCATTTTAACATTACTAGTGTTTGTATGTAATTTTATATTTCGGCAACATATGACCTTGGTTGTTGTGGCAAGAAATGCTTTAATCACTTCAGTTCACTTCACTTCACTTTCCAAAGGTCAACATGAGCTGTCCCACCAACCACGTCTTCCCTGACCTGAATGACACCGTGACCATCACTTGCGAGGAAGACGAGGAGTGGACGCCGGTTTACGCCTCCTTCCTCATCTGTCGGCAGCGTGAGTAACTTACTTGTGCTTGTTGTGCGTAAGGACGTTAGGGAATCTGCGGGAAGCCAGAAGATCTACAGATGGCAGCTCCTTTATAGAAGATCCTTGTCTGTTTCCATCTATCATCTCCATAATTTTGTCTAACTTTTTTATGTAATTGTCTTATTGTTGTAGCCTTCGTTTCTACTATCGTGTATTTGTTAATTTAGATCAGTGTTGTTTATTAATATAGTGTCAGTTTATTCTATTGTTTTTGTGATTTTTTTTGTTTTTTGTGTGTGTTTGTGTTTTTCTGAGGGGGTTGATAAAGTGTGGTCAATTTTTCAGTTTCTGTGTCAGTAACTTTTCTCTTTTCCTCTTTCGTGTTTCTCTTTCGTGTTTCTCTTTCGTGTTTCTCTTTCGTGTTTCTCTTTCGTGGTGCTCTCATGTGTCCTTCTTTCTTTGAGCTTTTTTTTTTTTTTAAAGTTGTTGTTTCATCGTTTTCCTCCCCTTTGGTCTTTGCGTATGTCTGTCTGTCTGTCTGTTTGTCTGTCTGTCTGTCTGTCTGTCTGTCTGTCTGTTTGTCTGTCTGTCTGTCTGTCTGTCTGTCTGTCTGTCTGTCTGGTCTGTCTGTCTGTCTGTCTGTCTGTCTGTCTGTCTGTCTGTCTGTCTGTCTGTCTGTCTGTCTCTCTCTCTCTCTCTCTCTCTCTCTCTCTCTCTTCTCTCCTCTCTCTCTCCTCTCTCTCCTCTCTCTCTCTCTCTCTCTCTCTCTCTCTCTCTCTCTCTCTCTCTCTCCAGTTGTCTATCTGTCTGTCTGTCTCTCTCTCCAGTTCATTACCATTTTTCCCTTCCGTATCTTTCTTCTCACGTTACTCAACGCGTCACTTCTCGTAACAGAACATCTCTTGTACTGCATCACTTTTAATCCAATACCAACTAAGTAATTTTCCCACCTCACTTTCATTTACTAACTCACCACCAGTCTCATCCTTCCCTTCACATTCCACTTAACTCTTGATCCACCATTTTCTTTAACCTCATCCCACATTACATTCCTGCATCCTTCTCATCCTCCTTCTCACCCTTATCTTCCAGTTTGCCCTTGGTCGAAGTCCTCAGAGATCCTTGTCAACGCTACCATTCTTCATGACCCGACTCCTTACTGGCTCGAGAGTGAGATCCTGTACGGGTGTCCTGACGGGTTCGAGTCCCTTCTAGGCAGCACCACCGCCACTGAAACCTGCTTGGGACGACGGCTGGATCCTTAGCGAGCCTGGGTTTGGGTGCTTTGCGGTGTGAGATGTGTGTGTGTGTGTGTGTGTGTGTTTTCAAGGATGTGGTGTGGTGTGAATGCATGTGGCGTGGTGTGTGGATGACTGAATGACTGGTTGACTGGTTGGCTTGTTGGTTAACTAGCTGGCTGGCTGACTGAATGGATAATTAGTTGGTTGACTTGTTGGCTAACTGACTTGCTGCTTGGCTGGTTGGGGTAAGTATCTGGGTGGCTAACTAGATAAGTGGGTGATTGTCTGACTGGCTATCTAACTGACTGGGTGGGTGGCTGCTCGGGTAGTTACCTTAATGGGTGACTGGCTGATTCACTAGTTGGTTGATTCACTGACTGGCTGGATGACTGAGTAATTACCTGGCTGCTAGAGAAACTATTAGACTGGTTGGCAGGATGATTAACTAACCGGATGACTGAATATCCAACTGACTCAATAATTAGATAACAAACTCCTTCCCCGTTACTATTCTGCTGCTTCCCTTACAGCGTGCCAAGAGGATCCGCCTTCCGTCCCGCCGCCGGAAAACACCACCTGGAACGGCGCCACCAGACTCGTGGGAACCCAGGTGTGTCTTCTGGTTCTAATGACACGTTTTTCAACCCATCATCGTTTTCTCATCCCTCCACATGACTCAATTTTGTCACTTTCTCCCACATCATTCTCTCATCCCTCCACACCACTTCATATTTCAGGCCCATTTTTATCATCTCCACTCCCACATCATTCTTTCATTCCTCCACACCTTTTTCCATATTCCAGGCTCTCTTGTCACCTCGTCTTTCTTTCTCCTCAAGGTTAATCTCACCTGCCCTATGAATCACACGTTCGGGGATTTCAATACCTCTCTCAGTCTCACCTGCGAGAAAGACGGGTATTGGGACCTACGTGGACCCAGATATTCTCCTCTGCAGGATAGGTAAGCAAATTTTTCTCAGGTGCCTTAATTATTTTGTTATTTTCGATACAGGTAGTTTTTTTTTATTTTTATTTTTTTTATTGGTAGTAGATGTCAGTAAGTTTCGTTATTCTTAAGAGGTACTAGTAAATATGTCTTTATTATCTATGTTTTTTTTTTGTTCCAAGTTAAGAAGGGTGTGAAAGAAAACGACTGGTGTGTATGAGCGGGGTCTATAGTAATTACGTGTTTGTCAGTGTTTGGATTAAGGTCGATGTCTGATGTTTTGTGGTATTTGAAGCGGATTCCTCGTACACACACACAAACATACACACACACACACACACACACACACACACACACACACACACACACACACACACACACACACACACACACACACACACACACACACACACACACACACACACACACACACACACACACACACACACACACACAAACAAACAAACAAACAAACAAACAAACAAAAAACAACAACAACAACAACAACAACAACAAGGGAAGCTACAAGAAACCATCAGGCCTACACGTGGGAGTCTGTACAGCATACCTACCTATTTCCACCTACCGTCCCTTTGGATCCACACACACACACACACACACACACACACACACACACACGCATATGATTTAATCCTCGGTGCCCTGGCAGTCACCTTTCGAGGAAGTTAAAGGCGCATGTATGAAGGAGCGGGAGGAGCAGGTAGCTTGCCTTTCCCCCTTGATATTGCCTAAGTAAATCGAGCCCAAGTTCACTCCATCTCTCGTCTTGAAGGTAATGAAGGATCGTGGTTAAGTGATATTTTCTCCTGTACTTATATGGTTTATGTTGTTTCTTCATTTTTTAAATTTTTTTCTTGCTGGTGTTACGGGAGGGAAAGGGACTGGGGTGAGGGTGAGGTCAGGTATTTGAAGTTTTCTTGGTAATTAACGATAAATGAATTGAGAGAGAGAGAGAGAGAGAGAGAGAGAGAGAGAGAGAGAGAGAGAGAGAGAGAGAGAGAGAGAGAGAGAGAGAGAGAGAGAGAAAAAAATCATTGTAATTATATATAGTAAAAAAAAAAAATAGATAAATAAATAAATAATAATAACAGATTTTTCGTGACATATATAAGTTGTCCCTCTTTTCTATCTCCAATATCCTCAATCCATATTTACTTCCTTACTTCTTATCTCTCATCCACCTATAACCCCAGAATCCACACTTTCCTCACCCCATCACATCCACCAAACTCACAACTCCAACCCTCTCATCCACTTATCCACATCCTATATATTATCTTTTATGCACATATCCAAACAATTTCACATGCACGCCTTACGTCTTCATGCAGCTTCAATTATTCCCATGTATCTTATCTTTTTCTTATCTAAAATCCCACCATCCACTCCCCCTCCCCCCCCAGAGTGCCCCGAGGAGCCCCCCAGCGCCCCCGCCAACTCCACATTGGAAGACGCGGTTCCCCCTTACTGGGTGACTTCCAACGTGACCTACGAGTGTGAGGAGGGCCTTGGTTTACCGTGGGGCGGCACCGTCACTGTCCTCACCTGTGAAGAAGACGGGTGGACAGCCTTTCCTACAGGACTCAAGTGTCTGGCAGGTAAGGAGGCGTGTGGTAGATACTGCACAGGTAGACACATCCAGGTATATATGGACAGGTGTGTACAAGGTTGATATAGGTAAATACTGGGCAGGTAGATATGCGGAGATAGATACAGGCAGGTAGATACTGGAGGTAGAAATAAGCAGGTAGATACTTATAGGTAAATATGGGCAGGTAGATAATGGCAGGTAAAGGATGGGCGCTGGTTGGTCGATTGGTTGATGGTGATTGATGGTGATTGGCAGCTGTTTTTTCCTTTGCCCACTTTTAATATTCTGTCCTGTATTGCCTACACGTCACTCAGTGGTAGTGGTAGTAATAGTAGTAGTAGTAGTAGTAGTAGTAGTAGTAGTAGTAGTAGACACTTCACAATGTAATTTCGGATTTGCTTTCAGACGCTTGTCCCAAAGGAGTGGCCCCTTCAGTAAGCCTCTTTCCCCAGTTACGTTGCCTTTGGCCTTAAGTCGTTCAATAGTAATGGTAGTAGTGGTGGTAGAAGTAGTAGTAGTAGTAGTAGTGGTGGTGGTGGTGGTGGTATTACTATTATTATAAGTAGTAGTAGTAATAGCAGTAGTAGCAGCAGTAGCAGTAACAGTACAGGAAATCCTCATAACAGACCAACAGAACAGCTAACATTTCCTACCAACATTTAGTCTCACCTAACCTACTCCAATTCCTATCCCCGCCACAGCCTGCAGTCCTCCACCTCAACCACGGGGGCTGGGGAAGTACAATCACACGGGGCCGACTCTCTGGGGGACTGTGGTAGAGTACACGTGTCCCTATGGCTTTGATGTGGAGGAGAAAGACGAAGAAGATGAAGGTCCCATGCTCCTCTCCACCACTTGTGAGGACGGCAGCTGGTCCCTCACTGACATCCCCAATTGTTATGGTAAGTGATCTCATTATTGCTTGTCCCTCCTTGGTGTCACTGAGCTGCAAAGGGAGACTCTTGCTAGGAAGGTAGGGAATTGGATGCCTTGTCTCTGTGTCTCTTTCGCCTCTCTCTCTCTCTCTCTCTCTCTCTCTCTCTCTCTCTCTCTGGATATGTTTTTGTTTCTCTGTGTTTCTAGGTTGGTTTTGTGTTTTTTGCGTTTTTTATTTGATTGTTTTTTTTCTTTCCTTTCTCTTCGTCTCTCTTTTTCTTTCTTTTGCTTTTCTCTGTCTGTTTCTCTGTTTCTGTTTGCCTGTTTGTCTGTCTGTCTTTCCGTCTCTCTCTCTCTCTCTCTCTCTCTCTCTCTCTCTCTCTCTCTCTCTCTCTCTCTCTCTCTCTCTCTCTCTCTCTCTCTCTCTCTCTCTCTGAAATATTTATAGTGTGTAAGGACAGATTTACTGCACGTGAATAAAAAAACAGATATTTTCACCGAAGTTATAATAAAAGTTTCGTTATTTGCGTCTTACTTCACTTAATTTTCAATTTCGTTGGTATTAATCATTCATTTAGGGAGTCTTTGAGGAATTAATGATTTCAGTTTTTTTTTTCTTCATTTCTTTGTTCTTATTTTTTTTTTCCTGGATTGAGTTTTGTCATAATGTTCTTGTTTTATTTATTTATTTTTTTCTTCAGATATTCAAGGCTTAAGTAATCGTAGTTATTTAATTTATCTTTTTATCTACTCATTCATTCATTCATTTTCCTTGCACTTCTACCCCTTCAGCATTTTCTGACATCATTTGCTGTTTCTCCGTTATTAACTTAACGTACTTTATGAAATATTACCCTTTCCTGTAATATACTGAAAAAAAAGATATATATAAAAAAAAAAAAAACGAAATTTTAGTGTTATATTACAGTCTAAACTCCAGTTGTCTTCCAGTTACTAATGCATTTTTCCCCTTTTCTTCCGTATTCTCTTCCTATAGACGAGGTATTTACTATGCAATACAATGCTTTATATATATATATATATATATATATATATATATATATATATATATATATATATATATATATATATATATATATATATATATATATATATATATATATATATATATATATATGTCTTATTGTATAATTGTAAGAACGATCCGGAGTGAATGAGAGTGAATGAGAGTGAATGAGAGAGCGTACACTACACATTACATTTTTCCATTAAACTGTTTCGTCATACTTTGAAATGCAGTGTATAATTTTGTCCTTCC
>NC_087178.1:4832500-4837500 GCF_035594125.1 Scylla paramamosain
CCTGGTTTTTACTGCCGCCCACTTGTTAAAATTAAGGGTTATTACAGTCCATTATTTATGCCTTGCCGGGAATAAGAGTCCTTTTAGAGAGAGAGAGAGAGAGAGAGAGAGAGAGAGAGAGAGAGAGAGAGAGAGAGAGAGCGTATTCATCCTCTCGTCCATCCATCCATCTCTTCATTCACTTATTTATCCATCCATTCATCCATCCTTCCATCTATCCATCCTCTCATCCATCCATTCATCCATCCTCTCATCCATCCATCCATCCATCCAACCATATATTCATTCACTCTTCTATCCATCCGTCTATTCGTCCACTCATCCATCCATCCATTCATCCATCCTTCCATTTATTCATGTACTCATTCATCCATTTATCCATCTGTTCATTCACTTATTCATCCATCCATTCATATATTCATCCACTCATCCATCCATCCATGCTTCCATTTATTCATCTCATTCATCCATCCATCTATTCTTCTACTATCCACTATCAACTTTACTACTGTTTATTTATTTATTTTTTTATAGTTTCTTTTATTCCAAGATTCACTCACCTCCTTTTCCTTTTTCCTTTTCAACCAGTTCATATCCTGCTGTCAATTTTTATCGCAACTCCTCACTGTGATGTGTGTGTGTGTGTGTGTGTGTGTGTGTGTGTGTGTGTGTGTGTGTGTGTGTGTGTGTGTGTGTTATGTAATACCTTCTGATATATCTGATCTCCTTTAATGATGAAGTTCATTGTGCTGTCATGTTTATGTCATTATTTCTATTTGGTTATTCTTTTTTTTTTTTAATTATCTCGCTAGTGGATAAAAATATGACGCGTGTAGGAGTCATGGTATAATTTTTCTTCTTTTTTCTTCTTCTAACTTGTTTTTCTTCTTGTTCTTGTTCTTATTTTCTTCTTGTTCTTATTTTTCTTGGTCTTGGTTTTCTTCTTTTTGTTCTTGTTCTTCATTTCTTGTTCTTTTTCTACTTCTTGTTGTTGCTCTTTCCATTCTTTTGTTGTCGTTGTTAATAAAGATTTTTTTTTCTACACGCTGGTTGAAAGTGAAACATGGTTAGTGAATATATATTTTTAGCATCCACTACTAAGTTGCTTGCAATACAACGCTTAAAACTTCATTTCTACCATTTTTACTCTCCATTATCAACTTTTTTCGTACCTAGAGGAACGAAAACACGCACTGCATTAATCTCTTCCACTGCCACTGTCTTCCATCCTGACATATATATTATATGAAGCGGCAGATCTTTTGAATATAAATCTAAGGATACAAACCTCACGTTGTATAACTCTTTAGTCCGTCCCCTTTTGGAATATTGCGTTCAAGCATGGTGCCCCTCCTACCAGAAAGACATTGGTAAGTTAGAAAGAGTTCAGCGTAGAGTAACAAAAATGATACCAAGCCTAAGAAACAAATCATACGAAGAGCGTCTTAAGAAATTAAATTTATTCCCATTAACACAAAGACTTAAGAGGCGACTAAATACGGAGTTTAAAATCATCAAAGGCATTGATAATATGGACTGCAGTAAATATTTCACGATAGACTCTTCAAATTACACGTGAGGAAACGGTTGCAGAATTGTTGGGAAATCCTTCAACTCACACGAATCAAAGAATATTTTTTTCCATCGAGTAGTCAATCTATGGCATGGGCTTCCTCGAGACGTGATACACTGCAACACCGGTGAGACTTTTAAACGCCGTCTTGGTAAATATCTTGCCTGCAATCCGCGGTTTGTTTGTTAGTGATTAACTTGCTTGCCTTCAGGAAATGTGGGCACCTCATTTCATATATTTTCTTTCTTTCCTATAAAATTTCCTTCCGGTTTTTTTCTTCTCTAACCCTTTCAGGTATTTTTTTCCGACCTGTTTTCCTCTATGGCTTATGCCTGAGGGAGTGGAGGGTGGGGAGAGTGCCTTCTGTTTTCCTGTCCTTTTCTTCTACTCTCACCTTAGTAGTCCTAGGTCAGGTCACCTCATGAGGACCGCAAGGTCTGTTGTGGCCTGTTTTTCTATGTAATCCTATGTAACTATGTAACTCTCTCTCTCTCTCTCTCTCTCTCTCTCTCTCTCTCTCTCTCTCTCTCTCTCTCTCTCTCTCTCTCTCTCTCTCTCTCTCTCTCTCTCTCTCTCTCTCTCTTTCTTACCCTTGAGAGAGAGAGAGAGAGAGAGAGAGAGAGAGAGAGAGAGAGAGAGAGAGAGAGAGAGAGAGAGAGAGAGTAAACAAGAGAAAATGAGATAATAGGAAGAAAAATATGAATCTTACTTTTTTCCCTTTCTTTCTCGTTACTTTCCTTGAGACTTTCCCTCTCTCTCTCCCTTTCCTTCTTCCTTTTCCTCTCCCTCTCAGTCTTCTTCCATACTCTTTTCCGGCCTCGAAACTTAATTTTCCCAAGGTCATATTCCCCCCTGTTGTTTTTGTTTTTTTGTCCCTTCCTCTTTTCTTCAGGGAAGAGAAAACGGGACAAGGTTGTTTCTCACGTCGCTCCTTGGTCTCCTATCAACCTTTTTTTCTTTCCCCCTCCAGTGACTCTTTTTTGTTTGTTTTTTTCTTTGCTTCACTCATTTTGCGAGGTGTGTGTGTGTGTGTGTGTGTGTGTGTGTGTGTGTGTGTGTGTGTGTGTGTGTGTGTGTGTGTGTGTGTGTGTGTGTAAATTGGTTAGTTAAAAATTCAGAGTGAGAGAGAGAGAGAGAGAGAGAGAGAGAGAGAGAGAGAGAGAGAGAGAGAGAGAGAGAGAGAGAGAGAGAGAGAGAGAGAGAGAGATCCATTCTTCCCTCCGTACCTCCATCCATCCATCCATCCATGCATCCATCCATCCATCCATCCATCCATGCATCCATCCATCCATCCATCCATCCATCCATCCATCCAGACAGACAGGCAGACAGAGACAGACAGACAGAAAACACACAGACATCGTTAACCTCACATTTTCACCTGTGTTGATATGAAGCTGTAGTTGTTAATTTTTAGGTAAGCAATATTCCTACTGCATTACCTGTGCAAAACTTCCAACACTTCATATCAACAATAAGATGCTTGTTAGCTGCGTAAATTCGTTCCCTATTTCACAGAGTAGACTTGAGACTCTTAAAGATTTAGCTAAAAGGTCTTCCCTCTTGTATCCAGTGATTTTTTATATATATTTTTTATTTATTTACTTTTTGTTTTATTTATTTTTTATTTTTTCCTTGAGAACTGCACTTCAATTTTCACCGCACTGTTTTACTAAGCTTGATATGATATGACAAGAAGGTGTGGTAATTTTAAAGCTGAAAGGCGTAGAGGTGGGGACTCTAACAAAAGCTTACTCTCACTGACTCACTCACTCATTCACTCACTACACACACCCATTCACTTACCAGCTCATCCACACACCCATTCATCTACCCACTCACTCATTCACTCACTCAGTTACTCAACTTTTCACAGCAAAACAACACCCATGATTATATATATATATATATATATATATATATATATATATATATATATATATATATATATATATATATATATATATAGAGAGAGAGAGAGAGAGAGAGAGAGAGAGAGAGAGAGAGAGAGAGAGAGAGAGAGAGAGAGAGAGAGAGAGAGAGAGAGAGAGAGAGAGAGAGATTGTTTACGGAATGTTTCGCTTCCTATTTTTGAGGAATTTCTCGGTTCTGGAAATGGAAGCAAGTACTTGTTAGTGGCGGTGGTGGTGGTGGCGGTGGTGGTGGTGGTGGCGGTGGCGGTGGCGGCAGCGGCAGCGGCGGCGGCGGCGGCGGCGGCGGCTGCGGTGGTGGTGGTGGTGGTGGTGGTGGAGCGGTGAATGAAGATGTGGAGCACAACGAAAAAAAATTGTGGTGTCGATGGAGGAAGAGGAGGAAGAGGAGGAGGAGGAGGAGGAGGAGGAGGAGGAGGAGGAGGAGGAGGAGGAGAAGATGAAGAGGAGGAGGAAATGAAAGTACTGTAGAAGACGAGTAGTAACCGGAGATGAAACATGAGGAGAGAGAGAGGAGGAGGAGGAGGAGGAGGAGGAGGAGGAGGAGGAGGAGGAAAATGATTGAGAAAAATTCTTTACAAATCGATAAATTGAGAGAGAGAGAGAGAGAGAGAGAGAGAGAGAGAGAGAGAGAGAGAGAGAGAGAGAGAGAGAGAGAGAGAGAGATACTTAACTCTATATACTGAGAAATAAAAATTAAACAGCTCTTAAATAACTCTCTCTCTCTCTCTCTCTCTCTCTCTCTCTCTCTCTCTCTCTCTCTCTCTCTCTCTCTCTCTCTCTCTCTAGATATTCTCCGCTTTCCATTTTTCCTTCTTGAATAAGTAATTATGTTTTTCACCTGTACTTTTTTTTGTTTTGTTTCATCCTTACACAACTTACCTATTCATTCATCTTCTGTTTGTTCATCTACGCTCTTGCTTATTATCTTGATTTATTAGGTTATTGGTTTATTTATTGAATTATTTGCTTGTTTATTTGATTGCTGATTTCTTTATGTATGTCTTTTTTTTTCTTTCTTATCTTTTTTTGTGTTTATGTATGTATGCATGTATGTATGTATGTATGTATCTATCTATCTATCTTTCTATTCCTTTATCAATATGTATCTATCTACCCGTCTGTCTATCTGTCTAACTATGTCTATCTATATCTCTATCTATCTATCTATCTATCTATATCTATCTATCTACCCATCTACTATCCATCTATCCATCTATCCATTTACACATCAATCTATTTACTTACCCACCAATACGAGTACACCAATATTTAAATCAATTCATTCAGCCACACCCTGCTCTCCTTGCCTGTCTTCCACTTCCTGATGCTTCGAAATGGAATCAGAACCTAAAGAGAGAGAGAGAAAAAAAGAAAAAAAAAAAAAAGACGGGCTTGACGTTTCCTGATGCGATTGGGTCCTAAGGCTTTAAAAATATGGGTGCTTTTGATATTGGCTGGTATCTGGAAGGGTGATGGTGGCGCTGACAGTTACA
>NC_087178.1:4842500-4852500 GCF_035594125.1 Scylla paramamosain
TCTTCTTACTCCCTGTCTTCCTCCTCCTCCTTATTCACCACCACCACCAACACACCAGCACCACCACCACCACCATCATCACCACCACCACCACCACCACCACTACCACCGCTCTGCCCTTTAATGCAAAACCACGCTGCACCGTCACCATGTTTTCCCGCCCACAAACTCAATATACACCCATGCAATGCTGTTACCTCGCTGCAGAGATGTTCCTGTAACATGAGAGTGGTGAAGGGGGGGAAGGGTTAACGAGGGGGTGCGGTGGTGTGGGCAGGCGAGGGGAAAAGGTTGTGTCCTGTTTGTGTGTGTGTGTGTGTGTGTGTGTGTGACTTTACTTTCCTGGTGTCGCAAACGATTTCTAAAAAGGAGAAGGAACGACGAGTGAGATCCTCCCTTTCCCCATCTCCCCCTCGCCTCCTCATCCTCTCCGCGCTTCTCCTTCTCCCATCTCTCTTCTGGGAACTGGACACAAACAGACCGGTGTGTGAAAATTACTGCAGTGTTGGATGAAAAGAAAATAGATAGATAGACAGATAGATAGATGGGTAGATATGTAGATAGATAGATAGATAGATATGTAGATAGATAGATTGATAGATAAATGGATGGGTAGATAGATAAATAGATAGACAGATAGATACTTAGATAGATAAGGACATCTTGAAAAAAAACCTTATCTTTTATTACCCAAATGTGAAGATTAAAAACAACGTCAAGAAAATACTTAGAATAAAGTAACAGCAATGATAAATAGATGAATAATGATGAATGAATAAATGAAAAAGAGAAATCCAGAGAGAGAGAGAGAGAGAGAGAGAGAGAGAGAGAGAGAGAGAGAGAGAGAGAGAGAGAGAGAGAGAGAGAGAGATACAAACAGAATTCCTTTTCAAGTGAACTCAGGTCAAGGTCAGGCTGGCTACCTTTTATGACTCTATGTGAGTGTGTTAGCAAGGTCAAGTTCAGTAAGGTAGTTCTGTGTTCCGCCAGGTAAGAGCAGGTGAAGCCAGCTCAGGTGACACAAGGCTGCGCTGTTATGCAGGGTGAGGAGAAGCGGTGTTAATTTAGGTCACCTGTTGAATGTCACAGCAGGGAGACAGGTGAGGGGTGTGAATTTTTTTTTTCTTTATTCAGGTTTCTTTTCTTATTTTTTTTTATATTTTTTAGTTACTTTTTAGTTGTGAAAGTACGATATTGTCATTGTCATTGTCATCCTTTCTTGTTCTTCCTATTAAGGTTCTTTTTTTCTTTTTCCTTTGTCGGTTTATTTTATTTTATTTTATCTTTTAGTTGAGGGAAAGAACGATATTGTCAACCTCTTTTTTATTCCTATATTCGTTTTTTTTTTTGTCTCGTATTTTCTATTTATTTATCTTTTTGTTGAGGGAAAACATTGTCATCTTTTTTTTTGCTTCCTCTATTCCCCATTTTTTTTTCCTTGTCTGTTTTATTTTATTTTATTTATCTTTTGCTGAGGGAAAGTTATTTTGTCAGCCTCTCTTTTGCTTCCTCTTTCAGTTTCATTTTCCATTTTCTCATTTATTTATTTATTCATTTTTTTTGGGGGTTGGAAGAGAACGGTGTTGTCTGCGTTTATTTTTCGTCCATAGTTGATCTCTAGGCTTGTCTTCCCTGAGGCGTTAAAAATCAAAACAAATAAACAGACAGAATATCATTAAGCTGTCACCTGTTGTCACTTGTATCGTGATTAGATTCCTCCTCCTCCTCCTCCTTCTCCTCCTCCTCCTCCTCCTCCTCCTCCTCCTCCTCCTCCTCCTCCTCCTCCTCCTCCTCCTCCTCCTCCTCGGCCTCTTCCATGATTCCCGTATTGGACTAAATAAAGCCCATCTGATCTCCATTCATCTCCTCTCGTTATCAGCGTCATCATTCTATTCCTCCTCCTCCTCCTCCTCCTCCTCCTCCTCCTCCTCCATGATTTCCAGTACAGGACAAAAGCTTCTCCTAATTACCACTTCAATCAAAGCTTTCCGTCTATTCCAGGCCCTCTTATCTCAACTTGTTTTATGTCCTGCTTTACCTCTTTTATTTAATTTATTTATTTCTTGTACTATTTCTAGATTGTCGTTGTGTTACTCTCCCTTTTTGCTCGCAACTCAGCTGGGGGCCAAGAAATTAAGGGCCTGGCTGGAGTGTGTTGCTTTGTGTTTATTAATAGAGCGTGTTGCACCTGGCTTCTGTTACCTGTTTAGACTCGCGCCCCCGCCTGCTTACCTGTATATGTGAGATTGCATGCATCGTACCATGAATGTTCTGATTTTCTCGTAATGCCAAGGACTGTGCTAAACCTTGATTCCATGCGTCATGCGTCACCTCGGTGGATGAAGTGTCTTTCTATGCCCACTTTTGTTATGGTTGTAGTAAGAATGTCCCCTGCTTTGCTTTGTTCCATGATTTGAGGTGCTATTTTCGCAACTATTCTAGATCACCCCGGTACAGGTAAAGGTATGCAGAGAAAGTCCTTAAGAACGTAAAGTAAGGAAAGCTGCTAGAAGTCATGATGCTTACTTAAATATACCTACCGTATCTATTTTTACCAACTACCCTCATCCAATAATGTATCTAGTCTTTCAAAAGCTTCCTAATGTCTCAGCACTAACCAGATTACTGAGTCTATTCCATTATCTACCACCACAACCACAACCACTACCGCCCCCACAGCTGCGATAACCCGGTACCCGAATGCTGGCAACGGTCAAGCTGTCGTGTAAATGATCTGTTTTATATAACCACTTGTGATTTATTTCCGTAACGCGAGAAAAAGGATCAGATTCGTAAACACTTACCTCTCACCGGATTTCATTTGAAGAGCCACGAGAATGAATGGTCGGGTTCTCCTGAATGTTTTTCCCATTGACCATGTGAAATAATTGTTGACCTCTCAGTGGGATCATGCAAGCACTCCTGAAATCCCCAACGCCCACGAAAGCTTGTTAGACGTCGAGAGTAATAGAAAAGGATGATAGGTGGAAATAAATAACAACATTCAGTTTATACAAGGACTGCCACGTGTGCGCCTGGTGACTCCTTGCAGGTTGCGATGTTTTCTTACTCTCTGATCTAGATAAGACGCGGTAATGTGTGAGAATAAGGAGGTATTAAATAACTCGTATATAATGAGGTATATATCTAGTTACCTGTACCATTCCTTATCCGTTCTCAGCCACGTGTCTGAGTCTTCAAGAACCTGCAGAGCATAACCTTGTGTCCACAGGTGTTAGGATGAGCAGACACGGCGGAGCTTGTTTATGAGGGTAACGGAAAGTCCTGTAGCTCTCTCATTGTTAGTGGTTGTTTGAGCAATTAGCTGCTCTCGTTCGCGTGGTGGTTGTGTTTATGTGTTTGTGAAGTAGTTTATGTAATTTTGTTCGTGTTTGTCATGAAGGTTTTGGTGTCTGTGTCTCGACGGTGTGTTTAGCTTGTATGCGGTGTATGAAAGGATTCACACACACACACACACACACACACACACACACACACACACACACACACACACACACACACACACACACACACACACACACACACACACACACACACACATTAATCCTCCGCCACCCAACCCCACACACAATAATGCCTCTCCTCTCCCCAACCCAACCCAGCACACACACACATGCACTAATCTCACCTAGCTGCACTTCCTCTCCCCACACCACCCCGTCACACACACACACACACACGTTGGTCATCCCCACTCATTCTATTGTTTTATTCATGTCGTTTTTATTTTACCCTCAAGGCAAGCGAGTTCACGGGTTAGCTCACGCGTATGACTGAAAACGTGACTCCCCACATCAGTTCAGAGCTCGATGTGTTTTTTATCGCAGCTCAGTCGGAATTAAAGCAAGCGTACTGATGGTGTCACTTCCTGGTGGGTGATACAGGTGCGTACATACAGGTGAGCCAGCCGCGTCATTACCTGGAATAGGGTGCGGTGGGTTGGCTAGGGGGTCAAAGGGGTAAGGGGGTAAGGGGATATTACGAAAAAAAAAAAAAGACGGGGAACAGGATCTAATAGAGAGAGAGAGAGAGAGAGAGAGAGAGAGAGAGAGAGAGAGAGAGAGAGAGAGAGAGAGAGAGAGAGAGAGAGAGAGAGAGAGAGAGAGAGAGAGATTGCAAAGAAAACGAAGAGACATTATCTTAAAGCTTTACTCACTTTTCTTATTTTCTCAAGTGAGAGAGAGAGAGAGAGAGAGAGAGAGAGAGAGAGAGAGAGAGAGAGAGAGAGAGAGAGAGAGAGAGAGAGAGAGAGAGAGAAATTAGTCTTTTCAGTATTTTCTTCTCTATTTTCTCTTTTCCTCTGTCAACAGCCATCTGAAAGTGACTTTACGAGAGAGAGAGAGAGAGAGAGAGAGAGAGAGAGAGAGAGAGAGAGAGAGAGAGAGAGAGAGAGAGAGAGACTTCTGCTCAGGTCTGAAATTTTGCCGATTTATCAAATTCGTGTTGAAGTGCGAGACATGAAATTTACATGACGTTATTTGTGCGTTTCGAGTTACTGGGACGGAGAGGAAGTGTGTGTGCGTGTGTGTGTGTGTGTGTCTATAAGTGAGAGAAAGAGAAACAGACAGGCAGACAGACAGAAACGAATTAAGACAGAGGCATTGACAAGAAAAATAATACCTTAGCTGGATGAGGAGGAGGAAGAATAAGAAGAAGAATGAGAAGGAGGAAGAGAAGGAAGGAAAAGAAAGAGAAGAGAAGAAGGTGAAGGGCAAGGAGAAGGAAGATGAAAAAGAGGAAGAATTAGAGCTTGGAAGAGGAGGAAGAAGATTAAGAAGAGGGAAATGGAGAAAAAGGAGAGTAAGAAGGAGGAAGAGGATGAATAAGAAGAAAGGAAGAGGAAGAATAAGATTAAGGAGGAGAAGGAAAAGGAGAAAAAAGGAGAATGAGAAGGAGGGAGAGGAGGAATAAGATCAAGAAGGGGAAGGAAAAGGAGAAAAAGAATAATGAGAAGGATGAAGAGGAAGAATATGATGAAAGAAGGACAAGAGAGAGAGGAGGAGAAAACAACAATATTTTCCCCTACTTCTCGTAATCTGAACACAGCCTCGGTAACATGACTAACTATTACAGGCACACCAATAATCCTGCTTTTCTTCATTAATCCATTCTGGCGTCCATCCTTACTTGTCATCACTGCTTTCGACGCCTCTCTTCCGCTTCGCTTCTTTCCGCCTCCCTCCCTCCTGAGCAAACTATAATTAAGTCAGTATTGGAAACGAGATACCGTCCTCACACTGACTCGTTTCCTGACTCCCACCAACACTTCCTTCTTCTACAGGGTGATTCATTTGGTATTGAAATTTGAGCGTGATGATCTTTCCTGTCTGCCTCTCTGTCTATCTGTCAGTCTGTCTGTCTGTCTGTCTGGTTTTTGGTGTCCTTAAATGTTATGGTGTGTTGTCTTCGTTACTGTTTTAAAGTCTAGTTGAAGTTATTAGTGTTTTTAAGGACTGTTATAATTCTAGTGGTAGTTTAAGAGGCTCTAGTGGACGTTATTGGGGTTTTCAGGGATGTGTTCATGATTCTAGTGATAGTTTAAGAGGTCGTAGGAGAAGTTATTAGGGTTTTCAATCAAGGGGGTTTTCGTGGTTCTAATTACAGATTAGCAGGTTCTATTGGAAGATTTGAGTGTTTTCAAGGGTGTTTTCTTGATAATCTCTAAAGCATTTAAAAAAAATTGAGAAACGATTGTCTGTCTGTCTGTCTGTCTGACTGTTTGACTGTTAATCTGTCTTTGTAGGTGTCTATCTCTTCCTGCATTTCGTATTTCTCTCTCTCTCTCTCTCTCTCTCTCTCTCTCTCTCTCTCTCTCTCTCTCTCTCTCTCTCTCTCTCTCTCTCTCTCTCTCTCTCTCTCTCTCTCTCTCTCTCTCTCTCTCTCTCTCTCTCTCTGCAGGCGTCGGGGCGTCACGTGTTGCGCCCCAAGCCTTCTTGCAGATTAGTTCTCCCTCTGATTACTTCCCGTTTTCTCTAATGCCCGTGCTTAATGTGAATAATGTTGCTCAGAGAGAGAGAGAGAGAGAGAGAGAGAGAGAGAGAGAGAGAGAGAGAGAGAGAGAGAGAGAGAGAGAGAGAGAATGTGGTTACTCTCATTAACTGCTTTGCATGTATTAGAGGTGGCTAGTTTGTTGTAGTTGTTGTAGTTGTTGTTGTTGTTGTTGTTGTTGTTGTTACGTATTATTATTATTATTATTATTATTATTATTATTATTATTATTATTATTATTATTATTATTATTATTATTATTAAATAGCGATTGTAACAGGTGTGAATAGATAGATAAGTGGAATGATAGAGACAGACAGGCTGATAAATTGACAGATAAATAGGAAGATTGATAGGTAGCTCGATAGACAGACAGATAAATAGATAGAAACATTACCATTATCATTATTTCTTTTATAACTTCTTTCCCTTCCATTTCCAAATATTTACATCCTTTCAATCTCGATATTTTTATTACGTTTCTCTGTCTTCTTGCGTGCCTCCTCGTATTTCCGGGACTAGGCAGCAGGAAACAGAAAACGTGCGGTATCCAATTTCTTAACAATACAAACCTTTCCTGTTACATTAAGCAAAACCAATCTCATACCTGCAAAAATATGTAACCTTGTGTCATCATTGAAACATATATTAAACCAGTATATTTATTAATCTGTTGACATACCAGGCCGGTAACTCCCACGGAATGACCCAGACAACTCCCCCCACTCCTCACACACACACACACACACACACACACACACACACCATTCATACTCGTTCCCCGTCGGCTCCTGGTGGAAAGGGGCAGTCTCGTGGACCACAAAACTGAACCTTAGGCACACCACAGCTGGCCACACACAATCTTCACCAACACTTATCTTGATGAATGGAATAGACTCAGTTATCAGGGTTGTTAGTGCCCGAGTCATTAGGGAACTTTAAAAGGTGATTAGACAGATTTTGTGGAGGAGGACGATAGGTTGAAATAGGCAGGTAAGTTTATTAAAGGGAATGCCACGTGTAGGCTTGACGGCTTCTTGCAGCTTTCCTTATGTATTTTCTTATGTTTTCATATCAGATTGTATCATAATTGTACCTAAGACATCATGTTATTTTCATATTTCAGGGTTGTAGGATGTGAATGCTCAGTTTACAGAGAGAGAGAGAGAGAGAGAGAGAGAGAGAGAGAGAGAGAGAGAGAGAGAGAGAGAGAGAGAGAGAGAGAGAGAGAGAGAGAGAGAGAGAGAGCGTTGTTTTCATATTTTAGGATTTAGGATACAAATACACAAATTACAAAGAGAGAGAAAAAAAATCTTTATTAGCCTTCAAGATTCGGAAACACGTATGAGATACATGAACCAGTGAGGAGAGAGGGCGGGTCTTCACTCACGCACCGGTAGACAGACAGACAAACAGACAAACAGACAGGCAGACCGATGGGTGATACCTGAACGGGATCGAACACTTTATAAAGGTAACACTGCTAATGATAACACTAGTTTGGCCATCAAACATTGCACTAACCTACATAACACACACACACACACACACACACACACACACACACACACACACACAGGTACATATAAGACGTAGGTATAAAAATATATTTATGCCTGTGGTATTCATGATAGAGCTACAATAGTAGCAATAATAATAATAATAATAATAAAGATAATAATAATAATAATAATAATAATAATAATAATAATAATAATAATAATGATGATAGTAATGACAATAATGCTAATAATACAATCGACAATTAGTATAAAAAATGAATAAGAGCATGCACGAAAGATGACTAGACAACACACACACACACACACACACACACACACACACACACACACACACACATTCAAAATAAAAAAGACAAAAAAAAACAAACAAACAAACATAACATACACCTTATCAATAAACACCCGAACAAACGAACGAACGAACGAACGAACGAACGAATGTACACACAACTTCTAAAACTCCCTTGTCGACAAAATGACTCTTTTGTGCATGGGATCGAAACCTTCTTTGGTCCAGCGAAAAAGGGGTTGGATTCCAGGGAAACGTTTGTGGCTTAGCTGCGAAACGTTTTTGGGGTACTCACGGTTCTCGTCTCTTAGTGTAAGTGGCCCTCAGGTGAGCAAACACTTCTCCTCACCTGTTAATTAGTGAGGAAGAGTCTATTTGTGGGTGCTTATGGGTAAATACGACTGTGAGCTTGATATGCTTTTACAGAGAGAGAGAGAGAGGAGAGAGAGAGAGAGAGGAGAGAGAGAGAGAGAGAGAGAGAGAGAGAGTGGGGGGGGGGAGGGGGGTTGCTTACTTTCCTTTTCCTATATATCAAACTCGAACGTAAAATTTGCATATTGGAGAACTTTTCCTCTCCTCTCTCTCTCTCTCTCTCTCTCCTCCTCTCTCTCTCTCCTCTCTCTCTCTCTCCTCTCTCTCTCTCTCTGGGAAGGAAGAAAACGAAGAAACCAGGTCCATTTCCCATTTTCTATTCTTGTGGCGCTCTGAGCTCTGCGGTAACTCGTTCACAAACACCGGAAGGATGAAGATTAGTTGTTGTTGTGGGAAGGAAAGTAAAAGGAAGAGGAAGAAAAGGAGGGAAAAAAAAATTCATAAAACTGGTTTGTGGTTCGTTGTTTTTTCCTCTGATATGATGCAAGTGTGTGTGTGTGTGTGTGTGTGTGTGTGTGTGTGTGTGTGTGTGTGTGTGTGTGTGTGTGCGCGCGCAGCTTCATGTTTCATGTTTCGTCTGTCTCATTGTCTCGTTATCTCGCTTATCCTTTGTAGATTCGAGTTATTCATGCTTAACACAGGTATGCTCTTTCACCTGGCCGACACCCATCACCTGCCGCCTAGTTAGCATGATATTGGCACCTGAATAACGTGAGCAATTAAGGCGACACCTGCAAAACACCTGTTGTCATTTGCGTTAATTAGGGTGCTATTTTCTCCCCGGTTTAATTACAGGTGTGATTTGTTTGGGTAAATTTTAGAGTCGAGGTGAAATCAACAGATAAGTGATTAAGTACAATAAGGTTAACTGATTCGTGAAGTTTTTGTTATATATATATATATTTATTTTTGGACGGGTGTTTTTTTGGAATTTTATAGTTAATTTTATGTATATCCATGCCTGTTTTTTTCATATATACCTCTGATAGTAGTAACGTAGCTTTAAGACCATTAAAATGTTTGTATATTTACCAATTTACCAACTTTATATTTGTCAACTTTATAAGCATTTAAAAATTCGTGGAAGAAAAGAACAGAGATTATTAAACTTTTTAAGCTTTATACTGTGGAGGAAAAATGCGGCAGATATTTAAATTTCCCGTTAAATAAACCAATATTGCGTCACCACTACTAAATTTCTCTCGACGGTAGCATAAGAAAAAAAAAACTCATAATTAGGAACTACATTTTTTAATCTTTTTCGTTCACTACCCATGATTTATTTTCGCTTTCCTCATTTGTGCGCTTTTTGTTTATCACCATTTTACCTGTGGCTCATTAACTCCAGGTGAAGTGAAGCACTATTCTCCCTTTTTAAAACCTTAGGTGCTTTACATGGTTAAGCACCTGACTACTTCACGAATCTCCCACTGACTAATTAACAGGTGCTCAGATGTTCCCAGGTATTGGCAGAGACAAAGCCATCATAAAGCGTCCACCGAGCCTTCAGTAACTCCACTTCATCCTCCTCCTCCACCTGCTCTCGGTTCTTCATCCCCTCGTCTTCTTTCCTCGCTGCCTGCCTCTCATCTTGCCCCCAACCCCTCTTCCCTACGGCAGGTGACCTTTGCAATATCGCGCCCTTCACGTCCTCTCGTCCAGGCGGCGCAGGTGGAGGACACTTTCAGGAGTGTCAAGTGGGTTAAGTGTTTTGTGTTCCCGTCTCTACCTGCCCGTATGAGTCCAAAACCCACTACGGGAGCCTCTCGAAGCGGGTTAACCTCTCATCGCCTCCGCCTTTTTCTCC
>NC_087178.1:4857500-4862500 GCF_035594125.1 Scylla paramamosain
CTCTTTTTTTTTTTCTCTAGCCACCTACATGTAAACTTCCTCCCTCCTCTCTCCTTCCTTCCCTCCCTCTCCCTCTCTTCCTCCTCTCTCTCTCCTCTTCCTCCTCTCCCTTCCTGCCTCTCCTCCCTCGTTCAGTCCTTCGTCCATCATAATCCTACTCTCCTCTCCCTTCTCCCTCCGCATTTCCTTTCCTCCTTCCTCCCTTTCTCCCTCCTCTCCCTTCTCTTCTCTCCCGTCTCTCCCTCCATCCCTACTTCCCCCTCCTCCCCTCCCCTTTGTCACCGTTGCCGTCCTTTCATCTCAGTCGTTCTCTCTCAGACGAAAGACATGAATATTTTTGTACCTCAGTGGACGATTAATGCTCTTTCTTCCTCGAGGTTTTAATATCAGTGACGAAACAAGACAAAGGACAAGGATGGAAATAGAAATGAAAGACAGACAGGCAGAGAGAGAGAGAGAGAGAGAGAGAGAGAGAGAGAGAGAGAGAGAGAGAGAGAGAGAGAGAGAGAGAGAGAGAGGATGGGAGAGGTTGAATGACTAAGACTTGCGTGTGCTGGAAAGGAGAAGAAAGTGGAGAAGATGATAATAATGATGATAGTGATGGTGATAATGATGATGATGATGATGATGCTAATGATAATAAAACTACTACTACTACTACTACTACTACTACTAGTAATAATAATAATAATGATAATAATAATAACTACGGGAAATGTAGAATCATAGTATGCGTTTAAAATAAATAAATAATGGATAGCATGTTATTTTCTATTCTATTTACTACAACAACAACAACTACTACTACTACTACTACTACTACTACTACTACTACTACTACTACTACTACTACTACTACTACTACTACTACTACTACTACTACCTCTCTCCTTTCTACTCTCCATACTCTGTTATCTCATCTTCTCTTCTTCATTTCCCCATCCTTCATCTGTTTCCCTCTGACTGACTTTCCCTCTCCCTTGCCAGACATTCAAATCCAGTGGCGAGAGAGATTATGAACCAAAGGGAACAAAAACTGCCACATGTACATTATATAGGAATCTGAAGCAGGGAATATTTGATGAGCTGTGAGTTGCTTTCAGATTGCAAAGTTCCTCTCTCTCTCTTCCTTAAATTATTCTGATATCATATTTCACATCTGCCATTCATGTTTCGTGCGTCTGACTGGCTGAGTGAAAGGTGAGAGTGAGAATGAGAGATGATAATGGTAGTGGTGATGGTTAGGGAAAGGTGATTGTCTCATGTTTCATTGCGTTTCGTTGATGGTTTCATTTTTTTCATATGAAGGTTGTTGCGGTTCGGACGCAGCGCACGCGATGGTCCCACAAGTGCATGAACTGGTGGCAGCGGTAGGATACGAACCCACGTTTCCAAGGAGACCGGTTTGAGCCACTGATCAGTCTCTTTGGAGACTGCCATCAATTTATGCACTGGTGGGTACATATAAACATCATTAATCTTCTAGCATATATCAAATAAAATGTTAAAGGTAGCGGGAAAAAGCAGGGACTGACACGGAACTTACCTATGCTAAAGCCGTCCCTGCTGTTTCCCGTTACCTGGTGATGGTGGTGATGGTAATGGGAAGGTACTTCTTTTATGTTTCCGTCCATAAAATGCTAGTTTTTAATTTTTATATGGAGGTGAACGAGAGTGAAAGAACATTAAATAATAATGATAGTGATGATGGTGATGAAGATGATTGTGAATTGGGTGAACTGACCACTGCGCCACCAGGTCGTGTGATATTATATGCCACGTGCTTACGAGGGAAAATAATGTTAAGGGAAAGAAAAAAAAGAAAATAGATGCGCTTGTCATTATTCTGCTCACAAAGGAAATTAGAATAAGTAAAATGTAGGAAAAGAAAAAAAATAAGTTTGCTATTAGATTAAATTCCACATACTCACGGCAGAACAAAAATGAGAAACGAAAGAAAAATAGAACGTTTCCCATTATCTTATACGTTCACAAGCGAAAAAAAGGAGAGAGAAAGGCAGAAGAAAGAAAAAAAAAAGGTATCCTACAAACTCATGAAAGGAAGGATACAGAAGAATGAAAATGAAATAAAATTTTAATTTGTTATCGCAGCGCACTCAGAAAATACATAAAAGTACAAAGCTTCTCGTGGAAATAATATATATATATATATATATATATATATATATATATATATATATATATATATATATATATATATATATATATATATATATATATATATATAAAAGGGGGTTTTTACAACGGTGCAAAAACAACAATGGTTGAAGATACTGCCTTTAGTGTTCTGGTCTTGAAGACAGAAATGTGTGTTTATTTTGGCGTGTTTAGGTTGCTGTACTGTTGGTCGTCGTGGTGATGGTAGTAGTAGTAGTAGTAGTAGTAGTAGTAGTAGTAGTAGTAGTAGTAGTAGTAGTAGTAGTAGTAGTTGTTGTTGTTGTTGTTGTTGTTGTTGTTGTTGTTGTTGTTGTTGTTGTACTAGTAGTAGTAGTAGTAGTAGTAGTAGTAGTAGTAGTAGTAGTAGTAGTAGTAGTAGTAGTAGTAGTAGTAGTAGTAGTTGTTGTTGTTGTTGTTGTTGTTGTTGTTGTTGTTGTTGTTGTTGTTGTTGTTGTTGTTGTTGTTGTTGTTGTTGTTGTTGTTGTTGTTGTTGTTGTTGTTGTTGTTGTTGTTGTTGTTGTTGTTGTTGTTGTTGTTGTTGTTGTTGTTGTTGTTGTTGTTGTTGTTGTTGTTGTTGTTGTTGTTGTTGTTGTTGTTGTACTAGAAGTAGTAGTAGTAGTAGTAGTAGTAGTAGTAGTAGTAGTTGTTGTTGTTGTTGTTGTTGTTGTACTAGAAGTAGTAGTAGTAGTAGTAGTAGTAGTAGTAGTAGTAGTAGTAGTAGTAGTAGTAGTAGTAGTAGTAGTTGTTGTTGTTGTTGTTGTTGTTGTTGTTGTTGTTGTTGTTGTTGTTGTTGTTGTTGTTGTTGTTGTTGTTGTTGTTGTTGTTGTTGTTGTTGTTGTTGTTGTTGTTGTTGTTGTTGTTGTTGTTGTTGTTGTTGTTGTTGTTGTTGTTGTTGTTGTTGTTGTTGTTGTTGTTGTTGTTGTTGATGGTAATGACAGTGGTACCATCATTGTTGTTACTACTACTACTACTACTACTACTACTACTACTACTACTACTGAACGTGAAGAAGAACAAGAACAACAAGAACAAGTGGAATAAGCACAAAAACAAAATAAAATAAAGAAAAGGGAACAAGAAGAACAAGAAGAAGAAAAACAAAAGAACATAATAAAGGAAAAGGGAACAGGAAGAGCAACAAGAACATAAGAAGCAAAATTGAAAAAAGGAACAATAAAAAGAAAGAAGAAAAAAAAACGAAAGAACGAAAAAAAAAAAGCATTTTAAAATCAGGAAGTAAGATAGAAACCAAACACACACACACACACACACACACACACACACACACACACACACACACACACACACACACACACACACACACACACAATAAACAAGCGCACATTGTTACCACGCACGTAAGCACCAGTAACGAGGCCTCGCGCTCAAGAAGAAGGCAGTTCCGAACAATAATCTTCACGCTCCGGTCATGTGTTAAGGAGTGGCGCACCATTAAGACCGCCAACTAGTCCGCAAACGTTTCCCACAAAAAACAACGCTCCCATCAAGGCATCCAGGGGGCGAGTGGGAAAGGGTGGGCGGGGCTGGACAGGGGAATGGGTAGGGTATGGTTTGGGAAGCAGGACCTCGCGTAAATGACTCCTTAGTGATGGTGGAAAGAGGTTTTGAATGCCTCTTAAGGCGCTAACTTCTAATGGGTTTCAATCACGCACACTCGCACACACGCAAAGAAGGAAAGGAATGGATAGTGTATTGTTGAATATATAAATAGATGAATAGGTAGACTGATAAATAATTAAATGAATAGGCCAATGTAAAGTGAAAGTAGAATTGAAGTTAAATAAATGGGGAAATGACCAAATGAGTAAATAGAATATTGATGAATGAATAATTAATGAAGTTAGATGATTAAATAAATGAATAAATGCATGACTATGGGCAAAATAAAATTAAGTGGAAAATGAAAATAAATGAACGAACAAATGAATAATAGAATAAGTGAATACACTGATAAGTAAACGAACGAATGAATAAAATCCTAATTATTATTATTATTATTATTATTTGCTATTTTCATTCTCTCTCTCTCTCTCTCTCTCTCTCTCTCTCTCTCTCTCTCTCTCTCTCTCTCTCTCTCTCTCTCTCTCTCTCTCTCTCTCTCTCTCTCTCTCTCTCTCTCTCTCTCTCTCTCTCTCTCTCTCTCTCTCTCTCTCTCTCTCTCCATGTTCATGTATTCTCACCTGTATATTCTCCCCTAATAGTTTACATTTTCTTTTTTAACTCAAAGCTCTATCTTTCACAAGTAAATATACACGTAAACTTGCAAAGAAGAAGAAGAAGAAAAAGACGAAAGAGTTTCATATATACGTACAACTAACTTTTACTAACTTAAGATTATAATGATTTTAAAACGTGTACTCGTACACCAACGTTGCATGAAAGTCTGCATTATGATTTTCGAGCACCACTTGATAGCAACAGCACAATTTTCTGCTTGAGTGAAGGCTGTTTCCCCAGTCAAGTATTTGGCTGAAAGGCGGAACACGAGGAAGATGGTAAGAAGTATTAGATAGAGGAGGAGGAGGAGGAGGAGGAGGAGGAAGAGGAAGAGGAAGAGGAAGAGGAAGAGGAAGAGGAAGAGGAGGAGGAGGAGGAGGAGGAGGAGGAGGAGGAGGAGGAGGAGGAGGAGGAGGAGGAGGAAGGAACGAAGAAGATGAAGAAAAGAAGGAAGAGGAGGAGGAAGAGAAGGAGGAGGAGGAGGAGGAGGAGTAGGAGTAGGAGGAGGAAAAGAAGCAGCAACAGCAAAAGGAGTAGAGGAAGAGGAAGAAAAGAAGAAGGAGAAGAAGAGGAAAAAGAAAGAA
>NC_087178.1:4867500-4877500 GCF_035594125.1 Scylla paramamosain
TACTTCGGTAACAAAAAAGATAAATTATTAATTTCTTCCTTTATGTTTTGCTTCGCTTACGGTATTGGTGTGTGTGTGTGTGTGTGTGTGTGTGTGTGTGTGTGTGTGTGTGTGTGTGTGTGTGTGTGTGTGTGTGTGTGTGTGTCTCTGAATGTATGTATGTTTGTTTTCTGTCTGTGTCATTCTCTCTCTCTCTCTCTCTCTCTCTCTCTCTCTCTCTCTCTCTCTCTCTCTCTCTCTCTCTCTCTCTCTCTCTCTCTCTTAATTAGTAATTAGTGAGGGCTCTTTTGTATTAAAGAATTTAATATTTTCATCAGCCTCTCTGTGTGTGTGTGTGTGTGTGTGTGTGTGTGTGTGTGTGTGTGTGTGTGTGTGTGTGTGTGTGTGTGTGTGTGTGTGTGTGTGTGCCTTCTCCCCCCGTCCCCCACAACCTCTCTCTTCCCTTTACCTTTCCGTATAATATAAATATTATATTTTTAAATATTTTTCATTCAGGTACATGTGTGTGTGTGTGTGTGTGTGTGTGTGTGTGTGTGTGTGTGTTTATGTATTTCACACTAACAGTCCTTAAGAAAATAACACAAACTTTCGTGACTTTTACTTCCTCCACAAGTCTTCGTAAAGTGCAAGGTGTTTGGCTGCCACGCGTTGAGATACAGGTATAAATTTCCGGCTTCGTGCTTCTTAATGATCAATATTTTCAACCCTAGTCTGAAGTTTTTTGAGGGGGAGGGGGCGAGGGAGCGAAGTCTACCCTGGAAGCGAAAGGTGAAGTGCAACGCTTGTGTCTTCATTAGTATGTTTTTATTATTGTGAGATTGCCAGAGAGAGAGAGAGAGAGAGAGAGAGAGAGAGAGAGAGAGAGAGAGAGAGTTTTATATATTCATACCGTTTTAAATGCTTTGAAATTGATAGCTTAACGACAGGAGGTACGGAGAGAGAGAGAGAGAGAGAGAGAGAGAGAGAGAGAGAGAGAGAGAGAGAGAGAGAGAGAGAGAGAGAGAGAGAGAGAGAGAGAGACCCTATTATATCAAACGTACCAAATATGGCGTAAATAAAAAAAAAAAAATTGAAATCATTCTTGTATTGAGGGAAGTAAAGAACTGCACGAACAGGAAGACAAAAAGAGAAATGAGAATTTTATTGTAATTACTTCCTGTTGTGTTTTTTCTATCTATTCTATCTCCTTTCTTTTTTTTATCTGTTTGCTCCCTCTTCCTTATCTTCCTTTAATCTATTCTTTCTATCCCACCTCCTTTCTTTTATTACTTGTTTGCTCCCTCCTCCTTATCTTCCTTTATTCTATTTACTCCATTTCCTGTCTTTTATTATTATGTTTGCTCCCTCTTCTTTATCTTTCTTTGATCTGTTTTATTTCTCTCTCGTTTCTTTTATTAACTTCTTATTTTCGCCTCCTTTAATTCCTTCATTGAATTCTATATATGCCATCTCCTTCCTTTTATTGACTGCCTACTTTCTCCTCCTCCTCCTCCTCCTCCTCCTCCTCCTCCTCCTCCTCCTCCTCCTCCTCCTCCTCCTCCTCCTCCTCCATCAAGTTGCGCATCAGTATCCAGGAACTGTTAATAAAATGCTTAGGAAGTTTACTAGTTTTCCATTGGGTGACTTGTTTACTGCTGGGGAAATGATCTGGTAGTAATATTTGAGCATCTTACTGCGTCTTCAGTTTTTAGTCACTGTTTCTCGGTTATTTTTTATTTATTTATTTTTTTTTGTGACCGTTTGAAATTTTTCGCTTCGTCTTTCTTTTGTACTTTTTTTTCTCTCTGTCTCGTCTTTCCTCTCCTCCACTCTACTGTATTGTTTATTTTCTCTCTCTTGTTTCCATTCCTCTTATCCTTTCTTTTCTTTAAACTATTTCTTTTCATATCTTCTTCTATCCTCGTATTTCGTCTGCATTTTCTCCTCAGTTATTCTTTCCCCTCCTCACCCCTCCTCCTCCTGTCCTTTACGCATCCTCCCCTTGTCTCATTTCTCCTCAGGTCTCTCCTCACCTTCAATCCTCCTCCTCCAGCACCTCACCTCAGTATCTCGGTGTCTCTCGCTTCCTTTCCTTTCTCAGCCTTCCCTTCCAATTCCCTCCCACTTGTTAGACTCGCGTCCGCCAGGCAGACCTCTGGGACAAGAGGCGGCGTGGAATAATCCTTGTTTGTGTGCCACAGGGAGGGGCGAGGCGGTGCGGGGTGAGAGAATGAAGTGAGGCAGGTTCTGGTAAGACTGGGAGGTTTAGGAAGACAGGTAAAGCCACTGAAGGTATTACATGGGTGTGTGTGGGAAAAGTTTGGACACTGGAGAGGGAAAGAGAGAAGACAGAGGGAAAATAAGGGAGTGTAAAAGAGGGATAGAGTATTTGACAGATAGGGTTACATAAATTTAGATGGCGTTTAGAAGACATGTATTTAAAGTTGGAGTACCTAAGAGAGGTAGACAAATACAGGAAGGAATTGGTTCTCAAGTAGAGTGGTAGATGAGTGGCATGGACTCGGTAATCTGGTTGTTAGTGTCGAGTCAATACGGAGATTTGATGGACTACATAAAATTTATAGACATGGATGAGAGTCGGGTACAGGTATGAATATTTCATAGTGGAGCTGCCGCGGATAGGCCTGATGGCTTACTTAACCATCCCTTGTGGTCTTAGGTAGAAACACAAATCCCTTTAGTGTCTTTTTTTTTCATACTTCTCTACAGTTTCTTACATTTTTATGGTTACTATACTACGGGCTCTTAAACAGTTCTCAAGGTTTTTTTTTTTTTATGTAGGAGAGGCACCGGCCAAGAGCAACGTAATCAGAAGAAAGGAAAAAAGAAGTCCTAGTGAGGTGCCGGTCCCCAAACAGAACCAGAAACCATTATCAGAAATTAATAGGAGGATAAGTGTCTTAAAGTCTCCCTCTTTAAAGAGTTAAGTCATAGGAAGGAAGAAATACAGGAAAGACGAAATGAACCTTGTATTTCCGCTTTATATTTGTGCCTTTGCAAATGGACTTTTACAGCGTCCTTAATGCTGATAAAGGATAACAGCAATGAAAAGGTTTAATATGTATATACATTTATCCTTTTATGTAAGAGGAGCTTTGAACAAAGGCAACACAATTGGTAAAGAAAGACTCACTGAAGACTCCAGCCATTAAGAAAACAATGAAGCAGTCCAAACTATATTATAAACCGCCTTGAAATAAGAGAACCTTAACAGACACCACGGAGAAGAACAAGTAAACGAAGACACGCAGGTAGGAACAAAAAGGGAAACAGGCAGGAAAATAAATAAAGGAAGAGAAGAAGAGGAAGTGCAGTGAAAGGACAGGAAACAGTGATATCGTGAAATGATGCATAATAGATTAGAAATACACCATAGAGAGGAACAAGTAAAGAAGACACGCAGGGAGGAACGAAAAGGGAGACAGGGAGGGATAGTGAATAAAGGAAGAGAAGGAGGGGGCTCGGTAAGTACAGCAAAAGAACAGGAAACGCGAAATGGTAAAGAGACAGGAAGTAGGTCAGAAATAGTATAGCGAGAACAGATTAGAGCCACAGTGCAGGTGAATCCCAGGTGAGGCAAAGTTAGATTTTATCACCACCTGAGTATTACCGAATTAAAACGGCTTACCTGCAACGGTGTCTGATTAATTGGCATTCACAATATCCTGTTTGAGGCGGTAAGGGGTGTGTGTGTGTGTGTGTGTGTGTGTGTGTGTGTGTGTGTGTGTGTGTGTGTGTGTGTGTTGCTTGTTAAGTGGTGTACAGCAATTATGAGTTTTGAGAGAGAGAGAGAGAGAGAGAGAGAGAGAGAGAGAGAGAGAGAGAGAGAGAGAGAGAGAGAGAGAGAGAGTCATTGTTCTTTGCTCATTGTCCGCTGGTTTGTTTTCTTTTGTATCACTGTCATCTTGTCAGGTTACTTGTATTAGCTGCCTGTCTCCCAACCCCCTCCCTCCACCCCTTCCCTCCACCCCCTCTGGCCCCCCTCACACCTGTAAGCCCCACGCAAACACAAAAGAATGCAAGATAACACAGAAGAACAAGAGAACACAGCATCAGGTGGGAGCTTAAGAACAAAAGGAAAACGAAAAGAGAGAACAGCAAATGAAAGCAGAACGAAAGGACTTAAAAAATGATAATAATGATAATAGGAGGAGGAGGAGGAGGAGGAGGAGGAGGAGGGAGAATTAACATATACAAGAATAAAATATGTGAAGATCATGTTACAATTACACTAATGGAACAAAAAAAAAGACACGTTTAGGCCTGCAAACTAGAAAGCTTGTACGGGAAAAAGTAATAAAGCTGAGAAAAAAGAGAGAGGAAAGAGGAGAAAGAGGAACAAAAGGAAAAGCAAGAGGAAAAGGATGATATACTTAGTTTAGGAAGGAGGAGGAGAGTGAGAGGAAGTAAGAGGAGGAGAGGAGGAGAAGAGGATGCTGGGAGAGTAAGAACTTTGGTAATGGTTGATAATTATGAAGGTGATTGTGAGGAGGAGGAGGTGGTGGTGGTGGTGGTGGTGGTGGTGGTGGTGGTGGTGGTAGTGGTGCAGAAATGGCAGGAGTGGGAGAGAGAATCGGGAAAAGGACTATCAGCAAGAGGAAATGTGGAAATTATGTGTGTGTGTGTGTGTGTGTGTGTGTGTGTGTGTGTGTATGTGTGTGTGTGTGTATCTTGGTCTGTTTATCTGTCTTTCTTTTTCTTTCTTTTTTGTTTGTTTCTTCTCTCTCTTCTTCCTATCTATCCATCCATCCATCTATCTATCTATCTATCTATCTATCTATCTATTTATTTATATGTATCTACCTATCTATCTGTCTGTCTGTCAGTCAGTCAGTCAGTCAGTCTGTCAGTCACTCTGTCCATATCTATCTATCTATCCATCCATCCCTTTGCCATCACTCGATCTACCTCCATCTACTTATAAAATATATCTTTCCTTATCTCTTATCTACTTAAGTACTTCACTTTTATCTACTTATCTACTTCAATTTCTCACCTGTAGCTGCGGAGGAGGCGAAGTGGGTTGCCATCTTTAGGTTGTTGTTGTTTTTAGTGGTGGAGGAGGAGGAGGAGGGGGGCGGCTGTCTGGGTCCTCCCCCCGCCCTGTTCCCGAGGAGGCGCTGTGGCAGGGTCCGGCGCCCCCCCGCCCGCTATGGCTGTGGCTGCTGGTGCCTCCGGACTGTTTAGGGAGGGGGAAAGGGTTATTGTAGTAGTAGTAGTAGTAGTAGTAGTAGTTGTTGTTGTTGTAGTTGTTGTAGTAGTAGCTGTAGTAGTAGTAGCTGTAGTAGTAGTAGTAATAGTAGTTGTTGTAATATCATATCATCGTCATAACTACTACTACTACTACTACTACTACTACTACTACTACTACTACTACTACTACTACTACTACTACTACTACTACTACTACTACTAACTATTACGTACTTACAATCATAATTGTATCTTAATCTTCAAATACACACAGAAAACACAACGTTGGTTTCAGTCCAGTTTACTTCATCATGTCCGAAAGAAAGAAAACATGTTTTTGTTCTTTGGGAGAGGCAATTAGTGAACCCTTTTATTCAGTGCATTTATTTTTTTGCCCTTGATCTGCCTCCCTTGTGCAATAAATACATAGATAAATAAACACATAACTAACCAACTAAATAAATACACACATGAATAAATAAATTAATAAAAATACATTACTGAATGAATAAGTAAACAATGAAGTAAGAAAATAAATCTATCAATCAATAAAAACACTAAAACCACACAGGCAAATACCCACAAAGGAACACACACTCTGCTATTCATTGTTTGGTAGGATAGAACGAAATCCTTCAACTCTGCAGGTGATGGAGGGAAGCACCTGCACTGTACGAGGCAAAATGGAGGAGGGGGGGGGCACGGGTTATGTCTGTGTGAGAGAGAGGGAGAGAGCATTTGCGGGCGAGCGGGGGTGGGGGGGCAGGGTCTGGGGGCAAAACATGGCGGAATGTAATCTCGCTCTGGTCTTTTTTTACGTATCAAGAAGAATGGTTTGATATAAAAGGAGGGGAAGAGTTAATTTTTTCTTTATTTTTTTGTGTTTTAGTCTTTTCTTTCCTTGTTTCCTTTACTGTTTCCCACACTTTTTTTGTCTTCCCATATTCCTTCACTATCTTCTCACACTCCTTCACTGTCTTCTCACATTCCCTTTTATCTTCCCGCGCTCCTTTTTGTCTCCCCACACTCCTTTTTGTTTCCCCTCACTCCTTCACTGTCTTCCCACACTCCTTTTTGTCTCCCCACACTTTTTTTGTCCCCCCACACTCCTTCATTATCTTCCCGCACTTCTTTTTGTCTCCCCACACTCCTTTTTGTCTTCCCACACTCCTTCACTGTCTTCCCACACTCCTTCTTAGCTTCCCACACGTGTCACGTCATCTCATCAAGAAGTGGCAACAACAACAACAACAACAACAACAACAACAACAACAACAACAACAACAACAACAACAACAACAACAACAACAACAACAACAACAATAATAATAATAATAACAATAATAATAATAATAATAATAATAGCAACATTCAGCTCATGATTCAGATTTTCGGAAGTTTGTGAGGTAGGATGACATTAAAGATTTGCCAACGAATAACGTGTACGAGTTTGTGTTTATGAAAGGGAGGAGGAGGAGGAGGAGGAGGAGGAGGAGGAGGAGGAGGAGGAGGGGGGAAAGAATTACTAGAGGGGGATGAGGGTTAAGCTGGCAAACATCCAAGGGCAGTACAGCCGGTTCCCTTCAGCCAGATTCATTCCGGTTTCAGTTTCAGCTTCCCACTTTTAATACCCTTGTGTGCCTGGGAGAGAGAGAGAGAGAGAGAGAGAGAGAGAGAGAGAGAGAGAGAGAGAGAGAGAGAGAGAGAGAGAGAGAGAGAGAGATAAATACACGTGTAAACTTTGAAATGTTTCCTGGGTTTTTGTGATAGTTTTGTTTGTGGCTTTAGAGAGAGAGAGAGAGAGAGAGAGAGAGAGAGAGAGAGAGAGAGAGAGAGAGAGAGAGAGAGAGAGAGAGAGAGTTGCAAGTTCTTTCTCTCTCTCTCTCTCTCTCTCTCTCTCTCTCTCTCTCTCTCTCTCTCTCTCTCTCTCTCTCTCTCTAAGTCTCGAAGATATTACCAGAATTCTTAAGAAATACCTACTAATTAAACCCGCCCATTGTAAAAGGAAAGGTGAGGAGGAGGAGGAGGAGGAGGAGGAGGAGGAGGAGGAGGAGGAGGAGGAGGAGGAGGAGGAGGAGGAGGAAGAAGAAGAAGAAGAGGGTGGAGTAGAAAGATTTAAAGGAAAAAAAGGATAAGAAAAAAAATATATATACTTAAGTGTTATTAAGTTACAACAAAAATACGTTTTCTTTCTGCCTTCTGTTCATATTATCCTCGACTCTCAGGTGTGGACTGCACAGGTGTGGAAAGCAGGTGTGTAAGGGTAGGACTTACGTGTAGCATATAAAAGAAACAGGTGTGCAGTTGTGATATAGAAAGATATAGGAGGCAGCGACGCATGTGTGGGAGGAAAAGTTGTAGGATGGAAGTACATAAGTGTAACAGGTGTAGGATACTTAAGTGTAGTGTTCAGGTGTAGATAGCAGGGAAGTGTAGGATTCTTTAGTATAGATAGCAGGTGTGTAGGTGTAGGATGAAAGTCTGTAGGGTTCTTAGATGTAGGAACAGATATGGAAGTGTAGGAGACTAACGGAGCGAGCAGGTGTATGGATATTCAGTTGTAGGACAGATATGCAATGCCAGAATACGAAGGTATTGTATTCAGGTACCCAACACACACACACACACACACACACAGGTAGATACAGGTACCTTGCTCGCTAATTGGGTTCAGATATTCAGATCACGTGTGTCTGTACTTCTTTGTAAAACTCAGTTACAAGGATCACATTTCTGTTACCTGTGGTGCTTGATCGTTCTTCTGTCTGTTTTGGGGTTTCTGTCTGTTTGCCTCTCTCTGTTTCTGTCTGTCTGTTTGTCTGTTTGTCTGTCTTTTTATTATATTTTGGCATGTCTGTCTCTCTCTCTGCCTCTGTTTTGTCTTGTCTGTCTGTCCGTCTGCCTGTCTCAGTGTTTCTGTCTGCCTGTCTGTCTGTCTGTCTGTCTGTCTGTCTGTCTGTCTGTCTGTCTGTCTGTCTGTCTCTTTCTTTCTTTCTTTCTTTCTTTCTTTCTTTCTTTCTTTCTTTCTTTCTTTCTTTCTTTCTTTCTTTCTTTCTTTCTTTCTTTCTTTCTGCCAGTCCATCTCTTGTCTTACCTGCCTGTCTGTCTGTTTTGTTCTGTCTTTGTCTACCTGCCTGTCTATTCCTGTCCATTTTGTCCCGTCTATTTTGTCCTGTCATGTCTCTATTTGCCTGTTATGTCCTGTCTGTCTGTCTGTCTGTCTGCTGGTCTATTTCAAGGTACATATGAATACACCTGTGTTACACTTCATTAGGCGTTCCAGGGTGTCATCGCACCTGTATACCTGATCATGAAACAGAGGACGCTGGAATTAATATTAAACGGTAGATAAGAAAAAAAAAGAATGAACGAAACTTAAAGGGAAAAAAAGTAGTGGATAACATGACAAGCTGGAAATGAATTAATTGCGAGGAAAAAAAAAATGTATGAATGAATAGAGGGGAAAAGTGGAAACATTGAAGGTGCAGTAAAAGATTAAAGAGAGAGATAAGAAAAAAATAAGGAAAATGAAAATGAGTAACGTAGAGAGAAAGAGAGAGAGAGAGAGAGAGAGAGAGAGAGAGAGAGAGAGAGAGAGAGAGAGGGGGGGGGGGAGGCGAATATGAATGAAAGGGAGAAGTGGGAAAAAAAATTGAAGGTATAACATAAAACCAAAACGAAAGATAAGAACAAAAAAAGGAATCAAGGAAATAAAAGTGAATACTGTGATGAAATGAAACAAAATAAAAAAATAAATAAAATAAGACGCGCACGAATTAAGGGAATAAAAAAAGACGAAAAAGAATGAGAATAAAACAGTAAAAAGGAGAATTAGAGAAAAAAGAAACATGACGGAAAAAAAGGGTAAATTGCACTGGGATGTGATGAAATGGGAATAGATGAAATGCAAAAAAAAAAAAAAAAAGGAAAGGAAAAAAGGGTGAGGGGAGATATGAGTGAAGGGAAAAACGGTGAAATTAATGGGAATGGTGCGGCAGGCAGTTGTTCCTCATTACTCTTGGGCGTCCATTAATCCTGCCTTCCTGCCCCGCCATGAGAGAGAGAGAGAGAGAGAGAGAGAGAGAGAGAGAGAGAGAGAGAGAGAGAGAGAGAGAGAGAGAGAGAGTATCCTAAGCTTTACTTCCGAGGATTCCCTAGAGAGAGAGAGAGAGAGAGAGAGAGAGAGAGAGAGAGAGAGAGAGAGAGAGAGAGAGAGAGAGAGAGAGAGAGAGAGAGAGCACTGTATCCTAAGCTTTACTTCCGAGGATTCCCCTAGAGAGAGAGAGAGAGAGAGAGAGAGAGAGAGAGAGAGAGAGAGAGAGAGAGAGAGAGAGAGAGAGAGAGAGAGCACTGTATCCTAAGCTTTACTTCCGAGGATTCCCCTAGAGAGAGAGAGAGAGAGAGAGAGAGAGAGAGAGAGAGAGAGAGAGAGAGAGAGAGAGAGAGAGAGAGAGAGAGTCAACCCACTGTAGTCTAAGTATATTTACACTGAATACAAATTAAGATACTAAGATAATATTCTCCCATTTTCCATTGACTAAAACCTCATAAATATTCATCTCCCCTTCCTCTTCCCCTTCCCTTCCCTTCACTTCTCTTCCCTCCCTTCATACAACTTGAATGAAGGGTGTGGCGTGTTTCAGTCAAGGCAATGGTGGTGGTGGTGGTGGTGGTGGTGGTTAAAGAAATATTGATACTTTAAGGGATGGGTGAAGGAAATGAGATGAGATAAAGGACGAAACACACACACACACACACACACACACACACACACACACACACACACACACACACACACACACACACA
>NC_087178.1:4882500-4885000 GCF_035594125.1 Scylla paramamosain
GTTATGTACAACTCTTGATATTTTATTCACTGTTATTTTTCTTTTGTTTTTCTGACGAAGGCAAAGGGGAGTGTGCTAACTGGCTGTTATTTGCGTTTCTTTCCTTCTTTCTGTGCTTTTTCGATTGCAGTGAAGTGAATTGGAGTATTTGGTGACTTTACTTAGTGTTTTATTTGATTTATTTATGTTTTTGTTTACTGAGTGACAGGAAATGTTTGTAAATTAATTGTGTGTGTGTGTGTGTGTGTGTGTGTGTGTGTGTGTGTGTGTGTGTGTGTGTGTGTGTGTGTGGAGGGAATGAAGCAAATAGATGTTATTGCACCTTCTATATTTACATTTCCCGAATGCTTCTGCTAAAAATAATATCAAAGTTCCCGTGCCATATGTAGCCTGCAGCCTGGCATTCTGTATGGCTGTGTGGGAAGTTGCAATATGAGCGGAAAATACCCTTTTGACTTTCAGATACAGAGTGGAAGGGAAGTGGCGAGATGCAATTTGTCAGGGTGATATAAACCAAAATAACCTTATGTGCTATTTTTTCCGTCAAAGAGGAAGTATAAATAAGTGAAATTATTATTATTATTATTACACACACACACACACTCAGATTTTTTCCAACTAGATAACTGTGTAGAATAAAAAAAATGAAAAAAAAATCATCATCACTTGTCGCATTCCCAATTGAATTTTTACGTATCTTTTTATCTATTTTCCCTGCTGGCGTTGAGGGAAGAGGGATTTGAGCCTTATGTTGTAAGGTAAAAGGAACATTATTATTTTGGGTTCTTTGTAATAAGAAGCCTTGAATCTATACACTTTTTTAATGATATATTCTAACTATATTGTCAAGGAGGTTAGGGACTCCTGGTGGTCCTGTCCCTACCTTCCTCCTTGAATCTATACACTCATTCGAATCCTTTCTATTTTGTTGCCGATTTAGTTAGAGACTTCAGCTTTCTTGATACTGATGAACCACGAGTAAAGCGTCAGTCGAGATTCAGCTTCTGGGTAATTGTAACCCTGGTAACTGTCACGCTGTCCCTACACTCCTTTTTGGTTTGCCATACTTCATACATTGTCACAGCTTAGTTCGTCATTCGCAACACTTCAGGCAATGTAGGGAAACTGTAATGGTGCTAAAGATGGATTATAAAGGTAAGCATAGTCTTTTTTTGTAGTCATCCAGTACTTCCTGGTTATTGGACCGGTGACGTGAATTAATTTAGCAAGAAAGAACGAAATGAAAGGTGTCAGTGGGAGTGAAAGTAGCAAATTGTAATGTTAAAGAAAAGATGGATTGTAAAGATAAACATAGTCTTTTCTTATATTTATCTAGTACTTCATGGTTATTGCATCAGTGAAATGAATGACAGTTATTTGCTAGGAACTGAGAACAAAAAATAGTGTGTGAAAGTGTTAAAGAAAAGATGGATTGTAAGGATAGACATTTTTTTATATAATTATTAATTATCTCGTAGTTATTGCGCCGGTGAAGTGAATGACAGTTATTTGCCAGTAATTGAAACGAAAGTAAATGTCAGCAGTAAACATAATGAGTTGTAGTGTTGAAGAAAAGATAAATTGTAAGAATAACCGAAATCTTTTTTTTTAATCATCCAGAACTCCATGGTTATTGCACCTGTGAAATAAATGACAGTTATTTGCCGGGAAAAAAACAAAAAACGAGAGGACTTGTCCGTGGGAGTGAAAGGAGTGAGCCTGCAGGAAGTAATAGTGGTGGTGTAAACGTGTTAGTGCAGTGAGGTGCAGGTGGACGGAGTTGATATTACATTTCCACTAAAGTTTGCGTAGTCTCCCCTCCCTCCCTGAGCTCATTCTGCCATCCTCCTTCCCATTTTCTATCTTCCGTATCCCGTTGGCATGAAGGAAACTTGCTCACATCTTTCAACCCATTTTTCTCCTCGTGTTCTGCGTTTTATGATGATTGGCATAAGAAATAACAGCTTCAAATTTAATCCTCCCTCCCATTTTTTTTTCTTATCTCATGTTCCGTTTTCTGTGAGGACTGGCGTAAGGAAAACTAGCGACAAAAAAAATCATCCTCTTTTTCATTTTCTTCTCTCTATGGCTCAAAATTACATTCCCTGTCCATTTTCCTTCTCGTATACCGTTTTCTGAGTCTTAGCATAGGGGAAAATAGCTCAAAAATCATCTTTCCATTTTCCTTCTGCTACCCTGTTTTCTTTGGATTAGCACAAGGGGAGATTAGATCAAAATTACATTCACAGTCCATTTTCCTTCTCACATCTCGTTTTTTGCGCCTTAACATAGGGAGACTAGCTCAAAAGTCGTCCCTTTCCAATTTTTACTTTTGGTATCTCGTTTTCTGTGGATTAGCACATATCCCGTTTTTTACAGATTAGCACATATCCCGTTTTTTACAGATTAGCACAAGGGATTAAAAAGAGAGACAAGCCAAAAATCTCATTCTCCCTCCTTTTTTCATTCCACATCCAACGTTTTCTGTGATGGTTGGGGC
>NC_087178.1:4887500-4892500 GCF_035594125.1 Scylla paramamosain
GAGAGAGAGAGAGAGAGAGAGAGAGAGAGAGAGAGAGAGAGAGAGAGAGAGAGAGAGATGAAGAAAAATTATACAGGGAAAAAAAAAAGAAAAGGTAAAATCTGAGTCTGAAAAATGACGCAAGACTCTTACCAGGTGACAAGTACAGGTGAAGAATGGCGTTAATGAATAAGGAAGCGGGGGCGGCGACGGCGGAGAAGGAGGAGGAGGAGGAGGAGGAGGAGGAGGGAAACAAATTAGACTCCTTCAATCTCCTTCAATCTTCATTTATCTCGTCCTTCTGGGCCCCAATTGAACATCACTAATAAACATCTATTTAGTCCCTCAGCGTGTGTCCTTCAGCAGATCACGCACGAAAGACAACTGATGAGTCTTTCTCTAGGGCTTTGAGAGAGAGAGAGAGAGTTGCATAGAGTTACATAGATATACATAGATAAGTTGCTCTTCGTTGGATTTACCTCTAAGTCTTGGTATGGTTTTTGTTACTCTACCCTGAACGCATTGTAATTTATCTGTCTTTGTAGTAAAAGGGGCATCATGCTTGGACGCAATATTCCACTGGTCTCGAATTTAAGCCAGGTATTCTGCTTACGTTTTCACACTTGGGCGCTAAATGGCTCACTCACCTGGAATTGGAGGTATTTTATTGGCAAGGTATTAATTATAGCATGCCTCTACCTGTCTCGCTCACCTGTTGTCTCTTTCCTGCTGAACCGGACATGAATCTGTCACCCGAACATCTGCAAATTTTACCTCTATATTCGGGTAATGTTCGTGTTTGTAGCTTCGTGGTTGTGTTGAGGTGTTTGTCTCCATGTTTTAGGGATTTAGTGAAAGTTTGTTTTTAATTTGTTTTTTTCTTTTATATAGGCGTGTAATTCCATCTCGCTGGTTGATGATTTTTTTTTTCTTCACAGTTTAGGTCTACTCGTATTTATCTACTTTTTTTTTGTTTGTTTTTCTTCACTGATTGGATTCATTGAAGTTTTTATTCTTTTTAAATTTTTGTTAAGTTATTTGTCTTTTATCTTGGTGTGCAGATTAATTTCGCTGTTTTCAGGGATTTAAGCTTTTATTTCGCAATTTAACTCTATTTTATTATTTTAACCAATTTTTACCATCCATATTTCCAGACAGCTTATCGTTACAGCACAGCAAAGGGCGGACAAAAAGTGGTGTTCTTGCGTGGCTGAAATATGTAAGTGTAAGTCTTTTAGTTTAATCCGACACGTGCCGTAACTGTGCAGAGTTGTTGACAGGATGAACAGTCACGCGTGTGTTCGTGTGTGCGGAACTTGCTGTGAGACTTGTTTAGCTCCAACTGTGCTAACAATCCACACACACACACACACACACACACACACACACACACACACACACACACACACACACACACACACACACACACACACACACACACACACACACACACACACACACACACACACACACACACACACACACACACACACACACACACACACACACACACACTGTAAGGTTAGTTTGTATTTTGTAGTGAAGTAACTTGAGAATTTGCGTCTTCTTTTCCTGTGTGTGTGTGTGTGTGTGTGTGTGTGTGTGTGTGTGTGTGTGTGGCGAGATCTTGTGTGGCTGGTTATTAATGTTTACAGTTAGAGTGACATGGGTTCGTGTCCCGGTAAAGGTGAAGTGATACCAGGCCAAACTGTAATCTTATGTAGTCTGGTAACTTTTGAAAATTTACATATTGTGAGTGTGGCATGGTGGAGTGTGGCACAGGTTTATATCCCGCTGGTAAACTGACACCAAGCCTTTCATCCTTATTCACCAGTCTGTAGTATTAGTTTTCGGTTCCCGTGACGCCATTCAGACCAGACAGTGTTGTTCACCTATGTTCAGGAGAGTTTGTGAGTAATCCCACATAGACCGGAGATAAGGATACGGAAGTAGGCACCGTGGGCAGGCATCTCTTACCACAAACCACCACTTGGAGCACAGGGAACATTTAAGGTTATTCTGTCCACATCAATAGAGTTAATCGGTAACGTCACTCCTTTTTAAAATTGAAACTGACTGATTTTTTGCTATTTTTCCCACCTTACATGATTGATTCCACCAGTTGGAGTACAGAGAGCGATTAAGATAGTTCTGTCCAGTTCACTAATGCAAGAGTTAATCGGTAATGTCACTCACCTCTTAAAAACTCTACAACTCTACCTGATTTATTGCTCTTTTCTCATTTTTTCGTAATTTACAGTTTGGAGAGGGGAGTTTGTAGAGGCCTCCTTAAGTAAATTGGCCAAACCGTGTGGGCCTTTTCTTTAGTCACGTTTTTGAAGGATAGCAATCAACCGAGGTCTATTCAGCGCAACGTTTTGACGAGTCTTCTTTTCAGCGCTGCAATGGTGAGTCTTTTTACGCGTAGGAAGAAAAGTAAGGTGGCGGGAACTTACGGTGATTACCTCCCTCAACTGCGCGCCCCGGAACACCTGTGGGCGGGTTAGTCGTCGTCGTGGGAGGCTTCGGATGTGGGTTGTCGATAATCCAATAAACGTCCCCTTCCCACCTAGGGCGCTTGCTCCCTCATCCCCCTGACTCCCTGACCCCCTGACTCCTTGATCTCCCTGGTCCTCTATCCCCCTGACTCCTTGCTCCCTGACTCTTGCTCCCTGACTTATGCTCTCAGACCCCTTGACTTTCTGACTCCCTCCCTGATCCCCTGCTTCCCTGACCCCCCAAGACTGACCCCCTCTGACTCTCTTGCTCCCTGACTCCCTGAATTCCTGATCCCATGACTCCCTCACCTACTGACCTCTCCGTGACTTTTTTTCCTCTAATTCCCCGTGACATGACCGCCCTTCCCCTCGCCGGCTCTTCAGTGACACCCCTTTCCCTCACCAGCCATCCAGTGAGTCCCTCCCCTCACCCTCATCCTCCCTGATCCCCTTCCCCTCACCATTTCCTCAACAATTCCCTTCTTTTACCATCTGCTCAGTGCCCGCGTTCCCCTCACCACCCCTTCAGTAATACTCTCCCCTTCCCCTCACTCTCCATTCTCTGACCTACTTTCCCTCACTACACGTTCAGTGACACTATTTTTTCATCCCATCCTTCGTGACTTTTTCCCCCCCAGTAACTCTTCAGTGACTCCCATTCCCCTCATCACACATTCTCGTGAGCCATGTACCTCCCCTCACCTCCATTCGCCTTCCCATCACCTTCCCCCTCACCTTCCTTCACTTCCCCTCCAGTGATTCCCTTTTTTGCGTCGCCGTGAACTTCAGGAAAGGCATTTATTGTTATAGGATAGCCATGGAGGTGAGTTTTCCCGAGCGTCTGTCGTCGGGAGTTGCGTTAGTTTGGCGCGCAATACCTCACCGCCCCAGCACTTACTCTGATGGCTTCTTTTTACTCAAGACGGACGCAGTTTTCCACGGACCTGTTTTCACCTGCCGTCACTTTTCATTGGCGTTGATATCATCCTTCATTCATCACGCTATCCTTGGCCCGAGGAAGTGCAGCGAGACAAGCAAGCAATTCGCGTTAATCACACTGCTCCAGATTGGACTGTCCCCGCTAAACCAATCGCATCTCGCCCCTACCTGTGTTAATTAAGAGTCCAATGGCTTCATTATTCTGGCATACATCGCCCATTCCGCCACTCACTGTCACTGTCACTGCCACACACCTTCCCGCGAACACCTTCAGTTTCCTGTCCACCGAGTCTAATACAGTGAATTGTTTAGTCTCAATGTGACGCTGCTGCAAGCCGTGTAGCGCAGGGCCTTGGGAAGAGATGGAGCTTGGAGATACAGGACAGGGTAAAGGAACAGTTGCCAGGTGTTAGGAGGTGGGGATTTATGTGAAGGGGTCAGGAGGAAGGGGTCTATGGGGAGTGGATATATGATAGTGGTCAGGAGGTAGGTGATTCTGAGGAGTGGACTGGATAGGGGTTAATGTGTACGGGTGAGGAGGAAGGGGACTGTGGGATGTCTGATAATCTTTTTTTATGTATACTTCATTCAGCAGAAGAGGATCAAGGGAATGGTAAGCCGTGTCGAGGTCTTCCAGGTACTATTACTGCTGCCAGTGACAGCCACGGCAGCGCATGTCTCAGGCTTTCTAAACTTAACTCACTATCCTCCATCATCACTCGAACACGTAATATGAAAGCCTTTGAACTCTTACGACTATATTCAAAGACCTTAGAGATGCTTAGTCGTGTGCTAAATGCTATTTTCTTTTCCACTGTTGATGTAGAACTCTTATCAGTAAAGTCACGAAAACAAAAGCCCTTGAAAACTACTGCAACTTCCACCACAGCCTGTTAAAGGTTTCGAGACAAGACGACCTGGCTGGATGGCGGGAATGCTCTCAGATTGCCGTCTATTCTCGTCTGGTGGTCAGGTTACAGAGGTAGCGATCAGTGGGTTCCTCCAGTTATCGGGGCAAGCCAGACAAACCCAATAGTGATAGACTGCAGGAGGGATGAGGCCATATACACAAATGAACACAAAGGAAGGACAAACACCAGACATGAACCTTACGAATCTGCTGCGAAATTTGTAAAACTTTTTGTGTCTTACCTACAAGGGGTATAACTATCACAATATACTGGAGGTCGTGAGAGTCTGCTAGGGTGACTTGATTCTAGTGATAGTCAAAAGAGGTCTGTGCACCATCCGAGGGGAGAAAGTCCACAAGATCTAATTAATCATCTTTTTGGCCTTAAGTATGTAGATTACTTCTAACAAGCTTTAGCGGAGGTCATTAGAGTTTTCAAGGATGAGTTAATGATTCCAATGATAGATTAATAAGATCCTTATGCTATCCAAGGGAAAAGCACTCTTAATATCCCATCTCTGTGGACTTTGGAAATCCTGATCAGAGAACAATGGGTTTGACAAGACAAGAAACAAAGGATATTAAAGACAAAACTCCTTCCCACTCACTCTATCCTCTCCTCCATCCCTCATATCATTCCAAAAAGTAAATATTACGTCACTGAAAAAGTAAAC
>NC_087178.1:4895000-4927500 GCF_035594125.1 Scylla paramamosain
TACTGGTGCTGGTGCTGCTGCTGCTGCTGCTAGTGCTATCACCACCACCACCACCACAATCCTTCTCTAATGCCCTAAAAATACACAAACAACTTGCGTCTTAATACTTCATTCACCAAAGGGTGATTACCTGGAAAGCTGTGACTGTGAGATTATGCTTTTACCTGGCAATAGTGTGACCTGCAGACTTAGTGTTAATAGTGTGACCAGAGTGACCTGTAGTGTAACCTTCGTTTTATGGTCACAATAAGCTATGCACGTAACAAGCAGCAGTTGATGTCACAGAGTGGTTGCTGGGAAGAGGACGGGAAGAGGGGGACGAAAGGAGGAAAAGAAAGTAGGATATGGGATTCAAAAGACATATAAAAGGACAAGGATTTCTTTTTTCCTTTATTTAATGTCTTTGTCCTCCTTCTCGAAATTTTACGAGAGCATCAGCCGCAGACATCACAATCACAACAAACACAAACCGAATCGTCACCAAACATAGAACCATATTCTGAAAAACTTCTGCGCCGCATCTGCACCACACTCAGAAGTCTTTAGTTGAAGTCAGTCGAGTTTTTAAGGATGATTTTACCGTTCTAGTGAGAGATTAACAAGATTTTTACCTTTTCAACAGGAGAAACTCTCTTGAGAACGTGGCTAATAATTTCTGTGGCCTTTAAAAACAGTACTGATGAGAGAGCAAATGTCGTGTTTCTATGTTACACGATCTTCTTGCTTCCCTGAATCTCCAAGACTGGCCTTTGTGGGGTTCATGGGGGCACATTATTTATTTATTTATTTATTTTTTTTATGAATTTCACTTGATCTGTATTCTTTTCATATATTTACACTCAGACGATCATGTGCGACTTCCGACTACAAGAAAAGTAAATAAATGAAAAAAATAAATAAATAGAAATAAATAAATAAAATAAAATAGATAAATAAATAAATAAATAAGAAACTAAAATAAAGCGTTTCTAAATACTTGCCATGGACTCACATCACGTCTGAAGCGCCACTGCCACACGCCACTTACCTCATCGTGGTGGACTATAACGCCGGCGGTAACGAAGACATAGAGGTGGACGGTGACACTGAAGCCTGTCAGGGTGAGGATGACCGTCTTGGCGCGGTGCACGGTGCAGACAGTGGGGCGCTGGAGGGGGTACTGCACCGCGATGAACCTCTCCACTGTGAAGGCCACCGTCAGCCACACACTGAGGGAGCTGGACACGGATCCCAGGTAGATTTCCAGCTGCAGGGAAGAGCAGGTGTTAATTGACAGGTGGTGGTGGTGGTGGTAGTGGTGGTGGCGGCGTGAATATGATTTGTAAAGGTGTACGTGTTAGTTGGACAGGTGTGGTGTTGATGGTGTAGATGATGGTGGTGTGGGTGTGGATTGTTGAAGTTCCTGTATTAGTTTGACGGTGTGGTGATGTGGAGGTGTTTGATGTGGTGTCGTGCAGTTTTAGGTGTTTTATCGTGGTCATCGTGTGGTAATGAGGCTGGGATGTAGTGGTGATGTGGTGGATAGTGTGTTGGAGAGGTCACGGTGTGGTGGTGTGGTGGTGGAGAACAAGAGTTTGGTATTGCGGATGGGTGTAGAAATACTGAGTGTCTGTCAAATTGTGGCACGTCATTACGTCTCCTTGTTGCACTACACATGTTTTCAGTCATGTTTTAAGTCATGTTTGAAGTCATGTTTTCAGTCAGGGCAACATGTGGCAGCCTTGTGAAAACCAGAAGATTTGATTTTAGTTCACTTGTATTTTCCTTTGCGTGTGCGTCAAGTGTGAGGGAGACAGAGAAAGGTGAGGAACAGAAGGAGGAAAATACAACGCCCACATTGCCCGCATTTCCATTTTTCGTTTACTTAAGTGACGCAGCAAGTCAGGGAGAAGGAGTGGAGTGCCAACACGAAGTCAGTCAGTGTAATAAGACTCTGAGACGCATCTTTTGTGAAACACACTCCTGCCTCACCTTTTGGACATTCATAATTCATCTTTGTACATTTGTCAGTACTGTTGATTCAGTCTTCCTAGGATGTTTCTCATCACACAGGGGGAAAACATGCCGAAAAAAAAAAGGCTTTTCTGTCGAAATTTTTTAAGGAGCTTCCCTGTGGCTATACTCCTATTCCTGGAGAAGGGCGCTTATTTATTTTCAAGCTGCAAGTCGCCAAACCGAGCAATCTTAAACAAGTTCTGGTGAATGTCTGGAATGGCCTCAGTAATCACGTTGTTACTTTGAAAAGATTACATAAAAGTTATGAATACGGTTCATTGGTGAGTTTAAAAACGTGTGTTCTGTACAGGAGAGGCCAATTGTAGAGCTTGACACACACACACACACACACACACACACACACACACACACACACACACACACACACACACACACACACACACACACACACACACACACACACACACACACACACACACACACACACACACACACACACACACACACACACACACACACACACACACACACACACACGATGTTCTGTGTAGTCTCTTAGGTAACTGAGGTAAAGGTGTGTCTGTGTGTGTGTGTGTGTGTGTGTGTGTGTGTGTGTGTGTGTGTGTGTGTGTTTTCCTTCAATTTCTTCAGTCCTTGGGTCCTTAGAAGCCATCAGCCGCCAAGGACACTCGGAAAATCTAAGGACTTGAGACGGAGAGGAAAAGACTAGGCACGGTGGCAGGGAGTACGATACGTTGCTCGACAAATGGCCGTGACTGTGCTGGCTAACCTGCCTTTGTTGGCTTCTCAGATGTCAGTAAATAGCCGCTGCTTCCTGTGAACCAGCTGCCTTTTTCCGTTTGGCTAGTATGAATATGTTTGTTACTTGTGATCCTCCTCGTTTTTTTTTGTGGTCATCAGTTGTCACGTGATTCAGTTTCCTCTCCTGTCTGGCAAGTAAGTCATTTGTATCATTGTCCTCGTCTTGCCTCGGGCTCGTAAAGAAATAAATGTTCTATTCTTAACAGACTCTCTTTCTCGAAATGGATTAAGTTTTTTTTTTTTTTTTTTTCAAATATCTCGAGAATTGTTGGTAATTTTTTGGGGAAATATTCACGGTCTGTCTATATGTCTATATGTTTGTTTGGTCTTTGTGTGCGTGCGTGTGTGTATGTGTGTGTGTGTGTGTGTGTGTGTGTGTGTGTGTGTGTGTGTGTGTGTGTGTGTGTGTGTGTGTGTGTGTGTGTGTCAGTCAGTTTGTCAATTAGTCAGTCAGCCTGTCGGTCGGTCGGTCGGTCGGTCGGTCTCTCTCTCTCTCTCTCTCTCTCTCTCTCTCTCTCTCTCTCTCTCTCTCTCTCTCTCTCTCTCTCTCTCTCTCTCTCTCTCTCTCTCTCTCTCTCTCTCTCTCTCTCTCTCTCTCTCTCTCTCTCTCTCTCTCTCTCTCTCTCTCTCTCTCTCTCTCTCTCTCTCTCTCTCCACCATCACCACCACTACCACCACCACTACCACTACTACTAATGCCTTCTGCAAACAGCTTGAGTCACTGGCGTAATTGGCGACGTCTCTCTTTGCCAAGTGAGCGTGGAAGTCACGTCACGAACCTGAAGGGGGAGGGAGCTAAGTAAGGGTACACCTGTAGTTTGACGAGCACTTGATGACCTCCTGTCGACTTTTTCCCTCACAGGTGTATTCAGGTCAGGTCAGGTCAGGTCAGTGTAATAACAAGTAACACAAGAGAGAGGATGAGTGTGGTAGTTGTTTTATTTAATCATTTGTTTATTTATTTATTTATTTATTGGTATACTGGATTGCAATTATCGTGTCGCGTATTGTGCAGACTTTTTAGCTTTTTAATTGGTATTGTACAATTCTGGTGAGGTTTTCCAAGCCGTCCTTTGTCATTTAATCAGCTAACATGTATAGACCGTTGGAGTCGAGCCTTTTTTTCAATTAGTAGAATTAGTTACCTAGATTTTGCGAATATAAATATTGCACTGATTCATACGTGCATTGCTGCTTGATTGCAAGTTGAAATATGTGTAGTTTGTGATGCAGTTTCGCCATTCTTTTTATGGTGAAACGAGAGGATGTAAATCAGCGATGTTTCCTTCACTGGTAATTAGGAAAGGACTGAAAGATTACCATGTATCTTTTCGATGTTAGCTTCATATTGGCAATTGAGAAAGAATGCATATTTTTGTGATGCAATCTGATATTCGTTCATCGTGAGAGGAAAGAAAGGAATAAGAGTTGTTTCCTTCTTGGAAAGGAATAAGTAAGTGAATAATCAATAACTTCTGTTTTCCTTATTAATTTTGACTCCTTACTGCCATCAATTTCGCGTGTATAGACGACTGGTTAGGAACTACAAAGCCTTATAAAAATAACCCATTAACTGCTGCCACTACTCGTCGAAAAAAAAAAAAAAATAGAAAATAACTATTGTACAATTAAATGATGAAATAAAAATCTCAAATTATTTTTCCCTTTCCCTTTTTTTCTGCGGAAGAGTGATGACATTACGTGATGCTGTCAGAACTATATAAATATAAATTCCCCTAACTGCCTCAAAAAAAAAGTTTGAAAAAGAACCATTATGCATTTAAATAACAAAAGAAACTCGGTTTCTCTTTCACTTCCTCTTTTTTTTTTTCTGCGGAATAGAATGATGACATTACGTGATGCTAGTTTTCCTCCTTCGTGTTCTTCCTCCTTTTTCGTGAATCGGAGCCAATTAGTGGAAGATCAAAGGGCATTACGGAAACAGATGGAGGCGCACCAATGACATTTCCCCGCGTCTTCGGCCAAACAGTTTTGAGAAGTTTGGCGTCGGCTCATCAAGGCCGCATGTTAATTCACTCCATCCTTGGTTTCCCGTGATTCCAATCGATGCGCGGCTTGTCTGAGTCAAGGGTTGCTGCTGGAGGCTTTGTTATGGCTCTTTGTGGCTTATTTACGGCTCATTATGGCTCAGAAACACGTAGATTTATTTTCGTAATGGTACCGCTTGATGATTTGCTGTCGTTTTGATTTTTGCAGCTTTTTTTTTTTTTTCCATTTAATGTTGGGTCTTGCTCTGTCTCTGTTTCGTGTGTGTGTGTGTGTGTGTGTGTGTGTGTGTGTGTGTGTGTGTGTGTGTGTGTGTGTGTGTGTGTGTTAACCTTGACTGTCGCTGAACTTGTGGTGGCTGGAGATCAAACAGAGGAAATTGAATGTTCTCGCCCCGACGCACATTTGAAGGGCGGAATGTTGAAGTATTTCCCCTTCCTCTGCCGCCACCACCACCACCACCACCACCACCAAAAAGCACCGTTATCATTTTCACTATCTTTATCCTCAATCACCTTTGCTTTCTCATCTCCACCACAAAACACCCACAAACAACAACAACAACAACAACAACAACAACAACAACAACAACAACAACTAGGAGCAGAAGTAATAACGATAAAGAGTTTAAGATTCCAATCAGAAAAGTTTGTATAGAGCTTGAGAGAGCAAGAGAGAGAGAGAGAGAGAGAGAGAGAGAGAGAGAGAGAGAGAGAGAGAGGAGAGGAGAGGAGAGGAGAGGAGAGGAGAGGGAGTGAGGTGTAGGAGAGGAGGAAAGCAGGCAAGCAGATGGACAAAAGCATTCCAACACACACACACACACACACACACACACACACACACACACACACACACACCGGTCAAAACATACCCAAAACACCCCCAAACACTCAAAACACCTTCACACACACCCAAAGCACCCAGACACACTTCACACCACTGAAACACACACTACGAGACACTAGCGGAACAAGCAAGCACCTCACCTCACCTCACCTCACCTCACCTCATATAGCCACCCCCTTACCTGACACATCACGTTGACATTAAAGGTGTTGAAGCCGAGGAGGTCCAGCCACACGAGGAACAGAATGAACAGGTAGGTCACGTCAGCCACCGCCAGAGCCGCCAGGTAATAGCTAGACGACCTCATGCGTAGCCTCGTATTTAGGAACACCACGCAGGAGAGAAGGTTCCCGACGAAGCCCACCACGATCAGGAGGGGCACGTAGTAGAGGTTGAGCTGCCGAACCACTCCCCACTGCTCGTCCGTGAAATTATAGTGCTCATATTCGTAATAGTCCTCGTAAAGTGGGTAGGCTGGCGACGAAGGGGCTGCGGGGCTGAGTGGCGACGAGGATAAGGTAGACAAGGTACTGGGCGCGTATGGTGCCACTGCTGAGGACGTGGTGTTTTGTAAATCTGTCCCTTTCTCGATAACGTCACTGATGCTGTTACTGCCGCCACCGCAGAGAGACGATAACAATGTCGCGTTCGGGAAGCGGCAGGGGTTCTTTAATTCGAAGGAGGGGCGTGAGGCGAGAGGGGTCGGGGGCAGGGTGAGGACGCGGGGCGGGTCACTGCCATTCATGCCTCCAGGTCAGAGGGTCATCCACACCTCATCCTCTTCCTTGTGGTGGTAGTGGTGGTGGTGAGGGGGCGCCGCGCCTCTGCTGACCCCCATCCTGTTTTGTGATTATTAACTTCTTTCTGACATTCTCACCTGCTTTGAACGCTTTAATTAATGCATGCAGTGTTTTTCAGGTGTCATGCAGTGTATCACTTTTGTCACCTTTTCATGAATTTTTGATCTGTTTTTTACTTCCTTTCACTTTCTCTTTTTTTTTTCTCTTCCTACCTGTGAGTTTCTATTAATCAGGTGTCTTTGTTTACCTCTGGTTTCCACGTTTCTTCTGTAAATGTTTGCGCGTCTTTCTTTTTCTTCTTATTTCTTTTGTGGTTGTGTTTACTTTACGTTTTTTTTTCTTTTCTACTGTGATATTTTACTTCCGTGTTTACTCTCTCTCTCTCTCTCTCTCTCTCTCTCTCTCTCTCTCTCTCTCTCTCTCTCTCTCTCTCTCTCTCTCTCTCTCTCTCTCTCTCTCTCTCTCTCTCTCTCTCTCAGGTCACAGTGGGTCTTTTTATCTTAACTCAAATAAATATGTTTACTCTTCTTTCCACCCTCAGAAGTAGTGGTGGTGGTGGTGGTGGTGGTGGTGGTGGTGGTGAGGGAAGAACTGAGCGTCGTCAGCACCACAACCTTCAATATACAAAACACTCTTAACACTGTTTTTCCACGTATAAATTTCACTGTTCTGTATCACTGTTGTACGTGTATCACTGTTCACTATTTGCTTATATCGTCTTGTATGTAAAATTCACTTCAAGAATCACTGTATCTTGTCACTTTTTTTTTCACTGTTTTCTGATGAGTTTTTCTATTTACCATTCACTGTTCACTAAAGCGTTGCCTTACGTATACGGTTTCACTTTTAGTCACTGTCAAATTTCACTGCTTGTTTTTTCACTGCCACTGTTTTCACTGATTAATCTCACTGTTATCAGATCACTACAACATTCGACTCTTCTTAGATATCTCTTACCATTTCTTTTAACTGCACTTCATGATCAAATCACTGCTGCATTAAATTATGTTTCGATTTTCACTGTGAGTATTCATGTGCTAAAATGCACTGTTTAGTTACTGGTATTTCAAACATCGTCTTAGGGGCTAATAGGTCTGCTGCTGTTTGGCCTTCCTTATTGTTACAAATCATGAGTTCTGAACCTTTTTCTTACTTCTGATTTGCTTTTGCTTGTCACTGTTACGTTCAGATGCACTGTTCTCTTTTGTTATTAAAAAAATTATAGTGAGGGGTAATATGTCTGCTGCTGTTTGTCCTTTCTTCACATTCCTGTGCAGATTATAAGTTCTCAAAATTGTCTTACTCGTCACGCACCTCTGCTTGTCACTGTTACTTTCAAATGCACCCCTTTTTCCGCTTCGTTACTCACTGAAAAGTCCTCTTTCAGTATCTGGAAGTAGGAGAGAATGTAACAGCACTCTACCTTAGCTTTAATGTTCTCCACTTCACATTCACTGCATATCCACCCGGCGCATCGCTTCCATCTTAATCCACTCCGGCACTCTTAAGTCTCTCTCCTCTTGTGCATCCCTGTCACTCACCACCGTTTCGCTTCTTAACTCTCTCTAATCTTGCTTTGATCACAGGCACGTGCATACTGCATACTCCTCCTCCTCCTCCTCCTCCTCCTCCTCCTCCTCCTCCTCCTCCTCCTCCTCCTGTTCTTCCTCTTCCTCCTTTCGTGCCTCGTTTCAATCAGTAAGTTTTCAGAGGTTTCAGTGGTTCTGGGCTAACTTCGATATTTCTGCGAATGTGTTGCTTTGCGGTGAAGATAGCATGAGTGTGTGTCTGGCTGAGTGACTCTGGGTGAATAATGATTGTTGGGAAATGGTGGTTAAATGATAATGGTTGGTTGATTGGTTCTGGGTTGAGGGATTGGTTGAATGATAGACTGTTTGGGAGACAGTGGCTGGGAAATAAAGTTTGAAAGATAATGGCCGAGAGATAGTGGTCGAAAAATAGTGCTTAAGAGACGAGTGTTGGGAAGTCACGATTAAAGGACATTGGTTTGAAGGAAGCACTCAGTTTTTTCACACAAATCGCGTCATCTGAGTCAGTTATCTCACCTGAGTCACCTGTGCCCTCTTCTCACCTCACTGGCGAGGGGAGACTGAGAGACTGACTGAGTAGGAAGCTCGTGTATGATTCCTGCTGCAGCCTCAGGAATGTGTGTTCTTTAAATCCTGTTGTTGTGTTCCCAGCTCCGGTATCATTCAGTAGTAAAAAGAAAAAAAAGATTTATAATCAGGACAGAACAAGAAGAAACGTTAAAATTTGAAAAAAAATAGGTTAAAGAAGAGATAGAAAGGAATTGGTTTCCAAATAGTATGGCTAATGAATGAAATGGCTTCAGTAATCAGGTTGTTAGTGTTGAGTCATTAGGGAGCTTTAAAAGATTAGATACAGTTATGGATGGGCATGATAGTGTAAATAGGCAGGTGTGTTGCATACAAGGACTGTCACGCGTAGCCTTGATGGCCTCTTGCAGCTTCCCTGATTTTCTTATGTTGTGTTCCTAGGTAGTTTATTCCACGTGTTGACGACCCTTTGTGAGTAGGAGTATTTTCTAACATGAATGGAATATATTCAGTTGATGAATAGACTCAGTGTTGAATGAATGGAATGGACACAGTGATGAATGGAATGAATTCAGTAATTAGATTGTTAGTGTCGAGTCATCAGAAAGATGTTAGATGGAAATATATAAGTAGGCATGTTTTATACAGGGACTGCCACGTGTAGGCCTGATGGCTTCTTGCAACTTCCCATATATTACGTCCTTTTGTTTTCATCTAGACATACCCCCCTTTTTTTATTTTTTTTTATTTTATTTTATTTTTTTCTTCCTTATTGGTATAATCTTGTAATGCTGGTATTGAACACTATCACACATCATATTCATACCTTTTATAACCCTGAACCATTATAATGTGTCCTCTTAGTGTTGTTCTTAGTGTCATGAGATTTCACTTTGACAGACGCTGAGGGCACCAGTCCCTGCACCTCGGGAGTCACTGTTGTGGGTCTTCTGAGTCCTCCCCGAGTCACACAAAGCAGACTCGTTCCTGTCATTGATATTTCCGGAAAAAAACAAGCGTGACGTGCAATAAGGTATTGGTTATCTGTTTTCAATACGGGAACAGCGTCACTGGAGCCGCCCACCGTCACCCCCTCAGCGTCACAAGGAAGAAGAAGAGGAAGAGAAGGGGAGAAACTCACAGCTATTCTTTATTCTGGTAATTTCTTCTCCGTATTCCTTGCCACGTTCGTTCTGTTAGTTCCCAAAATTCGGATATTTTTTTACGCATACCAAGATAGCGAAGCAGAGCAGAAAACTTTCTTTATTTATTCTCTTTCACGTAAAATTCTCGTATCGTTTTTCTCCTGAATAATTTAATGTGACTTGTATGTAATTTTTTCCCCAAACGTTTATTCCGCTTCATGAAATTTTCTTAGCTGCTTCTTTCCGGAATAATTTAATGTTGTGGTGGTGTAACTTTTTTCCCCTCAGGTGAAGGAGAGAGAGAGAAGGGAGGGGGGGAAGGAAGCTTCTTACTTTCCTACTCCTTCACCGTCCCATCCAATTACTGTAGAGTACAAAGTCTATTCAATAGGAAACCATGTTATGTCATAAGCCGATGGGTATTGTTTCCATTCCCCTTCTTTTTCTTATTTCTCTTCCTCTTCTTCAACAGATTACTCGTTCCCTTCCCCTTCCTCTTTTTTTTCTTCCTTCTGTTCCTCATCTTCAACACTGACAAATAATTTCTCGTTCTCTTCCTACTCTTCTGTTTTCTTCTTCGTTCTCTTCTCAACACTGAAAAATAATTATTCATTCCTTACTCCTTCCTCGTTTTCCTTCTTCCTCTTCTTCAACACTGACATTTAGTTACTCGTTCCTTTCTCCTTTCTCTTTATCCTTGTTTCTTTTCCTCTTCTTCAACACTGACAGAATTACTTGTTCCTTTCTCCTTTCTCGTTTTCCTTCTTCCTTCTCAACACCTGCGCAAACAACTCCCATTTTCTTCTTACCTTTTTGTCCTTCACCATGTAGCCAATCTCTGTCTTTGTATACCTTTCCCTAGATCACCTTTACTCCTCCTCCCAATTATCCTTCGTACCTTTGTTAACTCCACATCCTATTTCGGTTTTACATTTATATCACTCCCCTCTCCTTTCGTTTACCCATCCCTCTGTACGCTTGCTGGATTATGCCTTTCATTCACACCTGCCCTCCTTTGTATTCCCTTGCACGTGTTTTACCTCGCTTTCCCCCCCAGGCAGATACAAGATAACCCAGCCCTCCACCCCTCCCTGAAAGCAATAAACTCCCGCTGTCATGCCTACCTGTGTACGAGGAACATAGGTACTCCAGTGGAAGAGACAGCTGGTTCTTCCCTTCCCCCTCCTTGTGTTGAAGCGCCTAAATAAGTCCCCTGTGCTTTTGTTTGAGTGGAGGGAGGAAGGAAGGGTTGGAAAGGTAAGGGAGGGAAGGTAAGGAAGCCAGCAGGTGTGAAAGGGTGAAAAACAGGTGAAATAAGGGTGGTTTTGTTTGGGTTTGTGCTCGTTGTGTGTTTTTGTGTGTTGGGGGAGGTTTTGTGTGTGTGTGTGTGTGTGTGTGTGTGTGTGTGTGTGTGTGTGTGTGTGTGTGTGTGTGTGTGTGTGTGAAATTAAAACTGTGTAGAAAAATGGAGCATGTTATTCTGCATAATGGAATATTGAGGTCAAACTAAACAAAATAACTTATTCGTTGGCACGCGCGCGCCCACACACGCACACCCACCCACCCACCCACCCACCCACCCACATACACCCCCCCACATATACACCTCCCCCTCCACACACACACAAACACACACACACACACACACACACACACACACACACACACACACACACACACACACACACACACACACACACACACACACACACACACACTAATAGGCAGCGAGACATTCAAAGCAGTTAAACCATCTGATCGAGTCATTGTTTTTAATTAAGACTCACGTTCCACGATTGCTGAAAGCTGTATAATTGCGAGAGAGAGAGAGAGAGAGAGAGAGAGAGAGAGAGAGAGAGAGAGAGAGAGAGAGAGAGAGAGAGAGAGAGAGAGAGAGAATTATTAGCGGACGCTATCAGAGGAAATAAGAAAATTGATAAGCATAAATGAACACGACTCAAGAAAAAATTACAAGCAATATTTTCATTATTGTTATTTTTTTAAGGACCCCACAAGTCTCCTCTCCATAACCCTTTCCCTTGAAATCCTGCACTGGACAGCTAAGTTTAGAATGGCGTAACTCTTAATTTCATACACCCACTCTCCAGTAATTACCTTGGCCAATTTTACCCGTGCATTGTTTACCTGCATGCAGTCAAACTCCACCTGTGTGTGGGTTTTACTTGCATATGGTTGATTTCTACCTGTATATAATCTGATTCTATTTGTATCTAGTGTCATCTGCTTGTGTTTCTACCTGTATATTCCTCTATTTGTATATAATCAAAGCTTTCCTGTGTATAGTTCTACCTGTATATACCTCTATTTGTACATATTAAGATAGCAGAGCAGAGCAGAAAACCTCCTTTTATTTATTCTGTTTCACGTAAAACTCTCATAATTTCTCCGGAATAAATTAATGTGACGAGTGTAACTTTTCCCAAACGTTTATTCCGCTCTACACAGTCTAGTCGTGCCTGTCAAGTGTTCTCGTACCTGTATATGCGCTTCTGTGTGTATAGAAATCTACCTGTATACAGTTTCAGTTTACGTGTACAAAGCTGCGCCTATGTAGAGCTGAAGGTGGACAAGAAGAAATAATTGCACGGAATCAAACTGCATGCATTTAAAAATCAATCTCTATATATATGCACGCATTTCACATTTTTTTTTTTTAATTTTGTGTGATGAAAGGATTAGTTTGGAAACATTTTCAGTCACCTTGACCTTTCACAGACAGATTTCATTCTTTTTTTTTTTATTCAGTCTCTCCAGTTCATTCGGTAATTTTCGACATATATTTTCTGGAATCGTGTGAATAATTCCAAGTCGCAAGAGGGAAGGGAAATACGAGTAATTACAGGTGGCCGGTAATGCATGGAGTCTTGTCAGGTGTGTTGATTTCTGTATGTGAGAGAGCCGTGGGTCAAGGATAACTGAATGAAAAAAAAAAGTGAAATGGCTCAATCAAAATGCCAATCTCTAAAGAAGACGGTCCGCTAAAAGAAAGTAAAAAAAAAAACTCGAAGAAGCGTCTTGAAACTTCCCACTTACAAGAATTCAAATCACAACTACGACGAAAGCAGAAACATGCACGAAATTTCAGAGTTTAGCAATAAAAAGAATGAAAGATTGAGGATACTAGTAAAGTTTTGTCTCTTTCTTTCATTCATTCATTCATTCATTTATTCATTCATTTATTCATTCATTCATTCAAGTCACAAGTACGAGGACGCAGAAACAGGCAGGAAGTTTCAGTTTATCGATAAAAAGGGATGAAAGATTGAGAATACTGATAAACTTTTGCTTCATTCATCCATTCATTCATTCATCCATTCATTCATTCATCCATTCATTCATTCATCCATTCATTCATTCATTCATCCATTCATTCATTCATTCATTCATTCATCCATTCATTCATTCATTCATCCATTCATTCATTCATTCATTCATTCATCCATTCATTCATCCATTCATTCATTCATTCATCCATTCATTCATTCATTCATTCATTCATTCATTCATTCAAGTCACAAGTACGAAGACATGCAGGAAGTTTAAGAGTTTACCAATAAAAGGGATGAATGATTGAGAACACTAGTTAACATTTGGTTCAAGGAAGATGGACAAAAACAGGATGAGAGAAACTAGTAAGTCTTGTGCAGCGATCCAGTGGGAGAGGGGAGGAGGGGAGGCATACAGTTAATGCGATCACAAAAGCAGTCACTGTGAATGTAGTGAAGAAGATAGACAGAGATACAGCCTTGCAGCGAAGAGGCAGGCTGGAGGCAGCGACGTATCCTACTAAGCTGTTATATTCAGGTTAAGTAAATTCATATCTGCCATCTTGCACCCGGAAGAGAGAGAGAGAGAGAGAAGAGAGAGAGAGAGAGAGAGAGAGAGAGAGAGAGAGAGAGAGAGAGAGAGAGAGAGAGAGAGAGAGAGAGAGAGAGAAGATTGCTCTCACACACACTACGTCATTTTCCCTCCTTCCTTCCTTCCTTTAATTTCCTACATTTCATCCTGTTTTTCCACACGCAGTAGTAGTAGTAGTAGTAGTAGTAGTAGTAGTAGAGAGAGAGAGAGAGAGAGAGAGAGAGAGAGAGAGAGAGAGAGAGAGAGAGAGAGAGAGAGAGAGAGAATAAGAATGAAATGTTTTGTATGCACTATGAAATCTCAAGGACGTTCATTTCATCTCAGCTTTGCCGTCGAAGTGTTGTAGGCTGAGGGGGGTGAGGGGGGTGCGAGCTGAGGAAGTGGGGCCCTGGGGGTTTGGGGGGCGGAGGGGGGTTGGAGGTTGCATGTCACTATTGTTGCGGGGTGTTTATTGCCGTAGGAGGAGGAGGTGGAGGTGGAGGTGGAGGTGGACGTGGACGTGATGGTGGTGGTGGTGAAGGAAGAGGAAGAGAAAACGCTGAGAGGAAGAAGAGGATTATTATGAGAAAAAAACTTTTATTTTACTCGCAATAAGTAGAGAGTGTGAGAGGAAGAGAGGAGAGGAGTGAATGAAAGAAAGAGAGAGGGAGAGCGGACAATGGAGGAAAAATTAGAGGAATGAAAGGAAGAGAGAGAGAGAGAGAGAGAGAGAGAGAGAGAGAGAGAGAGAGAGAGAGAGAGAGAGAGAGAGAGAGAGAGTTTGTTTCTATTTGTGTCAAGATACTTATGAGTGCCCTCGTAAAGTGTACACACACACACACACACACACACACACACACACACACACACACACACACACACACACACACACACACACACACACACACACACACACACACACACACACACACACACACACACACACTAATGGTTCTGTCAGCCGCCACTTCATTCCATGCTAATGACTCTCTCTCTCTCTCTCTCTCTCTCTCTCTCTCTCTCTCTCTCTCTCTCTCTCTCTCTCTCTCTCTCTCTCTCTCTCTCTCTCTCTCTCTCTCTCTCTCTCTCTCTCTCTCTCTCTCTCTCCTGTACATTTGTTAATCACAATAAACAATCTTTCTGACAGACAAAAGGTTGGGTTTTTAAAAATGGCGGTCTTTCTCATCGCAAGGTTAATAAAGGTGTTATGAGATAAGTTTTGTCACACTTTCAGACTTTATGGTGGTGGTGGTGGTGGTGGTGGTGGCGGTGGCGGTGGTGGTGGTAGTGTGAAAGTGGGCCACGTGTGATGAACTGTTTCACCCTATTTTTTTTTTTTCATTCTTTTTATTCGCTCCTGTAATTTCTACGTGTCAGTTCGCGGGTGATAAGCTTTTTTTTTCATTCCCCCTTCTCTCTCTCTCTCTCTCTCTCTCTCTCTCTCTCTCTCTCTCTCTCTCTCTCTCTCTCTCTCTCTCTCTCTCTCTCTCTCTCTCTCTCTCTCTCTCTCTCTCTCTCTCTCTCTCTCTCTCTCTCTCTCTGTATGAGTATGGATATTTTTTACGTGCTTTCCTGTCTATCTATTAATTTATCTGTCTTTTATTTTTATTTTTTGATCTTTTAATCTGTCTACTTATCTACTTGTTGATCTATGTATCTATTTGGCTGAAGTGAGTCTATATGCATGTTAAGCAATTTGTTTATCTGTTTATCTATCTGTCAATATGTTTGTTTATCTTATTGTCTATCTGTCATCCCAACTATTTATCTATTTGTCTATCTGTCAGTATAATTGTCTACTTATCTATTGGTCTTTCTTTCATTTAATCAGTCTCTTCAATCTGCCTATTTATATAGTCTGTCTATCATCATCTGTTAATCAGTCAGCCTGTTTATTTATTTGTCTGTCAATTAACGTCTCTTTGTATGTTTGTGTATCTGTCATTGTTTATCTGTCACTATCATCTACTTCTTTATTTGTCTGTCAATTAATTGGTCTCTTTGTCTCTTTGTGTATCTGTCATTGTTTGTTTATTTATCACTGTACCTCCACAGTTTAGCCTCGCATGTATTGGCCTCCTTTCCACGCGGGTGAAGATCAATGCATGACCTGGAAAAACCCGAATAAATAATTTGCATACTTAATAGGAAATGGAAAATGTAGTACTGGAAACACGCAACACGCAGTTTTTTTAATATTTTTTCTTTTCTCCCGTTGACATTTTTATCCCCAGAAAATTTTCCCCTTTACGGTTTAATTTGACGGAGGTTTTTCTTTCCATCATTTTTTTTTTTACTTTGGTCGTTTTTTTCGTTTTTTTTTTCTTCCTTTTTGTTCACTCAATGAATTTCTTTTTCTTTTAATTTATTTTCATTGCCTTCTTTGAACTGCACGTCTCATATTTGCATTAACTGTGTGTGTGTGTGTGTGTGTGTGTGTGTGTGTGTGTGTGTACAACTGACAGATAAACTTGTATGCATGTGAGTAGGCGCGAGCGAGCTCAATTTAATCTGCTTTTGTTTAGGAGAGAGAGAGAGAGAGAGAGAGAGAGAGAGAGAGAGAGAGAGAGAGAGAGAGAGAGAGAGAGAGAGAGAGAGAGAGAGAGAGAGAGATTACCCTTCCCCTTTCTCCACTTTTCTATCCAGGAAAGAAAAAGAAAAAAAAAGAGAGAGAAAGAGAAGAAAATAATAACGAGTGTATTGGCCGTTCAGTGTATTACCACAAGTGTATTACTAGTGTATTGCCCAACACTGTATTTCTCTTTTAGTGTATTACCAGCGTATTTTTCCTTGGATGTGTTGCGTTGCGGTGTTGGCTGTGTGCTAATATGCTTTTTTTTGTTGCATTTCCAGGTCATCAAACACTGGAAGCCTTATTGTGTGTGTTGAGTGTGTTCCTTTGTTGTGTGTCTGGGTGTAGCTGTAGTAGTAGTGGTGGTGGTGGTGGTGGTGGTGGTGGTGGTGGTGGTGGTGGTAGTTGATGTTCCAGAGAGAGAGAGAGAGAGAGAGAGAGAGAGAGAGAGAGAGAGAGAGAGAGAGAGAGAGAGAGAGAGAGAGAGAGAGAGAGAGAGAGAGAGAGAGAGAGAGCTAGTTAGTATAAAGAGAAAAATTAAAACAGCTTTATATATCTCAAAGCCAACCGGAAGACACTTGAGGCTACATGCATTTTTCTTTTTCATTTCTTTATTTTTTTTTATTTCCTTATTTTTTTTTCGACGAAGTTTGCACCAGAAAATTACCTTCCAGTTTGTGCATGTCCTCTCCGGCCCCGTTTTCTTCCGGGGTTGAGAGGAGGTGGGGGCACTCGAAAGAAAATGCAGGAGCAGCAGAATTCCCGGAACAGATTGAATTATGTATGCATGACGAGACACGGTTGTTGTTCATGGAAACGGTGGGAGACTAAAACGCTTCTTTTTTTTCTGCCAGACGAACATTTGGAGCATTTCGTGGATAGTTAAGTCTCGTATCCCTGTTCTTTGTGTTCTCATTTCTCTTTTTTTTTTTTTCAATTTTTGTATGTAACTTCTTTTCATGTTCGTTATTTATTCATATTTGTTGCACCGGAATTTATTTATTTATTTTTTTTGTTTTCTTGTAACTTTCTTTTTTTCTTTTTTGTTTGTTACAGGTTCAGACTCCTTATAATCGAATTTCGTAATTGCTTCTCTTTTCCAATTACTTCTTCTTTTTCTTCGTGTTTGCATTCGCTTTTTGCTGCTTTGGATAATTTTCCGTTTGTTTTTTTCCTTTGTGTTCTTTTCATAGTTTTAATTGAGTTTGTATTGTTCTGCTTTGACTGAGATTGTTGTGTTATTGTGTGTGTGTGTGTGTGTGTGTGTGTGTGTGTGTGTGTGTGTGTGTGTGTGTGTGTGTGTGTGTGTGTGTGTGTGTGTGTTGATATCAATTGAGTAACTGGTTTGTGTCTTGATTGTGACTGTCTTGGTTTTGTAGTTGATGGATATTTGAGCTAATGTGTGTTTATGTTGTGTATAACTTTGGTTTAACTTAATTAGCGAGCCCAGTAACTTTGCAATGAGGTGGTTAGTGTTGCGTGTAACTTCCAGCATTTTGAGTTGTAGTGGTGGCGTCTGTTTGTGTTGACCTGTGTGTTGTAATCTGTCTGGCTTGCTTGGTCGTGTTCTGAAGGAGACGAGTAAATTAGACTGGCTTTGTAGGCTTGGGAATAGCTCCTCCTCTTCCTCTTCCTCTTCCTCTTCCTCTTCCTCTTCCTCTTCCTCCTGAATGGTGTGGACATGTTTTGAACGAGGCATGTATATTAGACTAGCTCTGTTTACCTGAGATTAGCTCTCCTTCCTTCTTCCTTCCTCGTCCTCCTCCTCCTCCTCCTCCATCTCTCCCGTATATTAAGACTCACCTGGAAAGCGTCTAATTAGCAACTTCAGCGGACGGCGAGCTGTTGGAAACCCACCACCTGATTGGATTTGCGCCCAAGTTCTGCGTCTGACTGCTTTTCAACTTACAGACCGGTGGGTGTGCGAGGCAGGGACCCGCGACCCCCGCCAGCCCGTCCCATCAACTAGCCAACCTTGTGCGCCTTCGTCAGTTTGTCTTCTTAGTTCTTCCCTCTCACCTCTTGCCCTCTTTCGTCTCTCTTCTTGGTTTTCTTCCTCCTTCTCCTTTACCTCCTAACATTCTTCGTCGGTATTCTTATTTCTTCCCCTCCTCTCCTGCGGTTTTCTGTTTCTCTTCTTAGTCGTCTTCCTCTTTCTCTTTATCTCCTCTTTCGTCTGTCTTGTTGCTTCTTCCCTCTATTACTCTCTTCTTAGTTATCCTCCATCTCCACCTTAAGTTTTCCCCTCACCTCCTTCTCCTCGTCTTTCCCTCTTCTAAATCTTCCTCCATCTCCTTATCCACCTCCTTCTCCACCTCCTTCTCCTTCGTCTGCCTTGATGTTTCTCCCCTCTGTTGCCTTCTTCCGTCTCTATTCTTAGCTCTTCCCCTCACCTCCGGTCCTTATTCATCTTTCCCCTTCATATTTCTCTCTTTTCCCCTCGTCCCTCTCACCTCTTTCTTCCCCAATCTATATTTTTCCCCCTTAGTAATTCTCTCTCTCTCTCTCTCTCTCTCTCTCTCTCTCTCTCTCTCTCTCTCTCTCTCTCTCTCTCTCTCTCTCTCTCTCTCTCTCTCTCTCTCTCTCTCTCTCTCTCTCTCTCTCTCTCTCTCTCTCTCTCTTCTTAGCTCTCCTTTCACCTCTTTCCCACCCCCACTCGTTTTTCCCTCTTAGTTCCTTCTCATCTACGCTGTTTTTCCCTGGGGTGGTGTTCCCTACTTTCCCCTTTGATGGTGCTGCGTATCGTCCTTTTCCTCACCATGACTCTATACTTATTTCTCTTTTTCCTCCCTTTTTTTTTTTTTTTTTGCAGGTGAAGGATTGAGGGAATATTAATGTTTCTTGGGGTTACGAATCTGAATGTATCCGGATGTAATCTTGCTGGGTATACGTAAAATACAGTATTGAAATGTGGGCTTTGTGAATATGAGGTTGTGTGACTCTTTCTTATCTCTGTTTGCTGTGGCTTGTATCTTGAAAATGTGTACGTTCCAGGAAGGAAGGAAGGAATGAATGAAGGAGGGACGGGTAACAGTACATCTCTTGGTCCTTGCTGTTTGTGGTGTGTTAAATTGGACGAGTAGTGAATGTTAAGTATCAAAGGGTTGTTTTTATCATTCTAATATGCTAATGTATAAGGAGAAATATGTACGAGTACCTTGTCTTATTATTGTTGTTGTTGGTGTTTTTGTTGTTAAGAACATAATAACATAAGAAATAATGGAAGCTGCAAGAAACCAGCTGGCTTACACGTGGCACTCCCTGTATGAAATATACCTACCTATTTCCACCTATCATCCCCATCCATAATTCCGTCTAATCTTCTCTTAAAGCTCCTTCATGTCTTAGCACTAACAACTTGATTATTGTTGTTGTTGTTGTTGTTGTTGTTGTTGTTGTTGTTGTTGTTGCAAAGACAAAAGCTCCTCACCCACCACATGAAAATTGCCGGAAATCTCTATTCCTCTCACTGATTATGGTAAGATAGACTGGGTTAGGTTAGGGACAGTAAAGACGAAGCCTTCTCCCCACCCTCCACATGGCAAACATACGGAAATTCTTCTTGCTCTTACTGTATGTGACAAGCCAGACTGTGTGATGGTGTGAGAGATGCAGGGTAACACAGGCGAAGGCTCCTCCCCGCACGTCATATTGAAAAGTTGCGTGGATATTCCTGAAATAAAAATTAAAAGAACTGTATTGCAACTACTTCTTTCTTCCTTTCCTTTCTTCCTTCTTTTACTTCTTTCTTTTCCTTCCTTTTTTTATTTCTTCCTCTACTTTTATTTCCTTTCCTTCCTTTTTAACTTTTTCCCTTTCCTTCCTTCGCTTCATTCTTTTACTTTTCCTTTCCTTTCCTTCCTTCCTTCCTTCCTTCCTTCCTTCCTTCCTTCCTTCCTTCCTTCCTTCCTTCCTTCCTTCCTTCCTTCCTTCCTTCCTTCCTTCCTTCCTTATACTTCCTTCACTTCCCTTTTTTCTTTCCTTTCTTTTATTTCCTTCACTTCCTTCTTTCACTTCCTTCTTTTACTCAATTCCTTTACCTCCCACCTTCCTTTACTTTTTTCCTTCTTCCTTTACTTCTTTCGTTCTTTTACATAACTAATATTTTCCATACCATTTCTGTCTTCCACACCTCATGACGCAAGAACTTTTTTAATCACTTCATTTCACTTTTACTGAAAATCGTACGTACGCGGTAACTAGGTAACGGGAAACAGCAACGGCCCTCTGGTGGCGGTAAAGAGAACCATGCACCATGCATCACCTCACCCTCAGAACGAAAGACTAACTCACCGTTGCCATATTATCATCATCGAATTTCTCTTGAGTCAGCACGCGAGGACTCCACTGTGTTTCAAGTGTCGAGGTTTGGGATTCAAAGCGGGTCGGCGTCTGTGAATGAAGCGGATTCGAAACTTAAATAGAGCGATCAGATTCTATTAGTGAAGCCTCATGTGGGTAATCTAATTAGCGGGTGATCATTAAGGTAATTAAATAATGGTTTGTTCCTGTCATTAGGGATTTGATTTGCCCAATTGACTGGATGGCTATAGCGAGAGAGAGAGAGAGAGAGAGAGAAAAGCGAGAGAGAGAGAGAGAGAGAGGGAGAGGATGTACATGTATATTTTTCTTATCATTTCTCATTGTAAGTCCCTTGGCCGGCATAAGATTTGCAAGTCTGACACAAAAAGATAATAATATTTTTCTCTCTCTCTCTCTCTCTCTCTCTCTCTCTCTCTCTCTCTCTCTCTCTCTCTCTCTCTCTCTCGTTGCCCCCAAGTATAATGCTCTTGTTTATATGCGCGGCTGTTCATCTCTGTCTCCTCTGTCTCAGATTCTCCCACGCACCACTTTGTCTTCTCGGCGTCTGGAGCCACGTGAAGGAAGGCGGCGAAGGATCCAACCTAACCTAACCTAACTTAACCTAACCCAACCCATCCTAATTTAACCTTACCTAACTTAACCTAACATGACCGAGCCTAATCTAACATGACCTAACCTAATCTTACCTAACCTAATGAGCTAACCTAACCAAACCTAATAAAACTTAACTCAATATAAACTAACCTAACATGACCCAACATAACCTAACCTAACATGACCCAACATAACCTAACCTAACATGACCTAACATAACCTAACCTAACCGCAAAATAGAAGACGACGAGATGAAAAAAATACATAGAGACTAGACCAAAGACAATAATGTAAACCACCTATGAAGTGTTTTATCGACACGAACAAAAGCGAGCGACGTGGAGAGAATATGACGCTATTGAACACCCGTGCGGCGAAGTTTATGATCTATTTTATTATCTCACTGGTTATCTAATTCACGCGGCCGGGGGAAGTGAATATCGAAAGCATTTTACTTTTTATATATAGTGTGCGGTCATGGAGTGTTTGCAGGACTCTTGGGGGGAGATCCTGCCACTCCTGAAGAACACACTGAACTCTCAAGTGTGATAAGAGCTTCGAAATTACCTACTTGCGCCTCCTTGTCCCCTGTGGTGCGCGGGTTGACGGCAGGGGGTGCGAACTAAGAGGTTACGTGGGTGGGCGGAGAGTAGCTTTGTGTGCGAGAGTGAGGGCGGAGAGTGGGGAGCCTTTGTGGGGGGTGGTAAAGGCGGTCCACACGTCACTGTGCGGCGGAAAAGGTGTCAAGTGGCTCACTGGGAGGCATTTGGCTGGCGGGGATCGAACGGTATTTTGGTGAGAGTGAAGCAAAGTATTTGGGTTGTGTAAAGAATCGCACTGGTGGTGGTGGTCAAGGTCGTCGCTATTCAGTGGCACTCACACCTCCGGCCCTTCAGTAGTGACGCAACACAAAGCCAGGCCGCGTAAGCCACTCGTTAGGCAGCTAATTATGCAATCGCTGAGCTGGAAAGTCAACAGATGTTTCACCGACTGCCAGTGACTTTTTTTTCCCAATGGTAATAAAACGCGGATTTTTGCCTCGATAATCTTTCGCTATTTACTTTTTTTCAGCATCACCGCCGAATGCAAATATACATCAAATCATGCACGCTGTAAAACGCTGGCAGGAAATGGCGGGGCTTGGGAGTGGTGGCGGTGAAAACAGGACAGAGTTTAGGGTCAAGAGGAGAGCCACAGACGCACCACTGCACAGGCGGCCCCGCGACAAAGACCAGCATAACATAACAACACCTGGACAGCGACAAAGACCAGTATTCATGGGACCGTCCTCCCGCCCACACCTGTGCTGATATGCAGGTATGGGAGGGCGGAAGGACAAGAGGACGGGAGGGAGGACGAAAGAACGAGAGCCTGTGAGAATGGTTGGGAGGATGGGCGAGAGGATGGACGGGAGGACTGTCGGGTAGGGTGGAGGGCGGACAAGAGGACAGGAGGACAGCACGGTAAGCACTCTCACTCTCCGCACGGGAAGGAGAGAGAAAAAAAGAAGAAAAGAGAGGAAGTTGGATGCACAATTAATGGCTCGGATGAATCTAGAGAGAGAGAGACGGGTGGGGGGGACCTAATAAATTAGACCATGTATCGACAGTTTAATGAGAGGAGAAGGAGAGGAGGAGGAGGAGGAAGAGGAAGAAAGAGGTAATGGAGAAGGACAAAAAAGTGAAGAAAACGAGATGGATGAGAAGACTGAGGAGGAGGAGGAGGAGGAGGAGGAGGAGGAGGAGGAGAAGAAAAAAGAGATGAGCAGGAGGAAGAGGAGGAGGAGGAGGAAGAAGAGAATAAGAAAGAAGAGATAAGAAGATAGAGGAGATACAAAGGAGGAGCAGGAGGAGGAAAGAGAAGAAGAGGAGATGGAGGAGGAAGAGAAGGAGGAGGAGGAAAAAAGAAGAGAGAAAAGAAGAGGCGATGAAGAAGGAGGAAGAGGAGGAGGAGGAGGAGGTGAAGACGAGGGAAGAGCAATTACGTAATATCGCCAGGAGGAGGAAAAAGAAAAAGAGGAAAAAGAGGAGTAGGAAAAGGAGGAGGAGGAGGAGGAGGAGGAGGAGGAGGAGGAGGAGGAGGAGGAGGAGGAGGAGGAACTGAAAAGAGCAATCAAGGGAAGCCTCAGGTGTATAATAAGAGGACTCCAAGGACGCAGGTGAAGCTTAGGGGCACGGGATGAGGGAAGAAGGCAGGTGAAGCTTAGGGGGGCACGGGATGAGGGAAGAAGGCAGGTGAAGCTTAGGGGGGCAGGGGATGAGGGAAGAAGGCAGGTGAAGCTCGGAGGAGGGCAGGGAGTGGGGGCAAGCCATGAAAGGTGAAGCAACGTCCTTGATGTGGGTAGTCCGTGTCCGTGGATGTTAGTGTCCTTGGCAGATAGAATTAGCCTTTTGAAGTCATTACCACCACCACCACCACGCTAATATTTTCCTTCACTTCATTAATTCTCGTTTTAACTCTGAGTCCACTTTTCCTCCTCCTCCTCCTCCTCCTCCTCCTCCTCCTCCTCCTCTTCCTCCTCCTCCTCCTCCTCCTCCTCCTTCAGGTGAATCTCGTAATTACCTTTAATTAACACGTGTAATAATAGTGACATTAGCTTTCAAGTGCCTCAGAATTGCAGAATTATGAGAGAGTGAGAGAGAGAGAGAGAGAGAGAGAGAGAGAGAGAGAGAGAGAGAGAGAGAGAGAGAGAGAGAGAGAGATGGGAGAGGGGGGGCGCTTCCGTCTCAGTTCATTGTGGGTTGGCGGGATTGCTGTCTCCTCCTCTCCCCCATTCTGTCTGCCTAATGGGTAGGTGCCGTTTCTCTCCTTTCTTTTCTCCTCTCCATCCTTCTTTCCTCTCATTATCCCATTCTGGAGCATCAGCCTTTCCGGTATGCTGCTCAAGTCCGTCTGCATTTTTCTCCTCTCCTCTCCTTCCCTCCCTCCCTCCCTCCCTCCCTCCCTCCCTCCCTCCCTCCCTAACACACACTCACTCCCTCCCTTCCTCCATGACTTCCTCCTCTTCCTCCTACGCACATCGACACAATCTTCGCCACTCTCTCTCTCTCTCTCTCTCTCTCTCTCTCTCTCTCTCTCTCTCTCTCTCTCTCTCTCTCTCTCTCTCTCTCTCTCTCTCTCTCTCTCTCTCTCTCTCATCATTTTGCAGAATTTTTAGGCACTTGGGAGTTAATGTCACTATTGTTACACGTGTCAGGCTAAGGTAATTAGGGAACTCACCTGGAGGAGCAAGAGGAGGAAGAAAAGAAGAGAGGGCACTCGAAATTAAAGGGAAAATGCTTTCGAATTTTCCATAATGTAAAGATGAATAAAGTGAACGGGAAATATTGAGTTGGCGGCGGTAATGGTGGTGGTGGTGGTGATGGTGGTGGTGGTGGTGGTGGTGGTGGTGGTGGTGGTGGTGGTGGCTTAAGCATGTTGGAGTTCATTCTTCTGTGGGTGAAAGCCTTTTTTTTTTTTTTTTTTTCTCCTTCTTCATTCCTCTATTCATCTCTTCTCAAAGCCCTTCCCACACACACACACACACACACACACACACACACACACACACACACACACACACACACACACACACACACACACACACACACACACACACACACACACACACACACACACACACACACACACACACACACACACACACACACACACACACACACACACACACACACACACACACACACACACACACACACACACACACACACACTCACTCACTCACTCACTCACTCTCTTTTCACGCTCTTCTAACTTTCCTTTCAAGTCAACACGCCATTTTATTCTCCTCCTTTTCGTTCCCCGCGCCCTCCTCCTCTCTATCTATTCAATTACCCAGTCAATAGGAAATATCGAGCTTCGGATTCAACTCCCGGTTTGGCAAAGAATGGGACGACTTTTGTATCAAGGCAGGGAGAAGAAAAGAAAGAAGGGCATGGAGTGGAGGAAAGGAGAGCAGGAAGTGGAGGAAAGGGGGAAACTTGTATAGAAGGCCTTTTTAGCGACAGGTAAAGGCCAGGTGATGTAGCGCGCTCCCGTGTTTGTGTGTGTTGAAGTGGGGTGGTCGATGGGGTGGGTAGGTGGGTGAGTAGGCTTCTTACTTTTCTATCCTGTTCTTGTTCTAGTAATGAAGACTCGCAGAATGCACTAGCAGGTAGCCATACTGTATATTTCTGTAACTTATTTTTTTCTTTCCTTCTCATTCTCCTTCTCTTTCCTTTGTGTTCCTTCTTTCCCTCTTTTTCCTTCCTAACCCAAAGGAATGAGGACTGGCAGAACGCATTATTTCTTCTATGACCTCTCCTTCCTCTATTCTTCCTTTGTTTTGCCTTCTTTCCGTTCCTTCTCTTTCTTCCCCAAGCTTTCAAGGCAGTGAGGTCAGGAGAGCGAAGGAAGGGGGCGGAGTGTTGGGTAAGAGTTAGTGGTTGGAGGGAGCACACCTGACCTGGGCTTATTTCCATTATCCTTACTACACCTTTACCTGCCTCCCTCCCACCTTTAATTTCTCGCCTCTTCCACCTAATTAACTCCTTATACCAGTTTCTATTTATTGATTCCTTCTCACCTGGCTTTCAACCCTTTCCCTCCTTCCTTCCTCATATTTTTCCTCCCTCCTCCTCCTCCTCCTCTTCTTCGTTTTGTTTTTGTTCTTGTTCTCCTCGTTCTTGTTTCTGTTCTTGTTATTGTTCATGTTCTTCTTCACACCCAATCTTTTATTTGTGATAAATAAATATTTTCATCTCAAACAATTTATTAAGGACCAAAAGATCAGTTGCTGTTTGTTTTCCTTTGTATTTGTATTCCTCCTTCTCCGCCTCCTCCTCCTCCTTTACGTAACATATACATATCCTACTCATACCCTCTCCAAATCCTTCCCCCTCTTCCCATCCTCTCCTCTTGCCACTTCCCCTCTCTTCTCCCTCTAATTACTCTCTTGAAACACACATTTATCCCTCCTTCTCTGTGTTCCTCCCTCATTACTCTTTCCTCTCCCTCTCCTCTTTGCTTTCCCCCAGCAGACGAGGGCGCCCCTTACACACGCCCCTGAAGGGTAAAAGAGTTCCTGGTGTTTGTCAAATGAGGCTCTAGAGAAAAGGAATGACTGTGCTTTGTTATTTCTAAATGTTGTTATTGCTGTTACGGTTGATGTGTGGTGCTGTCTTTGTAATGTCTGGGAAATGCGGGGTATTTGATGTAAAGGCTTGGATTAATGTTGTTGTTCTGCTCGTTGTGTTGCGCTTAGCTTTATAGCGTTATGGAAACATGGACAATTTTGTGTGTTACGGAAACATGGAAAATTTAATGTGAAGTCTGGAAAAGTTAGCTGTGTTTTGTTACTGTAGGTATTGTTTATTTTATTCCAAGGCTTCATGTGTTGCGCCAGGCTTTAAAATGACCTTGAAACACTGAAATTTTATCCTGAAGGCTGGCAAAGCTGGTTTTATACGTCGTGTTTTATTATTGTAGGTGTTGTTTCTGTTGTTCTAACGTCTGATGTGTTGAAGGCTAGCTAAGTTGTTAAGCGGTTGTGTTTAGTTAATGCAAGTCTTGTTTTGTTGGTCTTGCGTCTTTGAAATGGGTCTGAAACACAGAAGGTTCAGAAAGTTGACAAAAGAGCTAAAAGTGTGTATTTTGTTATTGTAAATGCTGTATTTGTTGTTCTTACGTTTGCTGTGCTGTGCTTAGCTTTGAAGCATCATGGAAACACTTAGAAATTTTCCTGATAAGATCGGTGCAGAGGCGCTTTGTTATTGCAAGTGTTATTTTTGTTGTTCTTGTCCTGGATGTGTTGTGCCTAGCTTTGGAATGACCCGGAAACATTTAAGAATTGATCTGAAGGCTGGATAAACTAGCTAAGGGAGACTGTCTCTTGGAATGGAATCGTTGGCAGAACGCTAGAACACCTGAACGTTCTTGGTAAACACGCGAGTCAAACACTGCACCAAACAGGCCACGATGGGAAACTGATCTGAATGCGGAAAAGGAGGCACGTGGCGATCAATGTATAAAACATGCCTATCTACCAGCACCGCCCGTCATCCCATTCATAAATTTGTCTAATCGTCTTTTAATGTTCCCAAATGGCTCGGTAGTAACATCTTGATTGCTGGTTATTTTCCGTTCGTTTACTGCTTTATTGGAGAAACGATTTCTTCCTCTCTTTTATGTGAGGCAAGGTTAAGGTGAGATAAGATATTTGTGTCATAGGAATGATGGGAGTGATTGGAATCTAGGACTTATTTTAGATCCTTCAATAACTGGTTCAGATGATGGTTCTTGGAAAGGGGAGACGCATAGCAACCGAGAGCGTGTGAACTTAAGCAAAAGAGACGTGCCGGGCGGCGGTCAGACTGGCGCTAGTGATCACCAAGGCTGCAGGGGATTGAGATCTTAACCCTTTCACTTTGATACGAGACAATTATCACCACCATATGCAATTTATGAGATTTTTATAAGCATCTGCAAGAAAGTTTTGGACGAAAAAGAACAGAGTTTGCAATTTCTACTCAGTTTAAAGATTGGATGTGGCTGTAGAACAAGTAAAGATGACTCAGAGTGATTGGCAATAAGGGAAGGGTGTTTTAAGTGGCAGTCAAAGGGTTAACTGTCCTCTCAATATCAATAATAAAATAGATAATGACAAGAACATAAAGGAGAATACAGAAGTAAGGTAACCTACACAAGACCTGGATATTTAAAACTTATCATCTCTCATCATCGGTAAATCTATCCAAGGTCTTAAGATTTTTGAAACTCCATTAACTGTCCTGTCATCGTAGGAAATGACAAGCGAACAAGGGAGACTGCAGAAGACTTAAATGACCTACACAAGGCAACTCCTGGGCACTTGAAAGTTATCACCTGTCATCATATGTACTTGAAACTGTCTTGATATTCCATTTATCACGGCCTTAACTGTCTGTCAATATAGATAATGACAAAGACACAAAGGAGACTGCAGAAGACTTAGTTGACCTATACAAGACAACCAATAGGCACTTGAAACCTACTACCTGTCATCATCTATAATTTATCCAGCTCCTCTTGAAGCTGTCTTGAAAGTCCATTTATCACTGCCTTAACTGTCTGTCAGTGTAGATGACAAGAACCCGAAATGAGACTTTGCTCTTTAAACTTATTATGTTTCATCATTTGTAAATTTGTTTTTATCATCTCCTTTAAACTGTCCTGAATCTCCATCACAAATACAAAATGCCACGTGACCTACACAAGACAACCCTTAGGTGCTTGGAACTTGTGCTAAATTTATCTGTCTCCTTGAAACTGCCTAGTGTCCACTTACCACGTTCTTGTTAGGATGGATGGTCTTATTTCGTTGCCTCTTCTGTGAACCTACACATGAGGCAATACTGAAGGATTTGAAATGGGACTTAAATTCCAGTCATCCATGTCGTTCTCGCCGTCTTCCTTGACAGAAATACCACCGAAGTGATTCATTAAGAAATCTAATTTTTTTTTTACTCTCTCTCTCTCTCTCTCTCTCTCTCTCTCTCTCTCTCTCTCTCTCTCTCTCTCTCTCTCTCTCTCTCTCTCTCTCTCTCTCTCTCTCTCTCTCTCTCTCTCTCTCTCTCTCTCTCTCTCTCTGCGTCATTCCATTCTTCCCTGGACGGGTTTCTTTCAGTGAGTTGAGATATTTGAGGAAGGCGAGTACAACAGCCCGCAGTGACGTCAGTGATGTGTTGTGCGCCCTTCATTGGTTCACCTTGCTTTTTCCGCGGCGCTATTTCTGTCGCCTCAGTCAAAGGTGAGATATTTGCACCTGAGCTCATTCCGCCCACGAAATTCTATCGGCGAGTCCTTCCACTGTAAAATGGTTTCCCTGGAGACAGGAGAGACTAGAAAGAAAGCAAAGGGTTTTTGTCTTTTTTTGCGCTACAGAAAATATTTAAAAGAGCTTACCATAAAAAAAATTGTCTTATAAGTGATAGGTATTAAAAGGGAAATACGTTAAAAGTCAAAGGGTCAAACAATTTATACAACTCTGCTAATAATCATTGCCTTCACAAAGAAACGAGAAAAAAAAAAATGAATTCTCACCAAAATAGTCTTTACTGCCCTGAGTTTCCACACCACTTGCAATTTAATAAAACTCTTTCTATCGAGTAAATAACCTTTAATCTTAATATGCAAAGAAAAGATAATGACCAAAGTTCCTTACCGTGCTTCAGTCATCCTCACTGTCGTGCCTCGCCAACACTCAGACAACTGTTCAAAATAGATTGCAAATAATGTCCACAGAGAAGACAATATAGGAAAAAGAAGTTCATGTATTGCATCTTCTCTGCTCATTAAGAGACAGCCGTACAAATATATAAATAAAATAAACTCTGACCAGGTTGTCCAGGTTGTTAGCGCCGAGTCATTAGTCATTACGGAGCTTTAAAAGATTAGACAAATTTACGAATGAAGATAACTGGAAATAGACAGACATGCTTCATACAGTTACTGCCACTTGTACACCTGATGGCTTCTTGCAGCTTGCCCTATTTTCTTATGTTCTTGAAGTGAGAGTGTTAAGTAACGTGGAGAGAGTGAGGGTTTAGAATTTTATCACCTCTTAGAAGACTCTCGCCTCATGAGTGCACGCGGGAGTCTCACGAGAGGGGAAAAAGTTTGAGTTTCAGTATATTCCTCGCCTCTTTTCGTTCTTATTGCCAGCTTAATTTTCTGACACGTCATACCGAACCCTGGAGTAATTTGGGAGGGTTGTTAAATTCCCTGGGAGGAGGAGGAGGAGGAGGAGGAGAAGGAAGAAGAGGAGGTGGAACAAGAGAAAGAGAGGAAGAACAGAACGTGGGTGAGGATGAAGAGAAAAATAGTTAGGGAAAGGTAATTCTCTCTCCTCCTCCTCCTCCTCCTCCTTCTCCTCCTCCTCCTCCTCCTCCTCCTCCTCCTCCTCCTCCTCCTCCCGTCCTTCCATCCATCCAATTATCCACTTTAAGGGAAATATTGAACTCAAAATTCGATCTATACAAGGAATTGGTTGCGAAAGAGAGAGAGAGAGAGAGAGAGAGAGAGAGAGAGAGAGAGAGAGAGAGAGAGAGAGAGAGAGAGAGAGAGAGAGAGAGAGAGAGAGGGGGGTAAATGGAAGAAAAGCAGAGGAGGAAACTGGCTGAAAGGGAAGGGAAATTGGGGGGAGGAAAGCGATAAATGAAGCCAGGTAAGGGGGAAAAGTCGTGTTTCACTTTACCTGTGCGAAATGTATGAGAACAGGTAGGCACTCTCTCTCTCTCTCTCTCTCTCTCTCTCTCTCTCTCTCTCTCTCTCTCTCTCTCTCTCTCTCTCTCTCTCTCTCTGGCATGCACAATTAACTTCAGTGCTCTGTTATGCTAATTTCCTCATTAACAGTGTGTGTGTGTGTGTGTGTGTGTGTGTGTGTGTGGTACTGATACATACGCCATATCTAGTTGAAAAAAATGGTACTAATCACCTACAGAATGGCATTAATTACACAAGGGTCTACGTGGATGGTTATTACCGGTGAGAGAGAGAGAGAGAGAGAGAGAGAGAGAGAGAGAGAGAGAGAGAGAGAGAGAGAGAGAGAGAGAGAGAGAGAGAATGCTTGCTGATCTAAACCTTAACTATGAAAATTTAAGGTAAGAATTTTTGACATATTTAGGTTAAGTTACGTATGCTCAGGTTAAGTTTGGCTAGTTCAGTCAGGTAGGTTAAGTTAAGTTTGGCTTGGTTTGGTTAAGTTAGTTCAGTCAGGTTAAGATAGGTTAGGTTAAGTTTGGCTTGGTTAGGTTAAGTTCAGTCAGGTTAAGATAGGTTAGGTTAAGTTTGGCTTGGTTAGGTTTAGTTCAGTCAGGTTAAGTTAGATCAGGTTATGCTGTCACGTTAGATTAGGTTAGATAAAATCAGGTTAGGTCAAGTTAGGTTAGCTAGTGGCATTTAAGTAGCGCTAAAGTGATGATGAGTCAAGGTTAATTAGATCTACGGAGTTAATGACGCTGTTAATTACTAAGCTACATATAATGAGGTAGTTAATTTTCTCCCTTCTGGTGGTGATGGGAGCTGCGGTGAGTGGCGGGTGGCTGGCAGGTGGGAAGAAACACTGTAATTACCTCTTTGTTATGTTGCTGATGGATTAAGTGCCTTGATTATGATGATGATGGTGACGATGTGTGTGTGTGTGTGTGTGTGTGTGTGTGTGTGTGTGTGTGTGTGTGTGTGTGTGTGTGTGTGTGTTCATGCATTCTCCTCATTAATTTATTCATGTACTTGGTATGTATTTATTAATTTATTTTATTAGGAGACGAGCAGGGCCGAGAGAGAGAGAGAGAGAGAGAGAGAGAGAGAGAGAGAGAGAGAGAGAGAGAGAGAGAGAGAGAGAGAGAGAGAGAGAGCATTTCAATCTCCGCTCCATGAAAAAAAAAAGAGGTAAGGAGAGGAGAAAAATTGGGAACGACAAAGCAAGCTCACTCAGCCTCACAAGTGTCTGGTCCTCTTGAAATAAAACCCCGAAATGTCTTCACCATCTTTTTACTAGGATACATTTTTTGTTTACATTCGCGGCACCAAAAAGAATTGCTCAAATGAACACAAAGAGAACATAGAAAAGATTCATTTATTTTCCCAAGACTATTATATAAGAGACTCTACTAAGATAAGTACCTAAAAAAAAAAAAAACTCAGTGATCATGGAAAATATGTATCTAGTAATAGGAAGTACGGTGCATCTGTTTTGGTCTTAGGATTGGTGTAGGTGTTATTAAGGTGTAGGTGTTATTGAGGGATAGGGTTAAACTAATGTATTTTGCGAGGCCTTGCTGTGGATGTGTGGCCAGCTGTGCTATGCCTAAGCTCCTGATTATTACAGTGGACCACAAAACTCTCCCTTTCCTTGAGTGTCAACGGGGCTACGAGTGTGAGTCGTGTGTGCATGAGTGCGTGGTGCTTTGTCTACGCCATCCCGTGTTAGATTGCCTGTCTGATGGATAGATAAATAGTAAAAGGATTAAGACGATCCGGACTGTAAATTTAAGTACTGAAGTTATATAAGTAGCGAAGTGCCTTAAAAAAAAAAAAAAAAAAAACTGGCAAAAGTGCAGCGTTTTGAAGTGTCTGGAAATTCCTGCCTGAATATGCGAACGAAACTCCGTGGTCGCTTTCCGTGGAACTATTGTCATGCTTTGCGAGGTACGGGTTTTCCTTTTTTTTCCTTTTTTTTTCCTAGTATAGAGTCTGGCTTTGGATACGAAAAATGGTGTGGCCGAGGGAGTGAAAAAAATCGGTTAGTTATTCCTCTCCTACAAAAAGAGTAAAATAGGGAAACGGTTTTGTCATCGAGTTTGGGTTGGATTCCATTGTTTTGTTTGTCTTTGTTGGAACAGTTGACGGGCGCGGCGAGTGAAGAGTGAGGTGCCTACAGTGATGTCTGGCAGGACTTTACAGTTTATTTATTTATTCTCTCATTTTTTTTTTATTTTATTTTATTTATATATCTAATCTTACTCTAGCTTTATTCTTAACACA
>NC_087178.1:4932500-4952500 GCF_035594125.1 Scylla paramamosain
TTTTGTTACGGGTAAAGTTTCTCTCTCTCTCTCTCTCTCTCTCTCTCTCTCTCTCTCTCTCTCTCTCTCTCTCTCTCTCTCTCTCTCTCTCTCTCTCTCTCTCTCTCTCACATACATGCTCACTCAGATAACACATAAACTATTGTCGAGTTTTTTTTTCTGACGTAAAAAAAAAAAAAACGAGAAAATAAAAACATGCTCTTTTTTTTTTGTCACACGAGTGCGGTCAGGTTATTAATTCTGAAGAGCAGGCTGTCAAATTATTCTCGCGTCAAAAAAAAAAGAAAAAAAAATGAAAAAAATAATTTGCTTTAGACTTACAGTGGCTTGTGTTATGTAGTTGATTTTTATTTTTATTTTTATTTTCATTTATTTATTTATTTATTTTTATTTTTTTTTACGCGTTATCTATGCCTCTTTAAAATCAGCCCTTCACACACACACACACACACACACACACACACACACACACACACACACACACACACACACACACACACACACACACACACACACACACACACACACACACACACACACACACACACACACACACACACACACACACGTTTCATCTGTTACATATATTTTTTTCTGCTATATCTCTCTGTTATTTCAATCTGGAACATAGATATATTGATAGATAGGTAGATTGACAGATAAACATTTCACTCAGTCATACCAATGGGAATTAATCAGTCTCCCATCAGTGTGTCACGTTTCGGAGTCGTTTTCTTTGGCCTCCCATGACGTGTGTCTGACTGTCCCCTCACTCCACCACGGCTCTGATTTGTACAAAATACTGGATTCCTGGAACTTCTCTTATTTTTCATATTCAGGTAACCATGACGCATTGCACGTGAATCCTCTCACGCACTCACGAACGCACTTTTATATTTGAATTCCCACGATATTGACCCATAAATGAAAAAAAGTTATGCTTCAGGGGTCTTGTGCAGAAAATGCCGTGAAAAACTACTATTTGGAGTGCAAAGAGGAAAAACAAACATTACGCAAGTTTTGGAAAGGGAGAGGATGAAAACGAACACGCAGGAGTTGAAGAAAATAGACACCAGGACAGGCAGAGGCCGCCTCTTCCACCAGAAGGAGAAACACAAGCAACTTCTAACTTTGCTTGGTATGTGTGTCGTGTCCGCATTTTTCTAGGAGAGAGAGAGAGAGAGAGAGAGAGAGAGAGAGAGAGAGAGAGAGAGAGAGAGAGAGAGAGAGAGAGAGAGAGAGAGAGAGAACCATACCACACTGATGATCATTACTACCTTCTGCTGCGCCTGCTTCATTATGACCAGCCCACTAGGTCTCTGCTTGATCTGTATTAGTTACCGCGTCACTGAGAAAAATTTTCGCCATTTCTATCTAATACGCCCCTCACTTTAGATCAGTGTTGCTTATTACAAACTACCCTTCGTCTATAGTTTATATAGTGCAGACTGTGGCAGCCTCGTAAGGACCTACATGCCTGCTGTTTATTCCTCCTTTATGTTCCTTCGTGTTCGTTCAGTGCGGGAGAGAGGAATTACTGCAGGAGGAGAGCTTGAATCTGTCACTAGCGTCTCCCTTGTGTCAGTGCCCCTCACTTGGCAGGCTCTCCATTTCCTCCAGGTGTGCATGGTCCTCAGCTGGGATCGCTGTCGTGCAGGGAGAGGTGGTCCATTCAAGCACTATTGCCCTTAAAGACCTACACCTTTGATCAGGACACTACACCGTTCACCTGCCTATATTCACCCGACAGACTCACGCTTCACACCTTTTGACAGTTAACCCTTTTCTTGCTGTTTGACGTATGGTTCTTCAGTGCCAAAACACGCCGGGACGTTTCATTTCTTCTACAGCCGCCAATGAAGATTCTGCTATCTATATATTGGTGTGTCTAATCTTTTAATGCGTTTCCCTTTCTTGTAGGTGCTTATAGAGTTGATGGTGTTAGTTGTTGCTTTTAATACAATAAAACCACAAACGCCGTAAAATAAATAAATGAATAAATAAATAAATAAATAAAATAAATAAATAGATATATTAATTAATTAATAACTATCACTCGTTTTACTTTCAGTGGTGCCATAAATTTTTACTCTGAACTTGCAACACTCCATCTTGTTACTGTCAATAAAACCTTTGGCAATGAGAGAGAGAGAGAGAGAGAGAGAGAGAGAGAGAGAGAGAGAGAGAGAGAGAGAGAGAGAGAGAGAGAGAGAGAGAGAGAGAGAGAGAGAGAGAGAAATTCCATCTCTCAGTTTAGTATCAAGTGTCCCGAATTTTTACTCTAAACTTACACCGCCATTTTGTTGCCCTCAAAAGCCGTGCTAGTTAGACTTAATATACTCGCTTTTACTCGTGTCCTAAAATTTTTACTCTAAACTTACACCTTCATTTTGCAACTCTGAGAAGTCTTGGTAGGTTTACTTAACCCTTTCACTGCGATGGACAACAATTCACGCCACCAAAAAAGCAATAAGTGACATCTTTTGCAACCACCCTTAAAAAAGAAAGGGATTAAAAGAACAGATTATGCAATTTATTTTCATTTCGGAAGTGGTATAGAGAGAGGAAACGCCTCAGTGTGGGTAATGATACGGTAAGATGTGTCAATTTTTTCTCCCACCAGCACGTCTCTGAGTCATCGCAATGCCTCTACAAACACCCAGACACTCGGTGCAGGATCTCGTGGTGTCTTTCGCGTCCTCCCCTCAGCGTTTTGGCTCACAGGGGGCGTTGTCTTAGGGGCACCAGACAGGGATCACATTGATTTTGTATCGTGATTACAGATTGAAGGAGAATGAAGGTTATTAGGCTTCATTCAGCTTCACAGTGCATTGGAGGGTTGGAGACTCTCTGGCTGAGCTGTTTACCCGGTGATCCCGCGTTACCTAGGGTGTTTCCTTGTCTCTTTGTATCTTCCTGTAGCCTATACCTCAAGGTTTCTATCCCTATAAACACCTTTCTTTTTTTTTTCTTTTTTTATTTGTTGAGTGTGGCCGAAGATAAAGATGTAAAGATGGAAGAAAGAAAACGGAAAGATCTTCTCGATATGCCACTCCCCAATAAACCATAAACCATGTTAGTGATAGATAGATAGATTGAGAGATAGATAGATAGATAGATAAAGAGAGAGAGAGAGAGAGAGAGAGAGAGAGAGAGAGAGAGAGAGAGAGAGAGAGAGAGAGAGAGAGAGAGAGAGAGAAACACCCAAATCGCGTTAGTCGACCAATGTGAACACCCATCACAAAGACAAACCTTAGTAAATCCATGGCCACACCCAAGATAAGCGCTTTGAAGTTACATAGAATACCACGAAAGCTCATATTGTTCTCGCCCTGAGCCCTCTAACAAGGCTTCAAACACACGATTTCCCCGCAGAGACCTCCCGGCGGCACTGACTCCCATGGTTCCTAAGATCTATAGCCCCTCCGCCAGTGATCTCTGGAAGGCTGCGGGTCTCAAAGGCGGTGTTATGATTCACGTTGCTGGTGGAAAGCGAAAGAGGAGCGCAACCCTGATCTTTGAATTGATAAAGGTAACAATAGATTTCTCGCTCCCCGCGCCATATGAAGAGATAAGGGAGAGAGCTGGTGATGGAAGAGCAGGAGGAGGAAGTTAACGAGGAAATGGAGGAAAAAGAAGAAAAACAAGAAAGAAAATGAATAAAAATAGAGAGAGGAGAAAAGAATAAGAAGAAAAAGAAAAGGAAGAAGAAGAGAACAAAGCAACACGAAGGAAAAGAGAGAAAGAACCACGAGAAGCCAAAAAAAAAAAAGAAAAAAAAGAAAAAGAAAAACGTGGAGGAGGGGGAGGAAGATAAGAACAAAAAGGATTAGAATCACCACGCTGGAATCAGAATATTCATTTTCTTCTCCCATACTCGTTACCTGCGCCACTTCACCACCAACCAACAAACCACTTCTGTCCTGCCGCTGCTCCCTTCTCTCACGCTTAGGAAGTTCTAGTAGCGGAGTTAGCTAGCAGATTCCCAGTCCAGCCATCCAGCTACCCAAACATTTCTTCCTTCCACGTGCCAGTGAAACCTAACCTGCCCTCAATTTTATCTCCTTTCCCGCCAGAGGTAATAGGAACTTCCCATCTTTCTCCACGGTTGCGTCATCTTCACTGTCTCTCCATGACCTTTAAGACACGATGCAAAGATATAGGAGGAATATAGAAAGATATAGAAAGAAAATGATGTAGGAGTATTTCTATACGTATTCATATATCTACCTGTCTATGGTATATTTGATCATTCTTTTCTTTGACAGGGATAGACAGGTGAGGTGAATACGTAAAGAAAATGAGATGAAACGTTGGGAAATGAATGGAGGCGATAAAAGGTGGGAGTTTCTGTATCGTTACTTCATCTTTGTCTCCTACACCTCCATGTCTACCCACACTTACCTGTTCATCACGTCACCCACCTGCACACCTACCTATCTGTCAGCACCTTTACCTGATCGTCCCTCTATCACCACACCTTACCTCTCTTCTCCTAGGCTTACCTATCACCCTACACTTCATTACGATGCTTCTTTACTCTCTGCTGCACCAGTATATCTACACTTAATCATTCCCTCACCCCGACGCTTCCACTTCATCCTCCATTCCTGTATTCACTCTCATTTTGTCAATGTATGAGGCCTTATATAACAAGAGCGTATTGCATTAATTTAGTATTTAGTGCTTAATTTGTATGCTGGTGTTATAAATAATGTTTTTGTTTTCTTTTCAAATGCGTTTTGTTGTGTTTGTGTCCGCTTCCTCATTTCTCACAAAGGTGGACAGACAGACAAGCGGGAAGCGATAGATTTAAATAAACAGATTAGCAGTACGATATCCAACTATATTTGCTTTGTAATGTTAAGTGAGAATTTTAATGCCAACAGCGATACAAACAGACGGACAGACGGGCGGATAAACACACCTAAACCCACCGTCCCCACCACACTCACCGAAAAACAGACAGACAGACAAACACCCCAAACCCGCCATCTTCCTCACCACACTGACAAAAAGAGGGAGGGACGAACAAACAGACAGCAAGACAAAGACACCGAACGTTTTGGTGGTGATATACTCGTACACAGGTAGGAACAAAGGGAGGCTCGAAGCAGTGGAAGCTGTAATAGCCACACCTGGCGGCCGAGCATCAGGTATCCGGAGGCGGTGCAGGTAATCCCGAAGCCACCTGTTGTGCGTAACCCTAACACCTCCCGCTCTTTGTCAGTCATCTTTGTTACGGGAGCTGACGGAGTGAATGAAAAAGTAGGACACGACACGACACAATGAAAAGTGATGTTAACACAGGCTGTTGTTCACGAGTGTTTACTAAGAATATATATTGTTAAGGAGGAAATGCTAATTACAACCTACGTTCATATATAACAAAGTTGAAACACGAACTCTATTTATTGAATTTTTAGTGAGTATAAATTGTTAGAGAAAAAATAGTAATTATAATCTACGTTCTCAGTGGAGCGGTTTAAGGAATAGAGTTTAAACGGACTATTGATCAGGACTTGTGGTGAGAATATGAGTAATTGTTAAGTAAGGAATGCTTATTACAATCCAACTTGGTGGGTGAATATATGAAATAGAATTGAATTTCGAAGAGTAAAGTGATCATAACGGTTTAACTTCACGCTTTGGATGAATATAGAACACGGCTGAGTAAAATATAATGAAATTCAAAAGGAAAAGCAGGATTTAAAGAGACTTTTCATCAGACTTTCGATAAACGGATGAATTTATAACCGAAATATAATAAAGCTGAACGAAGACTGCAAGAGCTCAGCAGAAGATTGAAGACTCATTGAAACTTTATGAATTTAAGGAGACGAGCACATTTTAACTTTCCATCACTAAGAGAGAGAGAGAGAGAGAGAGAGAGAGAGAGAGAGAGAGAGAGAGAGAGAGAGAGAGAGAGAGAGAGAGAGAGAATGTGTGTGGATATCTGGAACCACCTTCTCACAAAACAATGTCAAGGAGATTGAAAAATAACACCGCTCTTCATTTCTACGCCTCAAAAAATAACCTAGAAATTAATTATATTCATAACCACTCGAGCTTTTGACCCTGTATTTTCCCTCACGTCCTCTCCTTCCTGTTCTCTGCACCTTTTCCAGAATGATGTTGATTCCTGCGTTGGTCAAAACAAGGTTGATTTTTTTTTTTTTTCTTTGACTCCCCTCTTCTCCGTTTTCTTTTTGGGTTGCGGTCGCGAGAAAACTGACAAGGAGACACCGTGGCCACAAGAATAACTAGAGAGAAAAGCTTACTACTCTTGCGCAGGGGATCACGAGGGGACACAAAGGAACCCAAGGGAAAAACAAGTATCAGCAGACACTTTCGTCCTCACTGGGCCTTTTTGTTGGGGAGACAATTCAGTGTGTAGTAAGAGAAGTGAGCAGAAGAGCAGACAATGGAACAGGAAGTGAAGCAGGAGGAGGAAAAAGAAAAAAAGTAAAGGAAGAAGAGGAGGAGGGAGATGAGAAGCCTTAATAGGAGTCTAAGAGGAGGAATAGATAGGAAAAACAGAAAAAAAATATTAATCTGTAAATGTTATAAAAAGACGAGGAAAAGGAGGAGGAAAAGGAAGAAGGAAATAAGCGGACCAGTGTAAAAGAGGAGGCGGAAATAAATCAAGAGCATAGAGATTAGAGAGAGAGAGAGAGAGAGAGAGAGAGAGAGAGAGAGAGAGAGAGAGAGAGAGAGAGAGAGAGAGAGAGAGAGAGAGAGAACAAAGAAGCTATTCAAATAGATGCTTTTATTTTAGCAATGCTTCTTGGAGATCTAAACGTTGATTCATAGGAACAATACAACACCAAAGCAGCGAAGCCTAATGAGAGAAAGTCATACTAATATTGCTTTGTCCTCTCTCTCTCTCTCTCTCTCTCTCTCTCTCTCTCTCTCTCTCTCTCTCTCTCTCTCTCTCTCTCTCTCTCTTTTATATTTTCTCTCTTTAGCAACATTCCTCTTACTCCTCCTCCGCTTTTGCTGTGTTATGTAAGTTTAGTCTAGACAGAATGATTTTGCGAACTTTAATCTAAAATAATACTGTTTTATTTGATTTGTCTGTGTATGTGTGTGTGTATGTGTGTTTCTGTTTGTTTGTCTGTCCATCTGTCTGTCTCTATCTCTGTTTCCCTGTCTGTCTGTTGCTCTCTCTCTCTCTCTCTCTCTCTCTCTCTCTCTCTCTCTCTCTCTCTCTCTCTCTCTCTCTCTCTCTCTCTCTCTCTCTCTCTCTCTCTCTCTCTCTCTCTCTCTCTCTCTCTCTCTCTCTCGTTCTGCTGAAACACAAGAGGGCATTAGAGTCACGAACTAGAGAGAGCAGAGCGAGGAGAGTGCTGACGTGGTGCTGAGATAAGGGATTGGATAAAAGAGAGTGGTTCGCGTGGTGGGGGACCGATTTTAGACGAATAATTATACCATGCGCTTGTAGCCTCTAACCCCCCGACCCCCAACCCTCCCTCTCAGCCTCCCAGCCTCCCCCAACCGCCCCCAACTCTCGTTATTCATGTCTTGACTTTGAGAGCTCCCTGTGCGTGGAATACACACACACACACACACACACACACACACACACACACACACACACACACACACATTGGAATGGTTTGTACGCGGTATATAAACACCAGTGTACGTAGTTGATCGTTAGAGAGAGAGAGAGAGGGGGGGGGAAGGGGGCTGTTGAAGTGTCCTAATACAAAGGATACGGTTTATTAAAGACTATGCAGATTTATAAATGCGCATTAATACATAATATTTTAATACGTATACATTATGCATAAAGATACTTTTATTTCTGTGTCAAATTAAACTGTGCTGTTATTTCCTTCTCTTCCTCCTCTTCCTCCTCTCCCTCGGTTTTCCTTTCATCCTTCTCTTCATTCTCTTCCACCTCCTCCTTCTCATCATCATCATCATCATCATCAGCAGCAGCAGCAGCAGCAGCAGCAGCAGCAGCAGCATCTTCCTACTACTCGTCTTTAATACAAACTTCCATGTTGTGACTTTTCTCCAGCTCCTCATCTCCCTCTTTTATTTTTTCCTTCTCCCTTATTTCGTGACCTCCATCAGCCCCTCCTCCCTTTTAATTACCAGTATATCCTTTAAGACCACAAGACTCCCGGTAATCCCCGTAGCGAGATGAACCAGCTGGTGTTTACCCTTTCTGGTTTTCTGTTAAGTTCCCCATCACCAGTGCGCGGCCCGACGCTTCACACTCACCAGGAAGTCATTGATTAATAATGACTTACTGGCGTGGCTGCAGGGCGTATAGAAAACGTAATATTGATAGTAATGTTCTGTTTAGTCTCCTCCATTCCCACGTTCATCACTTAGCGTTGCCAAAGAGTGAATCCCCCACTGCGAACCGCCTGCTTCGACTCATATCCGAAACAAATCACAGTCAATCCCTTCAGGCGGGGTTGTTCATTGGCGATTCATTCACACTCTGGCGACGCTAAGTGATGAGCGCTGGAGTAGACGGGACTGTACTTAACGCGCACAAGAATTCCTGCTTCACCCCATCCGTGTTCTGTCCACCTCCCTGAAGCTTGAGGTAAACAGTATCCTCAGTCTTTCATTCCTTTTTCTTGTAAACTCAGGAACTCCTTGCCTGCCTCTGTATGTCCCCCTTCCTACAGATTGAGCTGTTTCGAAAGGAAGGTTTCATGAGTTATCCTTCAAATTTGGATAATTTCTTTGGGTTTTTCTGGCATATCATTTGGCCTTTTCTTCTTCCTCTCCCTTTTGTTCTCCTAGTTTAGTGTCCTCTTTACCTACAAAAATATAAAGAAAATGCCAAGATATTTCTGTAATAATGATTCATACTTTTAATAATTTCCTCGTCTTGTGTTGAGTGCATTTTTTTTTTAGTTATTGCTGAAGTTATTAAAGTTTTTCAAAGGTGTTTTCATGCGTCATCAGTAAGGAAAATAAGCCTGAGAAGCGGACTAATCAACTCAATGGGCTTTGAAAAGAGTTCTGATGAGTGTTTTAGTGTTTATGATGGTTAATGCCGGAGGAAAGAGAGGGAAAGGAGGGAGTGAAGAAATTATTGGTTAAGGTTACGACGGTGAAATTGTTTGAAGGTAATACTATTTACGTAGCGCCGTCACTGTAATCATCGTTATTTCTATTATCTTCACAACTACCATTACTGCCACTATCACTATTCTACTAACACCACTATCACTACCACTATCACTACTACTATCACTATCACCACCACCACTTTTAAAACCTACCACCCACCTACTATTACCACCATTATCTTTACTACTACTACTACTATATGACAACAACAACAACAACAACAACAACAACAACAACAACAACAGTTACTACTACTACTACTACTACTACTACTACTACTACCACCATCACTACGACCACCACCACCAGCACCTGTTACTTTACTCAAGCGACCCTTTCATCACCTGAGTCTTTTTTCCCTGTCAGGTGTGTAATTACAATTTGAGATTCAGGTTCACACGACGCTGGCTCACTTGCTACTTTTCTGATAGGACGTCTAGCTAGTGTTCGATTTCCGTTTAGTGTGACGTGATTGGTCGCCGAAGATAAAGATGAAGGGTTCACTTTTTTTTCTCTTTTTTTTTTTTTGTGGTAGGTTTAAGTAAAGAGGAAGTGGTAATGAAGTAGAGGCAAGAGGAGGAAGAGGAGGAGGGATTAAAATTTTCCTTCTTTTTATCTAGTAGGGTTAGTTAAGGAGGTGGGGATGGTGAAGAGAGGAAGATAGGGAGGAAATGATAGTCAGTGGAGATGGTGAGGAGGGGAAGAAAAACGAGGAAACGAGGAGAAGAAGAAAAAGAAGAAGAGGAGGAGGAGAAGGAGGAGGAGGAGGAGGAGGAAGAAGAAAAGAAGAGGAAGCAGAAGAAGAAGAAGAAGAAGAAGAAGAAGCAGAAGAAGCAGAAGAAGAAGAAGAAGAAAAAGTGAAGAGGAGGAGGAGGAGGAGGAGGAGGAGGAAGAGAATTTAAATTTGTTTTAATTGATACGCCTACTGAACCTGATGGTGGTGGTGATGGTGGTAATGATGGTGGTGGTGATGAAGAGGAGGAACACAAAGAAGGGGAGAGAGAGAGAAGATTGTGCTGAGAGAAGATGAAGATGATGATGATGATGATGGTGGTGAAAGAAAGATGATGTTAGTGAACGAGGGAAGAAGGAAGGCGATGATGATGGTGAAAGGGAAGAAAGATGATGATGGTGAAGAGAAGATGATGGTAGTGAAAGGAAGGTGATGATAATACTGAAGGGAAGAGGACGGGGAACTTATTGACGGTCGTAGTGAAACTTTCAAGGGAAGGAACGAAGAACGAGCTTTCATAGAGAGACTTCTTAATTTCACCTGAACTTTTTCCTCGGGTCGTTTTCATCTCGTTTTCCAATCTGTAGAGAGAGAGAGAGAGAGAGAGAGAGAGAGAGAGAGAGAGAGAGAGAGAGAGAGAGAGAGAGAGAGAGAGAGAGAGAGAGAGAATAGCGTACCAAATTCCTCTCAATATTCGATCTTTGTTCCTGCTTTAAATTCTCGTCGGGGAATTGATGAGGAAGATGAGTCTCTGTCTGTCTTTATCTGTTCCACTCCTCATATTTACTCCTTGCACGCTCCACTCCTCTCATTCCGCACTCCTTTCCTTTCCACGTGTTCTAGTACTCGTATCATATTTCACTTCCTCTTGACACAGTTCACCCATCCTCCCTCAGTTCCCTTTTTCTTTTTCTTTCTGTTCCTTTTTTTTTTTCTTTTCTCGCGTCCCGCTTTTTTCTTTTCATGCGTATTATGGTATAGATTCCATCCCCTTTCTCTCTCTCTCTCTCTCTCTCTCTCTCTCTCTCTCTCTCTCTCTCTCTCTCTCTCTCTCTCTCTCTCTCTCTCTCTCTCTCTCTCTCTCTCTCTCTCTCTCTTTCTACTTTCTTCCCTCTTCTCTCACTTCCCATAATTCAATACATGCACAGGATTGGAGCGAGGTACAGTACTAAAATTTGCGTATCTCTTGTGTTTTTTTCTTTTTCTAACCTTCCTTCCTTTTAGACAACTATACTGTTTTTTTTTCTATGTATGCCTTGAATTCTCTCGCTAAGTGTTGTTTTCTTTTGTCTTTCAAGTCTCGCTGTCGACCTTTTTAAAATCACTTCACTCTTCCCTTCTTTTGGTCACCTGTATACTAGTGTTTCCTTCGCCTCCCTCGTACTCTTTCGCTAAGTGTTGTTCCTTTCCTTTACGTTTTCCGCCGTGTCTTTGTCTAGCGAGCCGTCACCCCAGGGCAGGGAGATCAAAAGGCGACTACTAGGAACTCACAAGGGAGGAAATAAGCCGGTCCCGCTCCCTCCTTTTAGTGTAGAAAACAGAACATTAATGGTAATGTAAATGATTATGTAGAAGGTAAAGAAATTTATATGTTTATTCCTGTCTTTAATATATCTACAAAGCACACATGAGTTTTTTTTCTCTCTCTCTATCTCTCTCTCTCCTAACTATCATATAATTTCTCTCAACGTTCACCTGGAGCATCTTTCTCCAGCACACACCCAATCCCAAGTACCGGCTTTTTGTAGGTCACGGTCGTTCCTCACCATCAAAGGTGCATCTTCCGTAATCGGGAGCCAGAGAGCATCCACCCCCATTTCTCTCCAAGTGTGCGTAGGAGGGGAATGAAAAGTGTTAATGAAAAACCCTTATCACTTTCCAGTTATCTTTTCCTTCCTTATCTTACATCCGTCCCTCTTCCTGTCCATCTTCTTAACCTCTCTTCCCTTAATCAATTCGATCTTTGCTCCTTGCCTCTCTCTCTCTCTCTCTCTCTCTCTCTCTCTCTCTCTCTCTCTCTCTCTCTCTCTCTCTCTCTCTCTCTCTCTCTCTCTCTCTCTCTCTCTCTCTCTCTCTCTCTCTCTCTCTCTCCTGTAATATATTTTCCTCAATCTACTCCATCTTTCCTCCCGCCTCCCGCTCCATAGTTATAGAAGTAGGTCTTTCATCTCCAAATCGTGTGTGTTAGAGAGAGAGAGAGAGAGAGAGAGAGAGAGAGAGAGAGAGAGAGAGAGAGAGAGAGAGAGAGATCTTAATAACGTTCCTTTTTGTAATTTACACACCTTTCCAACACCTGAGACTCGTGACGGGAGATTAAAGCTGAGAATATATATATATATATATATATATATATATATATATATATATATATATATATATATATATATATATATATATATATATATATATATATATATATATATATATATATATATATATATAGCGACCAACTAAAGCAGGAAGGAAAGCAAGAGAATTAACAAAAGCTTAATTTATTAACAGAAAAAATGTGGATAATCAGAACAATTTTTAAAGGGTTGTCTTTCCCAATTGGGCGTTCCACCTGAGTAATTCCTAATGGCAAAGGAAAGAGATTTTCATCAATTTATTTCAACGATCATCACTCTTCGTATTAATTTCCGCAACTAATCAGAATCTCTCGTTTTCTTTCCATTCATTAAAAAGGAAGACTCATTACTAACCAAAATAAACGAATCATGGAAGGGTGGAAGAAAGAGAGAGAAAGGCAGAGAGGTTCGACAGGGAAGTTATGTAAGGGAAAAAGGATGAATGGTGAATAACAGGGTGATTATACCTGACTCTTGCTACTAATCCTTACTAATTGTAAAGTCGTGAAAGGTTGACATTGTACTCTGAAACGCGTTAATTAGAGGGTGATGAGGCGAAGGTTCTTTTCATTTCGTTTTAGTGTTCAGTGATTCGTGGTAAGTGTGTGTGTGTGTGTGTGTGTGTGTGTGTGTGTGTGTGTGTGTGTGTGTGTGTGTGTTCTAGTTTCTATACAACATGAAAACGAATGAAACTCTCACTCGTATGTTGTGTACTGAAAGATTTCCAACCATACGTTAGTAAATGAAATATGCAGAGATCCTACACTGCAATCTAACCTAGCATACCAGTTTCTCTCTCTCTCTCTCTCTCTCTCTCTCTCTCTCTCTCTCTCTCTCTCTCTCTCTCTCTCTCTCTCTCTCTCTCTCTCTCTCTCTCTCTCTCTCTCTCTCTCTCTCTCTCTCTCTCCCCCAACCACACACACACACACACACACACACACACACACACACACACACACACACACACACACACACACACACACACACACACACACACACACACACACACACACACACACACATCTGGATGGAAGGACGTTTTCCTCAATGATAAGTGGCGCATATCGCACGGGCAAATTTTTCTGTCAACTTTTCCCTTCTGCCAATATTGCCAATTAACAAAGCACAGCGTGGCCATGAACGCTTCCCGCCGCCGCTGTCTGGGGGACGCGGCAAGCGGTGGGTCATTACTATGCGGAATGGAGCATGTAGGCGGCGAGCATTGGATGGAATGATTAGCATGACTCTGGTTCCCTAAGCGCCATTTTACCCTCTCCTGACGGGGCCTTTATGCTGGGAGACTTTTTATTTTTCTCTTTTTCCTTTTATTTTATTTTTAAGGACATAAAATAAGGGAAGGTGCTTGAAGACATCAGGTCTACACGTGGCAATCCCTGTATAATACGTGCCAGCTTATATCCATGTAATGTTCTCATCCGTTCTCTCTTTAGTGGAGTCATTAGGTGAGTGATATGATGATGTACTTACTCCCATTGTGTTTGGTAGTGCTTCTATAATTTCACGTCCTCTGATTTGCTTAGAATAGTTGGTAGCTGAATAAATGAGAAATGCAAGACTAAGAATATTCAATAACCTGGTGGCGTAAGGTTAAGAATGGTCAGTGATGGAGTAAACAAATGTCAAAATGGTAAATGGTCGGAGAATAACGGTAATAATGGCCGATGGTTGAGGAGCTTACGGGTGACAATAGTTGATAGCAGAGTAACAGCGCAAAGAATAGCCAGTAGTCGAGTGGCTTACAGCTAACAGCAGTCAACAGTCGAACAGCCTAACGCCGAGAGTGGTTATGGTCGAGTGGCTCACGGCTAACAATAGTCAAAAGACGAATGATATAGCGCCAAGAACAGTCAACAGTCGAACATCATAACGCCGGAAATGGTTAATGGTCAATTGACAACGCCAAGAACAATCAGTGCGCTCTCCTCCAATATGTCATCATTACCCACAGTCCTAAATCCCCTCGGGCAGTATCGACAAAGATTTCACACTGGGACTTAACTTTTCTCCTGAGCTCAGCAATAACAAACTTTCATCTTCATCTCAGCAATAACAATCAATCCTCGAGTAACACACTACGCTCTCCGTCACTGTGTCATCATTACCCACAGTCCTAAATTCCCTCGGGCAGTATTGACAAAGATTTCACACAGACTTAACTTTTATCCTCAGCCCAGCAATAAGCACGGCCAGGAGATAAGCACAAGGGTAAGCAGAAGACTGAAAATCTTTGTTAATACTGACTCTGGTGTGGAAAGAGTCAGTTGTTAGGGTTCGTAATGCTGCCAACTGCTCGGGGGACTGAAGGGCGAGGCAAGCAGGAAGGACGGGAAGGGAGTGCACGTTACTTGGTTTCTGACGGCGATTTTATGAAGAGTTAGTACTGTGGTGATTGTTTTGTTAATTCCCTTGCTTGTAATTATTCACTCGTGCAGGTTCGAGTTTTTACATTCAAATGGAAACGTTCGTGTCAGCAAGTATTTAATTATTCACCGATTTACAGTTTAGGATCAAATGAAAATGTTATATAAATATTTTTTTCTTTCATATATATATTTGGTATTATTTATATTTCATTTCCGTAATGGCTGTCATAAATTTTCTCCCCATTCCTCGATGTGTTAATGGCTCGACTCATTGCCACTTTGTGATTCATAATTAACTTTTTTGTTCTCTTTATGACTTAGGTACATAATCGCGGTGCTTCCCCCCCCCTTCCCGCTCTCTCTCTCTCTCTCTCTCTCTCTCTCTCTCTCTCTCTCTCTCTCTCTCTCTCTCTCTCTCTCTCTCTCTCTCTCTCTCTCTCTCTCTCTCTCTCTCTCTCTCTCTCTCTCTCTCTCTCTCTCTCTCTCTCTCTCTCCCTCTCCTTTCCACTTTAACACTTGATCTCTCAGCGTTATTAAGCTCTTTGCCGCACGAGAAATAAAAAAAAATGGATAAAAGAAATAATGATGAGAATGAAACGAGGGAAAATGGAACATGTTTGTGTGAAGTGTTTAGTGTGAAAGACAAGACTGTTATTAACTTGTCCCTCAGACCTGGGAATTAGATGATATTTGTTTATTTATTTTGTTTGCTTTCTTTTTCCTTTCCCTTATTTTTCTTTGTTACGGAAAACTTGTATTAATTAGCTACTCGCTCTTGTAAATTATTGGTTTATTGTTTTTTTTTCCATTTGCTATTTATTTTTTGTTAGGCTTTCTTTTCTTTTCTTTTTCTTTTTTTATTTTCTTTATTGTTATTTTTTATTTTTTATTTTTTGGGGGGTCATGAAAGACTGACATTAATTAGCTGCTTTGCGTTGTAATGTTTTTTTTTTCCTACGTTTTTTTTTATTTGTTTATTTATTTATTGTTTTTTTTTTTTTGTCATGGAAGATCAATATTAAATTAATCATCTGTTCAGCCTTGTAATATAGTGATTTATTGTTTTGATTTCCTCCGTATGTCTCCGTATGTCCGTACGTTTTTTTTCTTTTTTTGTCATGACGCGTTATAATATTCACGTCCATACTTAGACGTTCATACTTTTTGGACGGTATTAGTTTATCATCCTGTTTTTTTTTTCTTTTTATGCATTATTATTCTGTTTATTTATTTTTTTATTTATTATTTATTTTTTAAAGTATCATAATATTCACGTGTAAGCTCAAACATTCATGCTTTTTGGAGATTGTCAATTACATAACACTCAATAGCTTTATTTATATTACCGACCACTCTCTAAACTCTCCAATTGCAAGGCCGACTCGTAAATAAAAACGGACACCAAAGGTAACTTACGCTATATGGGAAAGCGTTTTTAATTACATAACGCGTGCTTTTAATTCTAGTTTGCACAATTTTATTTATCTATGTATTTTGTAATTATTTATTTATTTATTTTATTTTATTTTATTTATTTATTTATTTATTTATTTATTTATTTATTTATTTATTTATTTATTTTTTACATTGGCAGGAGGATTCTCTGTATAAAGTATTGCAAACGTTTCAGTTTTTCGACAGCGAGGCGGCGCAGCGCTTGGTATTTCCCACGAAGCCAGTAATTCATGCATAGAGATATCAGAGAGCGATGAAAAGTATAGAAAAAAAGTATTATATAGACAAAAATATTCTCTCGAGTATTAAGCTCTGAGGTCATCCCCGCGCGCCACTTCCCTTTGACTCTCACCTCGCCGCTCGCGGGCAACTCGTCACTGGCCACTTTACATTATCCAACGGCGCTGATTTAAAGTTTTCATTCACGATTTAAGAGCATCACTACCACCACCTTCTGCTGCCCCACTCCGCCTGAATCACATTACCGTTTTACTTATCTTATTTATTTATTTATTTATTTATTTATTTTATTTGTTTATTCTTTTAGTGTTCATGGCTTTTAAAAACTTGTATACTCGTCTCAACTTTCACTCGACACTTTACTGAACACTGCACCACCACCACCACCACCACCACCAAGGCAAATTTATTCTTGACCACTTCACACATTTACCTTACTTATGGCTATCTGTACACAATCATTCACCTGCCACACCTTCCAGATTGCAGGACTTATTAGGGAGATTAAAAAAAAGTGCAAATTTTCTTACCCTTATGTGAAAATACAAGTCGGTAGGTCGATGAGTAAGCAGGACGGTGAGTAAGCAGGTCGGTGAGTAAGCAGGTCGGTAGGTTATTGAATTACTACTCAGGAAGGTGTGTGAGAAGTCTGCAGGCACGTCTCCGCTATCGTGACAAGTGGGAGTATTTCCGTGCGCATAGTCTCTCGCTTCCATTCATGAAAGTCTACGGTATTTGGTTTTCACGTTTCATTAGCAATAACTCGCCCTCTCACAATAAGAGGCTTTCACGTGCTTTTCTGTTCGTTCTTTTCATGCCGTTAAATGTGGGGAATAATACGTATTTTTACAACACACACACACACACACACACACACACACACACACACACACACACACACACACACACACACACACACACACACACACACACACACAGTATAAAAATGGTGAGTGATCATTTTCGTCCGTGCCTTGTGGCTTAGTGACAGGTGTGCTCAAAACACCTGAACTCATTAAGAGTGACTTTAACGAACATAAAGGCGTGGTATTAATTAGCACGAGTCTTTGTTGCCATCATTACCAAAAAGCTCCTCGGGGATTCATGAAGACTTCAGATTATAACGCGTCCTATGTACCTATTTTTTCTCACGAATACAGACTGAAAACAACAATACCTCCCGCTTCCTCCTCCCTCCGCCCCTAACATAAAAGGCTAAATATGTTCAGTAAGGAGCTATGGGTTCCTTTTCAAGAGTCTTATTTCAACCTGTGTTCTCGTTAGTCGGATCAACAAAACATCAAAGGGAATCATAAACAGACATCAAAGGTGAAGAAATCAAGATATGGACTGTTGGGAGAGCTCACAAGCCGCCCTCGAGAACACAAGTGGAGTGGATGAGAGTGGAAAAAAAATGTGCTTGTTGCTTAATCTCTCCTCCTATACCGGCTTAATGCAGTTAGTCATGTCTCTTTCTTCTCCGTGACACCAGAACTTCATTACTGCCCCTTTTGGCGAGAGGACTAAGTGTAGGGGTTCATAGTAAAAGAAAGGTGCGTCTCCAAGTTAACTCACAAGGGTGTTCTTTCTTACTTTGCCTACTCTAGAATTTCCGTGTCATGTCCCTTTCCTCACCCACGCTTCTTCATCGTCCTTTATGGCGTGAAGTGAAGTGAAGCGGGCAAGAGTGAAAGAAATGTTTGTCTTTAGATTTAGTTCACTCACTGAGATGCTCCTTCCTCCCTCACCTACTTGGGAACTCGTCTCTCACGTCCCCTTCCATCGGTCAGGTAAATGGAGAGGATAGGAGTGGAGGAAAGGTGTGTGTGTAGATTAAGTCCACTCACAGAGGTGTTTCTTCTTCCTTTACCTATTTGAGGACTCCCTTGCCATGTCTCTTTCCTCATTCATCGCACTGCGGCTCCATCACCTGTCTCATTTGTCGGGAGAAGTTAAGCAAATGGGTGGCAACAGGTCTTACAAACTGCACCATCACCACGTTCGCTCACTGCGTCACACCTCTCGCTACTCTCTCAGAATGGAGCGACTTTTAGCGGCATCTCAGTGTTAGAAAAAGTCAAGTCGAAAAAAAAAAAAGTTTAAAGAGTAAAAAAAAAAGTATGAAAAATTATCCAGCATACTTTATCCCAGAGAAAAGTTTCGTTTGTCATTTGTATCTCCTCCCGCCTCACCGATTGACTGACGGGCGGGAGGAACACTGAGCGAGGCGTGATAGGAGAGCGAGAGGGAGGCTGTGACGCTGCTCCTCTCTCCACCACTGGCTTGAGGACACTGGCGCCTGAACCACCACCAAACCTCCACCTCCTCCACCACCACCACCACCACCACCACCACTTCTGCTACCACTCCCGCCACCACTCCCCCGCCACCCATCGCAGACATCCTCCTCCTCTCTTTTCTCTTTCCTCTCCCCACCTCCCTGTCTCGCTGTTTTCTCTCTCATTTCTTCCTACCGCTGGAGACTCCATCGCCTTCTCTATCTCTCTCTAACTTTCTCTTTGCTTTTCTCTTTCTGTGTTTGTCTCTCTGTGTCTGACTGTCTTTCTGTATAAGTCTGTCAGTCTTTCTGTATGTCTGTCTGCGTCTCTCTCTCTCTCTCTCTCTCTCTCTCTCTCTCTCTCTCTCTCTCTCTCTCTCTCTCTCTCTCTCTCTCTCTCTCTCTCTCTCTCTCTCTCTCTCTCTCTCTCTCTCTCTCTCTCTCTCTCTCTCTTTCCAAAAGAAATTCAACAAAGGGAATGAGAGAAGAAAGGATGAGAAACGAGGCTAAATTGAAGAAAGTAGATGAAAAGGAGGAGGAAAAGCTTCAAGGAAGAGGAAACGGAAGAGAAAGATTGCGAGGAAGGGTAGGAGAAAGAGGAGAAGGAGGAGGGGAACGGAGAGCGACAAAGGAGGAGGCTGTAGCGACCTGGTAATGAGTGTCCGGGCGTTCTGAAATATGCAAGAAGTTGAGTCTAGGTGGCGGGAGAGAGTCGCTGTTATTCTCTCGTAAGGCCAGGAAGGTTAGCTGTTGATTCCCTGAGACTACTTAAAGACACGGAAGCTGAGAATCTGTTCTTGTTTTAAATATTTCTTTTGACCATTACAACAACGTCTCTCTCTCTCTCTCTCTCTCTCTCTCTCTCTCTCTCTCTCTCTCTCTCTCTCTCTCTCTCTCTCTCTCTCTCTCTCTCTCTCTCTCTCTCTCTCTCTCTCTCTCTCTCTCTCTCTCTCTCTCTCTCTCTCTCTCTCCCCTCCCTTTCAGGTCTCATGAAATCCCAACCTTTCTGCTTTGGGTATCTTTGTCCTCGTCTCAGCCTTCATCCCTCTTTTCTCTCCTGCTTTCATCCTTCATTCTCTCGGTCTTTGTCATATTTCTGTTCTTGTTTTCTCTCTTGTCGTTGTCCACCTCCTCCTCCTCCTCTTCCTCTTCCTCCTCCTCCTCCTCCTCCTCCTCCTCCTCCTCCTCCTCCTCCTCCTCCTCCTCCTCCTCCTCCTCCTCCTCCTCCTCCTCCTCCTCCTCCTCCTCCTCCTCCTCCTCCTCCTCCTCCTCCTTCCTCCCTCAGTCCTCCTATTTTTCTTCCCGACAGATAACGGATTGGGGTAGTTAGTGGCTATAAAGAAAACATTATGGAGGGAAAAAGGAGTGATTGGAGGAAGGAAGAGAAACAAGCGTGTGTGTGTGTGTGTTTTTTTTTTTTTCCACCTCACTAGCGATGTTTACCCGACGCGGCTCCG
>NC_087178.1:4955000-4965000 GCF_035594125.1 Scylla paramamosain
TCCTTGATCTAATTCTTGGACGCCTGCGTGGAAAAAAAAAAAAGAAAATCATTTTAATACCTGAAGTGAGACTGAAACCCGCTGGAACACTCACCTTGGTACGCTTTTACTAGTGAATCATTTCATTACGTCTGGAGTTGCAGTGATTTATTATTTGCATTTCTGAATTCATTTTAACATTTACTGGAGTGCTAGTATCTGAGTCTTCTCCTCCTCCTCTTCTTCTTCGTCTTCCTTCTCCTTTTCTCATTTCCAGTCCTCCACAATTCTCTATTAAATGACGGTGAACTCTTACTTTGCGACGTAAGAAATGTTGTTATCTCGAGAGGTCCTGTTAGTTTTTCTTCCATTTGATTCTCTTATGAAAGGCTTATTTACCGTGCTTCTTTCTCGGGTTTATTTATTTATTTTCTTTCTAGAACAGTTGATACGCTTTTCAGAAAGAGAGAGAGAGAGAGAGAGAGAGAGAGAGAGAGAGAGAGAGAGAGAGAGAGAGAGAGGGTTTCCACGACTTTCCATTACCAGGATATTTTTGAAAAGCTACTTTTTGAGAGCTTATCTTCTTCCTTGTTTCCTTCCTTATTTTCTTCTCCCTTCCTTCCTTCCTTCTTTCCATCCTTCCTTCCTTCCTTCCTTCCTTCCTTCCTTCCTTCCTTCCTTCCTTCCTTCCTTCCTTCCTTCCTTCCTTCCTTCCTTCCTTCCTTCCTTCCTTCCTTCCTTTCCATTCTCTTCCCTTCTATTCTTTACTTCCCTTAATCCTCTTAAGCTCTTTATCTCCGACGCCCCAAAATGTTCGAACAAAATAGCCTTCACACAAGCCTGGTTTCTCCACTTAACGCTGAATTAACTGAGGAAGAAAAGACACGAAAGAGAAACGTGCTACGCATTTTGAGGATTTCCGCCCTTTGTTCTTGAAATAAACAACGATCAGACAGGCGAAGTCACTGATACAATCTTAATGCTGATGATTGAAATGTAGTCACTGCGGTACGAGGTTTGTGTGAGAGTGTTGCCGTGGTAGAGCCATCCATGGGGAAGTGCGTCTGAATTTCACCGCTGTCACCATTTGCGTTGCCTTCGTAGCCTTCGTTGGCCTTCGTAGCCTGGCCGATACACGGACTTAGCCGTTCAGTATCAACATGGGATTTAGAGAGAAATGTCGAGCTCGAAGTCTGGCCAAGGTATAAAGTCGTAACTCCAAATATAATATAGATATGATTCAGATACATTCATTGCAAATACGTATAGATGTCATGTTGTATAGGATGTTTCAGATAAAAGAATATGTCTGGCAACTACCTCTGCTTATTGAATTCCCAGATCTCGGTCTGCGAACTCCTGGAACACATTCACCACAGCACTTACATCACCATAGCATCGAGATCCACATCTTCCAGTATCTTACCGATTCCTTGAAGCACTTGAGCAGGGCAATAACAAACATCCTCCGAGCAGCAGACGGCGGAGTGATGAGAGTGGCACTTCTCGTGGGCTGTAAATAAAGCTTGAGTAGGGTTCGGTAATAGATTGGCCCCTGACACTCTTGACCTGCTCTCCGCGCCTTATAAACGTGACGCAAATGCGTTCCAGTGGACAGCTGAACTCGCGTTAATTTGGGTGAATGAAAGTTAAAGCCACTTTCTCACACTTAGCCTCTGTTCCTTCCAGGAGCTGTGGTAATAAAGGACGTGAAGGAAATTAATGTATTACTCTGTGATCAGCAGTCGCCTGAAGCCAGTAGCTGCATACTAATAAGTTCTTCGAAGGGATGGAAGCAGAACGTGAATACACACACACTCGTGCGTTATGTGTATATTTACAAGATTAAAACAAAAATTCTTGAAATCCTTTCTAAAATCATTAGGAACTTCGAACAATGCCAGGACAGGTTTTCGTAGTAGGAAAATAGTGGTAGTAGTAATAGTAGTAGCAGTATTAGTATTAGTAGTAGTAGTAGTAGTAGTTGTAGAGTAGTGGTGTTGGTTGATGTTGTTATTGTTGTAGAATTAGTAGTAGTGGTAGTGATCGTAGTTGTAGTAGTAGTAGTAGTAGCAGTGTACATTGAGTTAGAAATAACAGTTTTCATTGGCTTTTTGTTATTTGTGTTGCTTTTAACTAAAAAAAAAAAAGCGTCATTTAAAAAGTGATAAAAGCGTGCTGGTGTCACCTCTTTCAATTTCCACATTATCACAATCACATTTCCGTCAAAAAGAGTAAGTCCTGGAAATTAGCTATACACGTACATTATTTTGATTACCGAAAATAACAGAGGCACACGTGAAATGATTATATTATCTTGTCACAACACACACACACACACACACACACACACACACACACACACACACACACACACACACACACACACACACACACACACACACACACACACACACACACACACACACACACACATACACACACACAGCTTCACATACTAGCTCTATTACATATTTCTCTCTATTTTTGCCAGTCGTTCAAGGCCATTCGCTCACTGTACTGCATTGGCTGAAATGAATCGATCCTGGGTTAATGTTTTAGAGTCGCTCCAGTATCAGGAATGTGAAGAGATGATTAAAGTGGACAATGAAAAACTGTTTCCTCCTCCTCCTCCTCCTCCTCCTCCTCCTCCTCCTCCTCCTCCTCCTCCTCCTCCTCCTCCTCCTCCACTTTCTCTTCCTCTTCCTCTTCCTCTTCCTCTTCCTCTTCCTCTTCCTCCTCCTCCTCCTCCTCCTCCTCCTCCTCCTCCTCCTCCTCCTCCTCCTCCTCCTCCTCCTCCTCCTCCTACTACTACTACTACTACTACTACTACTACTCCTTCTCCTCCTCCTCTTCCTCCTCCTCCTCCTCCTCCTTCTCCTTCTCCTTCTCCTTCTCCTTCTCCTTCTCCTTCTCCTCCTCCTCCTCCTCCTCCTCCTCCTCCTCCTCCTCCTCCTCCTCCTCCTCCTCCCTTTCGGACATTGAGGCACAACTGGGAATACCAATATCTAAAGTGAGAGAGAGAGAGAGAGAGAGAGAGAGAGAGAGAGAGAGAGAGAGAGAGAGAGAGAGAGAGAGAGATTGTTATTGGGTAGGTGTTTCCATTCGTCTTGTGACTCCATACCTACTCTCTCTCTCTCTCTCTCTCTCTCTCTCTCTCTCTCTCTCTCTCTCTCTCTCTCTCTCTCTCTCTCTCTCTCTCTCTCTCTCTCTCGTAATACCACCACCATCACAATAATAGAATCATACCCAATAAACTCATTACAACCTGCTGTTCTGCGAAAACATTAACACTGAAAAACAAAAAAAAGTTAATTAAATTTCATACAGCAAAATCCACCTGACCACCACCACCACGACCAGCACCACCACCACCACCAGCGCCACCACCACGATCAACGATGACACGCATATGACCGCCATCACCACGCCACCAATAGGATCTGCACCGTCAGTACCCCCAGACATCACAGCCACGGTCACAGCACCATCAACAGCAACAATAGAAGCAGCTGGTCGTCATGTCCCCGCCAGTGATTTGTCTCTCCAGCGTCTGTTTGTCCATCGTTCTCGTCCGGGGTGGAAATGTCAATATGGTAATCATGAATGCTCAATACATAGTGATGCTGAGTATATTGAATATGTAATCGACATCCTCTTTAATAATCGCCATGGGAAGAGTATCAGCTTAATGCGTTACGTGTGTGTCGTTTCACCATTTCCTTTCATCATCTGGGGTTTTTTTTTCTTTTTTCTTTTTTTGTTTGTGACTACGTGTGTCTGTGTTTGTGTGTAATTTCTGTCATTCTCTTATGCATATACTTTCCGTCATCCTGCTGTCTGTATGTGTAATTTATGTCATCCTAGACACACACACGCACACACGCAGTTGTCTAGTGTGTTGGGAAAGAAATTCTTAAAAATATGATTAATAGGAGATGAAAAAAAAAAAAAAATTATCGAGTTACTATATTTTCCACTGTAGAAAGTATCATCTATATATAAAAAAAAACAATATTATTATTAGAAACATGAAATTTGAACGTGACCACAAAGCAAGGTCAGGTACTTTTAATGTCTTTGTCCTCTGGAGACTCATAGGTTCTCTTAAATAATCCTACACAGAAAGCAAAGGAGGAGAACAAGGAGGACAAGAGGAGAGATGAGATATAGAAGTGCGAGGAGAGGGCGGTAGAAAATAAAAATAAAAAAGACACGTGCGGCAGGATTACAAAGAGGAAAGAAAGTAGAAGTTAGAAGAGGGGGAGGATGACCGGTGGAGAAGGGTGAGGTACAGAAAAGGGAAGAAAGGAGGATCGAAAGAGAAAACAGAGGAACATACTGAAGGATTAGACGGAGGAGTTGAAGCAGTAGAAGTGATATCCGAAGAAGGAGGAGGGGGAAAAGAAGAGAAGAAAAAGGCGAAAAGAAGAGAGAGAGAGAGAGAGAGAGAGAGAGAGAGAGAGAGAGAGAGAGAGAGAGAGAGAGAGAGGGAGAGAGAGAGAGGAGGGATGAGGAATATAGAACTACCTATATATCATTCAGTAATATCAAGGGGAACACAGTAAAAGCAGATTATGGGACTTGGATCACAGGCAACCGGTTTTCAGTAGGTGGGCATAAGAAAGCAGGGTATAAGAAAGGGGTATTACTTGCACAATGTCCCGCTCTCTTGTTCAGTAGTGTAGACTCGACAAACAAAATGAATAAGCTTGTTTTTTCTTGTCTTGCTCATATTTTCTGTCTCTCTCTCTCTCTCTCTCTCTCTCTCTCTCTCTCTCTCTCTCTCTCTCTCTCTCTCTCTCTCTCTCTCTCTCTCTCTCTCTCTCTCTCTCTCTCTCTCTCTCTCTCTGATGAAGAAAAGGGTTAAGGAAAGCCAGGAACGGAGGAACAAAGGGAGGGAAGAAAGTCATAAAATAAAAAAAGACAGGGAAAGGGATTAAGAAGCAGAAGGAGAGAGAGAGAGAGAGAGAGAGAGAGAGAGAGAGAGAGAGAGAGAGAGAGAGAGAGAGAGAGAGAGAGAGAGAGAGAGACACATGGTAACAGAAGTAATAAAAAAAAGTAGGTGGCGAAAAAAAGAAAAAAGCAAGGAAGTGGAGAACAGAAGAAAGAGAGTGGATGTGAGGTATCTTGCTATCTAGAGCGGGAGAGAAAAGTAGAATTACATTAATAGATTACCAAGAATGTGAACTTTATTGCCAATCTTTTCCTTGGGTCTGGTGGCGGATACGGTTATTCTTTTTCATATACTGGATGTTATGATTAAAATTTGAAAGAAGTGACTTTTGTGAGGCAATATATATGGTGGCTGGACTCGTGTTCTGTGTGTGTGTGTGTGTGTGTGTGTGTAAGTAAGTAAGTAAGTAAGTAAGTAAAGGTTTATTGCCCATTTGTATAAATACATTTGAGAAAGACATGTTTACAAAAGAAGAAAGATGGCAGAGACTGTCAAGCCGAAGCTTCCCGACAGTCACATATATGTACATAATTATGAATATTGTTTACACCAACACCAATTGGCAATATTTTAGGTAAACTATCTAAAGAATTATTTGAGTAACTAGACTAGTAATAATAGCAATAATAATTACAAGATTAAAGCTAAGGAAATTACAATAAATATACTGCAAATGCAAATATTGATAATAATAATAATAATAATAATAATAATAATAATAATAATAATAATAATAATAATAAAATAATAGTAATAATAGTAATAATAATAATAATAATAATAATAATAATAATAATAATAATAATAATAATAATAATAATGATAATAATAATAATAATAATAATAATAATAATAATAGTAATAAGTGTGTGTGTGTGTGTGTGTGTGTGTGTGTGTGTGTGTGAAGGTGCAGGTTCTTACAAGGTCATGTATGATCAATGAGAACAAACTACTTACAGATTTATGGATTCTGTTAAATTTAACCTCAATTTCAACCTCCATTGGTGTCGAGAGAATTTGCTTTCTGTCTGTCTGTCTGTCTTTCTATCTATGTCTGTCTGTCTGTCTGTCTCTCTGTCTGTCTGTCTGTCTGTCTGTCTGTCTGTCTGTCTGTCTGTCTGTCTGTCTGTCTGTCTGTCTGTCTGTCTCTCTCTCTCTCTCTCTCTCTCTCTCTCTCTCTCTCTCTCTCTCTCTCTCTCTCTCTCTCTCTCTCTCTCTCTCTCTCTCTCTCTCTCTCTCTCTCTCTCTCTCTCTCTGGAGTATTTTTGTTGAGTTCGCACACAATGGTATTAATTTCAGCATCATTAATAACAGCAGTGGCGGTGATACATATATTGGAAGTAATCTCAGGTTCAGCAGGGATGATTTGGTTAATAATCCAATGACTATAACATTAACTATATGGATTTACACTGGGACTACTAATAGCAAATGAAGCTGCATCATCGAAAAACGCGACGTTAATTATGTCAAGTAAAGCTATTATAATATGTGGGATGAGATGCGTGGGTCGTAATACAACGAAGTAGATTGTCAAACGTGGAAAGTGCCGTACGTAGAGTTTTATTAGACAGGACAATAAGTAGCATTAATAAGAACATAAGAACATAAGAAATAAGGGAAGCTGCAAGAAGCGACCAGGCTTACACGTGGCAGTCCTTGTATGAAATATACCTACCTACTTCCATCTATTATTCCCATCCATAAACTTGTCTAATCTTCTCTTAAAGCTCTCTAGTGTCCTAGCACTAACAACATGATTACTGAGTCCGTTGCACTCATCTACCACTCTATTTGAGAACCAATTTTTTCCTATCTCCTTCCTAAACCTAAATTTTTCAAGCTTGAACCCGTTATCTCTTGTTCTACCCTGGTTGCTGATCCTAAGAATTTTGCCTACATCCCCCTTGTTATAACCCTTATACCACTTAAAGACTTCTATCAGGTCCCCTCTTAACCTACGTCTCTCTAAAGAATGTAAATTTAACAGCTTCAACCTCGCCTCGTAAAGAATACTCCTCATCCCCTGTATCCTTTTAGTCATTCTCCTCTGTACTGATTCTAATAGACCTATATCTTTCCTGTAATGTGGGGACCAGAACTGCACAGCGTTGTCTAGATGAGGTCTGACCAGCGCCAAGTATAACTTTAATACTACTTCCGGCCTTCTACTTTTAACGCTCCTAAAAATGAATCCTAGTACCCTATTTGCCCTGTTTCTGGCTTCTATGCATTGTTTCCCTAGACGGAGTTCAGAGGTAACTATAACTCCTAAGTCTTTCTCGTACCCTGTACCTACCAGAGTTTGGTTGTTTAATGTGTACCTATTGTGTGGGTTTCCTCTTCCTACGCTAAGCACTTTGCATTTATTGATATTAAATTGCATTTGCCATCTATCCGTCCATTCATTCATTCTATCTAAATCTGCCTGCAAGGCGATGGCATCCGATTCTGACCTAATTAATCTTTGTGTCATCCGCAAATTTACTAACATCACTACTAATTCCACTATCCAGGTCATTGATATATATTAGAAATAACAATGGCCCTAATACTGATCCCTGTGGCACCCCACTAATTACATGACCCCACTCGGATTTCGAGCTGTTTATTACCACTCTCTGTCGCCTGTCACTAAGCCATGACCCTATCCAGCCTAACACCTTCCCATCTATCCCGTGTGCCCTAACCTTTCTCAGGAGTCTTTGATGGGGTACCTTGTCAAATCCTTTATTAAAGTCCAGATATAAGATATCATAACTATCACCATTATCTATTGCCTCGTACACCTTACTGTAAAAACTTAACAAGTTTGTCAGGCAAGACTTCCCCTTCGTGAAGCCATGCTGTGACTGATTTATCAAGTTATGTTTGTCTAAATGTTCCCTAATGTTCCTCGCTATTATTGACTCTAACATTTTACGTATAACTGAAGTTAAGCTGACAGGTCTATAATTAAACGCTAAAGTTTTATCTCCTTTCTTAACATCACCACATAGATATCGAAACTTTGTGAGCAGATCCGATACAATTTTACAAGATTACGTTATTAAACAATGGAAATCAAATGCATAAAGTTGAAGAGGCTGGGATATTAATGCCACTGGTAAGACTCCAAAGATACATATTCATACCTGGGGAGTTGATTCCATCGAGTTTTCTTTTGGTAGATCACGCCAATGTTGCGCTGGTATCTAGAGATGGAGGGCAGAGCACGTGCTGGCTGTATTGACATGTCACACTGCCAGCAAAAATACTGAAATATGGCAAGCAGGCAATATAGGGTTTTCGAGTTAGCGGGAGTCTTACTCAGTGCATCTATCAAGCGTTTGCTGTATGAATTAAAGAGGCTATTCATACATAGTTATCAAAACATGGCAGGCATAGCGCATGGAGTTTGCAGCATGGGGCGGGATGTTAATGAATACAAATAGTAATCAAGCATCGACAATAAAAGGCAAATATTCTGTCACATAGCACGGGTGAAAAATTAATACAGATCGCAAAACAAATGCATCACTCGAAAATTGTTAGAAATAAAAATGAGCTTCAACTTCGTTTCACCTTATCTGCGTCATGCAGCGTGGAGCTTCCCGCTGACACGAAAGATTGCCACTGTCACTCCAAGATTTAAAGAACACAATGGAAAAACACCAGTTAATTACCTGTTTAACACCCGCATGTCCGAGGGAGCCACACACTCACCCGTTCATTAGAAGCAATAATGCTTATTTGTCGTAAATGCTTTTCCTGATTGGAGGTTTATGGGGAAGCGAAGTCCATGATATAAGGGAATTATTTTATATTAATTACGTAATGAGGTAAACCCAGAAAACATTCAGGGACGAAAGAATAAAAACGCTACTTAACAAACATATAAGCATTTCATTTTAATTTCTTCCTCAGTAGTGTTTGTGAATTATTTTGTATACGTCAGTCCACGTGGCAGAATTTCATTAGGAGCCTCAGGAAAATTAGATGCAATTTCCTGTAACTTTTTTTTTTATTATATTCAGAACAAAGAGATGAGTTATACAATGATGGAAGTTACACAACACACCTGACGGAGCGCTGACACATCATTCCACGAGTTGATTATGGTCTTTCTTTAATACCTCGTTAACTCTCTCTTGTACTTCCCTCCTCCCTTTCCCTCTCCTTTTATCTTTGCCTCTTATCAAATACGGCAGTACGGACAGGTGCCTCTCCTCATCACACGCTACGTTTGTTCGCCTCTTGTACCCTCTTCGTGTTGTACATCGCAGGCTCACGCGTCTCTGAGTGTTATAATAATTCATAATACTTTCCTCTTAAATCCAATACACGGAAGCCCCGAAGTCCTAGCGGTGCGTGGTTATAGTCCTGGTGGTGGTGGTGGTGGTGGTGATGTAATGTTTTATATATATTTTTTGAACTGATGAACTTGTGTTTTAGTCTTTTTGATTTCTCTTTTCTCCCTTTTTTTCTGGTCTGTCCTGTTTAGGTTTTCTTTCTCGTTTGTCAATGTGCGTTACGTGAAAATGTTTTTTTTTTAATATATAAAGATGAAAAGTGTGAGAGAAGTTTTATTATACGTGTGTGTGTGTGTGTGTGTGTGTGTGTGTGTGAGAGAGAGAGAGAGAGAGAGAGAGAGAGAGAGAGAGAGAGAGAGAGAGAGAGAGAGAGAGAGAGTGGCCAACAGCAGCCTTGCGTAAAACATTTCTTTCCATAAATATTAACGCAAAATAAGAATACTTCGAATATATATTCACATGTAATATTCCGTTTCAATTGAAGCCACTACACGCCGCAAGAGTAGCAATATTTAATACGGAGTGACGTACAATATCAATAATTACGTGATATTCAACAATCTGCCGGGATTCATTGACATCTGTTGACTACTAATGTAATTTTGAGCTCGACTTTTCCACCTGTCGTCCTCCCTTCCCTGCCAATAGTGTCACCTGTCCAGTGTGTGTGTGTGTGTGTGTGTGTGTGTGTGTGTGTGAGAGAGAGAGAGAGAGAGAGAGAGAGAGAGATTGGGTGTTACTGGTATATGGGAAAAGCAATTACTGTATGGAT
>NC_087178.1:4980000-4985000 GCF_035594125.1 Scylla paramamosain
CTCTCTCTCTCTCTCACATAGAGGTCACGTTTGTACTTTATGTAAACAAAGTAATATACATATAAAATACTTGCATAACGTGTGTGTGTGTGTGTGTGTGTGAAGAAAAAAATAACCTTTCCTCCTCACTTTTGCATCTCGCGTGCGTAACAAACTGAAAGTGAAAAAAAAAAAAAAAGGAAAATCGAGGAGGTGGTATTTTTTGCTGTTTTGTACGAAAAAGTTATAACATACGAGTACATACTTGCTTTTATAAATTCGTTCATGTGACTTTCTATCTACCTATCTGTCTACCTATATCTGTCTGTCTGCCTGTCTATCTATGTATCTATTTACTGTATGTATCTATATATATCTATCTGTCCGCCTATCTCTCTATTTATGCATCTATCTATGTATTTGCCTGTGTCTGTCTGTCTGTCTGTCTATCTATGAATTTATTATCTCTCTCTCTCTCTCTCTCTCTCTCTCTCTCTCTCTCTCTCTCTCTCTCTCTCTCTCTCTCTCTCTCTCTCTCTCTCTCTCTCTCTGTATCTATCTATCTATCTATCTATCTATCTATCTATCCTCTGCTGATGAGAGGGTACGCCCTTGATAAGACTCCACGTGTCAAGGCGAAAGAGAGAAACATGCACACCCATCCGTCAGTCCCAGACAAGACCACCACACCAGCCAGGCGTCTCAGTCCTCACAATTGAATTCACCCACAGTTGAGCTAAGCCTAGTGCCTGTCATCTCTCCTCCATACAAACCCAGCTGTCTCTCGGTTGCAAATCCCCACTGCGTCCGTAATTCCCTTCACCACTTGAGGGACGGGAAAATGGACGAGGATGGACAGGAAGATGACAGGATTGTAATGGGTGAGACAGAAGACAAGGGTGGAAAGAAGAAAGGCTTGTAATGGGTGTGAATGAAGAAGACAAGACTGGGCGGAAAGATCAGCAAGTTTGTAGTGAGTGAGACTAAGGAAGACAAGGGTGGGGAGGAAGAAGACAGGCTTTTCAATCTAACGCGTTGGAGAAAGTTTATCCGTTATGGCGACAAATGAAGGTCTAGAAGGAAGAACTACAAGGGTTGGCAGGTTCTTCCCCACCACTCGTGCATGAACAGACAAGATCAGAAGTATGGAATGACAGAGGACAGCAAACCTCACTTCACCATCTATAATTCCTCTTCCGTAATTCTATACTTCCTCTTCCTCTCTCACTGATTGCTCTTCTCTCTCTCTCTCTCTCTCTCTCTCTCTCTCTCTCTCTCTCTCTCTCTCTCTCTCTCTCTCTCTCTCTCTCTCTCTCTCTTTCTCTTTTATACGGCGCTGCTCTTTCTGTTCTTTTCCTCTTTAACTTTTACTTTCCCAACACTTTTTTCTATTGTATCCAAACCACTGCTACGTTTCCCTTCACTTTCTCTATCGTAATATTCCGTTAGTCTCTTCCCCTGTATTCTTCCTTTATTCAATCCACTTTTACATTTCCCATCACCCTTTTCCTTCGTCACAATACTCCCTCGGTCACGCTAAAAAATGTTCGAGCGAGTAACTGAAGAAGTACTGCGACGTGATGCGTGATCCCTCAGCGCCCCGACGAGAAGAGAGACGAACCCTGTGTTGGCGCGCGACTGGGATTGGATGTTTACCGCTCTAGTTGGATGGGTGTTGACTGGGTGGGGGTTTGTAGGTAGGGGAGGAGGAGGAGGAGGAGGAGGAGGTGGTTGGCTGGATAAGATTTGTGTGGGTGGGGTAGGAGGAGACTGCCTGTTGTGAGCAAATATTATTAGTGTTTGTGTGTGTGTGTGTGTGTGTGTGTGTGTGTTTATCTCTCAGAAATTTATGTGTTGGGAAGGTGAGTGAGTGAGTGTGTGTATGTATGTATGTAGGTGGATGGGTGAGTAGGTGTGCTGGCGTTTCTCTCTCTCTCTCTCTCTCTCTCTCTCTCTCTCTCTCTCTCTCTCTCTCTCTCTCTCTCTCTCTCTCTCTCTCTCTCTCTCTCTCTCTCTCTCTCTCTCTCTCAACTGTTCTGTTCTATTACCTTTGACAGTTTCCTCCTAGTTAATGTAAACTTATGCACCCCCCACACACACTGACACACAGACCTCAACACCACTCCACCATTATCTTCCATTACGTAATATCACTATCATTACATCATCACCATAACCATTACTAGCAGCCTCAGAATTACGAACCAATCAAACATGGATGCAGCACCAGAGACGAATCCACGAACACACGAACACACGAAACCACACCTCAGTCGGCACTAATTACTCCTCCAGATGCGAGATGAACACGGAGAAGGTAAGAGGAATGTACAGGTGTGTGGGAAATGATTGGGATTGAGCGGAGGGTGGGGGTGCGGGGACACGAAAACCTTGATCAGCAAGAATGAATGAAAAAAAAAAGATGGGATTTCATTTACATAAGCCTGGGAGATTTGGGTTCTCGTGCTAGATTACAAAGAGGAATCTGCTAACGTTGAATTTTGCTCTCTCTCTCTCTCTCTCTCTCTCTCTCTCTCTCTCTCTCTCTCTCTCTCTCTCTCTCTCTCTCTCTCTCTCTCTCTCTCTCATCACTAATTAATAATTCGCATCATTAAGTGTTTGAAAAGTCCTGATAAATGAAATTATGGATCGGGAAAGGAAGGAAAGGGAGGCAGAGGAGAAGGAAAGCGAGGAGAGTGGAATATAAAAGAATTAACGCAAAACTTAGGGTACGAGACTTGTTTGGGGATGAATGAGTGGGTGGAAGAGGAGGACATTGAGTTGAACGGGCTCTGGAAATATTGCTACTCGGAAATGGAAGCGAGACGAACATCAAGAGGAGAAAAAGGCAAGAGAGGGATAGAGAAAAATAGAGAGAGATTTGCTGTGTCAGAAAGGGATTGTTGTAAGGAAAGGGGTAGAAGGAGGAAGTAAAAAAAGAAGTGAAAAAAAAAACGGAAGCATGCTAATTTGGAAGACACTGATGACTCTTCTCTTATCACTATTTCTGGCACATTAGGGAACGAAGAAAACGGAGCAGGGCACTCTTATCATGGAAAACGGGCTGAGTGAGGTACAGTGGTGGGACTCGAGTGGCCGAGAGGAGATCACGAGTAACAGAAAAAGAGGCAGTGACCTGAGTGGGAAGCAAAGCTCTCCCTGCGATTCCCACTAACGCACAACTTCATTTTCTATACGTGTAGGTGACTGAAAGGAAATGAGAGGCGGGAGATGGTATCACACGTTTGGGTACGGCTTCAAGGCACGAAATATGTAAGAGCGTGTAATATAGAAGAGGAAAGGTGAGCCGGTACTGGAAGCCATGATATCACAGGATTGGGGGAGAGAGAGAGAGAGAGAGAGAGAGAGAGAGAGAGAGAGAGAGAGGAGTGCTGATCAAATCCCCCATGCTATAGATTGAGACATGACGTGAAATGTGGGAGATATAATATGAGCAGAGACTAGACGCAGCTGAAAGGGAACGTAAAAGTATCCCGGAAAGGCTTTTTAAGGAGTTCTACATCAACGAATTATAACCTGGCGTGAAAGAAAAGAGATGTACTGTGATTGTTGGAAAGGAAACAGTGAAAAGAAATGGGGAAGAAGTGGGAGTGAAAGGGAAGGGAATAAAAGGGGGAAGCAAGGTGGTTTTGAAGATATTAATGATGATCAGATGAAAGGAGGATATGTGAGCGAACTGAGAGGAAAGGGATGAGGTGTGATTCGGTTCAGGCACCTTATCAGCAACATTGCAGATGAAAGCTACGAATAAAGGGAATTTTAAAACCAGATGAGCGTTCACGGAATCTTTCACCACACACACACACACACACACACACACACACACACACACACACACACACACACACACACACACACACACACACACACACACACACACACACACACTTGAGTTTCCACTGCTTGATATGTTACAAAGGCATTCGAGGAAACAGTTTAACGAATCCTTCTTATTAGGAATGCGTTCAAGAAAGGATTGGAGACTCAGAACCTCAATGAAGAAATCTTATTCCTCCTTCTCTTCCCACAAAAAAAGAAAAGAAAAGAAAAGAAAAAGAAATAAGGCTGGAAAACTAAGAATTACAAGACTGCTGGAGGGAATGACAGAAAAGATAGACATGATTGGCTGAAAGAATAGATGACAGAACGACAGGACTGCAAGTATAGGTGACAGAACTGGCTGGAAATGATACACACAAACAAACACAAACACACACTCATAGTAAAAAAGAAAGAAAAAAAAATGCAGAGAGACAGAGAGAATTACTGAGCCACGTCACGAGTTTAGACGCAGAGCTGAGAGAGAGAAGAGAAAGAAGAGAAAGAAGAGAGAGAGAAAGAGAGAGAGGGGAAGGAAAGTGATAGAGAGGAAAAGGAAGAAGTGGGAGGGGGAAGGGGTTACAGAGGGAGAGGAAGAAGCTGGAAGGGAGAGAGATACAAAAGAATAAAGTTTGGGAAAGGAGAGAGGAAGGAACAAGAGAGTGAAGGAGGAAGAGAGGAAACAGAAAGAGAGGAAGGAGCTGGAAGGAAGGAGAAACAGAGGAAGAACGGTTGGGAAGGGAGAGAGAGGAAGAAGCAAGAGAGTGAAGGAGGTAGAGAGAGGAAGGAGAAGGAGGATAATGATGGTGATGGATGAAGTGGAAAGTGACGCGACACACCAGGAGATAAGGAGGGGAGAAGAAAACGGAGATGAGGAGAAGGAGGAAAAGGAAAAAGGAAAAGAAGAAGGAGAAGGAGAAGAAGGAAAATTAAGTGCATCAAACGATCTTAGATACACGCAGCGTTGCATAATGACACAAACAGATGAACAGACAGACAGACAGACAGACGGAAGGGAAGATCGGCAGAGGGAGGGGAAGGGAAAGGACGGGGGAGCGATAATAAGACTACACACAATAGGCACATAACTTTTTTCCCTGTGACAAGCGAGAATTAAACAAGAGTTATGGATTATCTCGCTACAAGAGAGAGAGAGAGAGAGAGAGAGAGAGAGAGAGAGA
>NC_087178.1:4990000-5015000 GCF_035594125.1 Scylla paramamosain
AGGTCAAGCACAGACGCAGAAAAAGAGACAATAGAAGACTATTTTCTTTCTCTCTCCATTACACGATTATTAGTACAAAAAAATTAAGAGTTTAAAAACTGTTGATGATTGTAAGGAAGGAAAACCCAGCATAGACACAGAAAAATAAAGAGGGAATGGGAGACTAATTCTGATCCTTATCTTCTACACGGTTATTCAAGAGACTGTAGAACAAAATGTTGTGTTTTTGGAACGTGCTGGAGGTTGTGAGGGAAAAATCTTGCATGGACAAAAAAAAAAAAGATGGAAAGTTAGTTCATTCTTTTCCATGCCAAAGGATTATTTGATAAGCTGTTGCACAAAGAGTAATAATTGGGAAGAGTAAAAGTTTCAGGTGTTTACAGGGGGAAAAACAAAAATCTAGCATGAACACAGATAAAGAATAAAAGGAGGAAAATTTTCTTTCAAAGCTATTATTTAAGAAACTCTCATAAAAAAATAAAAAAACAACAACAACAGGTGATTATAGGAAAAAAAACAACAGGTGATTATAGGAAAAAAATTAGCAGAAACAAAGAAAAAAAGGAGTATGATTATATAAATATATAAGATATATAATATGCAAATGTTTATTTTTCGTTGGGGCGCATCTATTAAAAAAACTCATACAAAAACAAAAATGATACAGGCGATTATAAAAAAAAAAAATATATAATATATATATATATATATATATATATATATATATATATATATATATATATATATATATATATATATATATATATATATATATATGTTACGCATAATGTGGACAATTGCCTAATGTGAACATTAGGCAGAAAATTGCCTAATGTGTACATCAAGCAAGTAGGTTGCGTAAAGTTTACAAATTGTTAACATTAGGCAAAAAATGCCTATTGTTCAAATTATGCAGCTCAATTTTGCCCAATGTGAATAAGGAAAACATAATTAATTAATGCAATATTAGTATAAGTAAAATAGGTCAATCGATCTCAGGGTTCAGTTGAGTCCAATCACAAATTTTTGCATGATCTGCCTGGGTGACAGCGCGAGTTGCATTTAATTTCTTTTCTTAGGCAGCTGCACCTTCCTGATGTACATTGAGTAGTACATTGACACTTTGTATAACCTTGCCCACCAGTGGCTCTTGCTGTTGCTGTTCTCATCGATAGGCAGATATCAGGAACCTCTTCAGACTTTATAAGGGTCTGTTTGATCCCACTTAGGTCAGCTGGTGTAAATTTTGTTCTAATAATAACCTAACCTAACCTAACCTAACCTAACCTAACCTAACCTAACCTAACCTAACCTAACCTAACCTAACCTAACCTAACCTAACCTAACTATAACAGACCCAAAGTTTCGAACAACATTCGAACAAAACTGTAGACACTGGTTTGTCATTCAATTCACATTAGGCAAAATACCCTTGCCTAATTTGAAAATCATGCCTAAAGTGGACATTAAGCAAGTAAGTTGCCTATTGTCAACATCGTGCAAACAAATTGCCTAATATGAAGATTAGGCAATTTCACTGCCTAATGTTCACATTAGGCAATTATCCACATTATGCGTGACATATATATATATCGGAAAGCATGACTCGTAGAAGCGGAGAAGTATGAGGGAGTGTTGGAGTGAGGGAGTGAAGAGGTGCACATGGAGGAGTACGAAAAGAAGGGGAATCCAATGTATCAGAATGGAAACTCAATTGCGAAGGAGTGTGACTTTGTCTTGTGGCGTCAGAGGATGTAAGGTTCAATATCCCGAGTGTTCTTGTGGTGTTTGCTGCTGTGTTTACTGATCGCTGGAAGAGAATGTACATGTAGATTCTGCAGTGATGGTAGTAGTAGTAGTAGTAGTAGTAGTAGTAGTAGTAGTAGTAGTAGTAGTAGTGGGAGGAAGAGGAGGAGGAATAGCAGTAGTAGTTGTGTTGCAGACCAAGATGTTGCAAGGATTTGGTGTATAAAGGCTACTGGAAAACTCAAACATTTTCATATTTTAATTAATAACTGCTAATTATCTACATTTTTTACAAGTCAAAATTCATCACTCGCATTCATCTTCAGTTCGTTCAAGGTTATTTTGTGTCGCTTTCTATCTCTTCAACATATTCATTGATCAACGCAATCATCGTGCAGGAACACAGACAATATCAGATTCATAGACACAACTAATATTCAGTGGGCACAATCAATGTTCAGTTAAAAAGTATACATCAATTACCATAAATATTCCGTAATTAAGTCAATCTTCGTACACCATATCATATCATACCAAACATAAAACATCAAGTAAACATCTTACTCCTCCTTTAATTAGATACTTAATTTCTTGACTCCATTATCTTTGAAGTTCTATTCTAAGTTATTCCGTCCATCTCAAGCCCTCTCTGATCAGGCCCTCAGTCACCTCTGCTTCTGTGTCTGCTACTGTTTAATTCTCTCCGTCACTATTCATGTACAATCGTTTGGCATTGCCTACTTCCGTCAGAAAATTATCTTTATTTTCATAACATTTTACATATCTACAATTCATGTCTCTCATTTGCACATGTGATCCAGCCACAGGCGTGGTACTCGATACAGAACGCTAGTCAGGGTGTAGGGACAATTCGGGGGAGGAGCTTAAGTGGGCGTGGGTATGTTTCTACAGGCTGCCCTTTCATTCTGGCGCCTCACGGCTCCTGACCTACTTTTACTTTCCCTTTCAGTAATTTTCTCTGCCTCGTCCCCTACATCATTACCGTTAATCCCCTTTTGACCCAGGCTGCCTTTCCAGGCGGTCTGTGGCTTTCTTCCTGTTGTGTACTGTTGGGTTCTACTTCCATGTTTATTGTTTTCTCGGCTTCCTCGGTATCAAGTGCTAATTACCTTCCCAGTCGGAGTGACCGCTTGTTTTCTCCCTACTTCATCCGTCTTCTCCATTTCTTCTTTCTTACTTATTCTATCTTCTCTTCTTCCGTCTTCCTTATTTGGCTTTTCTTCTTTCTTATTAATTTATTCTATCTTTTTTCTTCTTCTTTCTTCTTTCTTGTTCCGTGACAATACAGTATATACTGTTTTGTGGGGTCACCACAGTAGTAGCTCTAGTAGCAGCAGCAGCAACAGCAGCAGCAGCAGCAGCAGCAACAGCAGCAGCAGCACCAGCAGCAGCAGCAGCACCAGCAGCAGCAGCACCAGCAACAACAACAACAACAACAACAACAACAACAACAACAATAATAATGCGTTGCAGGATCTTAATTAAACGCGTATTATAATTGCAGTAACGTGTAACCTCATGTTTTATCAGCAAAGAAGCTTTTCCATTTGTCGTAATAATGTGTTCTCTCAGAGTATTTTGGTATAATAAGAGAGAGAGAGAGAGAGAGAGAGAGAGAGAGAGAGAGAGAGAGAGAGAGAGAGAGAGAGAGAGAGAGAGAGAGAGAGAGAGAGAGACGGAAACAAATTAAAAAGACGACACGGTCCACGAGACACGGAGAGTTCCCTTCATTCTGCTAATAAGACCAAGTATTTATGGCCCAAGAACTTGTGAACTTTCCGGAGGGCGTGATGACATTCCCCGGATGCTACAGTGCAGGGGGACTCATCTCTCTCTCTCTCTCTCTCTCTCTCTCTCTCTCTCTCTCTCTCTCTCTCTCTCTCTCTCTCTCTCTCTCTCTCTCTCTTCCTGCTTTTATCCTGACGGAGGCGCAGAGAGTTGAAAGTGGTCTTCTTCTTCTGACGGCACGGAGACAAGGGCACGTGTGTGTCTAATGAGTTTCCAGGTGTATGAGGGGTTGGACAGAGAGAGAGAGAGAGAGAGAGAGAGAGAGAGAGAGAGAGAGAGAGAGAGAGAGAGAGAGAGAGAGAGAGAGAGAGAGCAATTGTGATGAAATATTAATTGTTTTTTCTGTCTGTCTTCTTTTCTCACCTTGTTTTCTGGAATAGTTCTTTTGTTCGTGTTGTTGTTGTTGTTGTTGTTGTTGTTGTTGTTGTTGTTGTTGTTGTTGCTGTCGCTTCTCTTCATATCCTTCTAATTCTTCTTGTTCGCCGTCTCCTCTTTATCCTACTCTTCTTTCTCCTCGTCCTCCTCCTCATCCTCCTCCTCCTCCTCCTCCTCCTCCTCCTCCTCCTCCTCCTCCTCCTCCTCCTCCTCCTCCTCCTCCTCCTCCTCATTCTTATTCATATTTTTCCTTCTACTACTGCTATCACTACTACTACTACTGCTACTAATACTACTACTACTACTACTACTACTACTACTACTACTACTACTACTACTACTACTACTACTACTACTACTACTACTACTACTACTACTGTTCTTTTTCCATATTTTCTTTCCCCACATTTTTTTCCCAACACACCGAACGAGAAACTTTCCAACTAAACAGGCAGGAGTGGAAACAAATGTCCTACCGTGTTTTCCTTTCTGTCTCGTCCAGACAGCCCTCCCTTCCTTCCTCCCATTCTCTCTTGCTTTATCATGATTTCCCTCTCTTCTCTTTCTCTTTCCTCGCCCTTGTAATCTCTTCTCCTCGGTCTCTTTCTCTTTCTCTCTCGCCCCTGTTTCCTCTCCTCGTCTTTCCATTTTCTTTCGTGATTTAATTTCTCTCTCTCTCTCTCTCTCTCTCTCTCTCTCTCTCTCTCTCTCTCTCTCTCTCTCTCTCTCTCTCTCTCTCTCTCTCTCTCTCTCTCGTTCTTCCTTTCTTTTTACTTTAATTTATTTTTCACATGGTCTTAATATTTTACAGCGGGTGACATTTAGACGGTTCAAGATTTACAGAGATCAGCAGGGGAGTAAGGGTTGTGGAATATGCCTTTTCATCGGGGCCAACTTAATCTTGCTCTTGAATTTCTAGCGTTTGTTTCTTATTGAGTAAAATCTTTATTGATATTTTCATTTTCGTCATTACATTAATTAAGGAGGGGAAGGAGAAAATATGGTAAAATGGTGAACTGGAGAAAGAAGAGGAGGAAGAGGAGGAAGAGACGAAGGAAGAAAGGAAGGAGAAAAATAATGATATCGTAAGAAAGAGGAATAGAGAAAGAAGAGTAAAGGAGAACAAGGACGAGAAAGTGTTGTTGTTGTTGTTGTTGTTGTTGTTGTTTGTGGTGGTGGTGGTGGTGGTGGTGGTGGTGGTGGTGTGGTGTTAGTGGTAATGGTGCTATTGTCGTTGTTTTTGTTGTTGTTGTTGATGATGCTGGTAGTGTTAGCGGTGATGGTGCTGTTGTTGTTGTTGGTAGTGATGGTGGTGTTGTTGTTGTTGGTGTTGATAGTGGTATCGACAATGGTAGTGGTGGTGGTGGTATTTATGGTGTTGATGGTGGTGATATTGTTGTTGTTGTTGTTGGTGGTGGTGGTGGCGGTGATGGTGGTGGCGGTGGTGGTGGTGGTGGTGGTGGTGGTGGCGGCGGAGTGGCTTCACCAGTAATGGGTCTCACAACGGGTTACCGAAATGAGATGCAGGATTTAGGTCCTTCTGGCTCCTTCTCCTGCAGTGCGGAAATTCACTTAATATCCTGCGAAAATCCAGCAAAAGTCGCATTTAGATCACAAACACGATGATGATGATGATGATGATGATGAGGAGGAGGAGGAGGAGGAGGAGGAGGAGGAGGAGGAGGAGGAGGAGGTGAAGGTGAAGATGAAAGATAAAAAGATGGAGGAGGAGGAAGAGAACAACAACAACAATAACAACAACAACAACAACAACAACAACAACAACAACAACAACAACAACAAGATGATGAAGATGGTGAAAAGAGGAGGAGGAGTAAGAGCAATACATGGTAACGAAGAAAGAGCAGGAAATGAACAATAAAACAGGTTGAAAATAAAACTGAAAAATAACCGGCACGTGGCCAAAATGATGGTAAAGAATGACGTTAAGAAAGAAGAGAAAAGAAAACATCACACATATAGAGAAAGAAAAATGAGACTTTGAAGGAAAATGAAAGAAAGCAAGAAGAAAGAAAGCACGTGACCAAAGTTATGGTGAAGGAGGAAGACAAGGAAGAAAGGAAACAAAAGAAAAAAATCGCACATACAGAGAAAGAAAACCAGATCTTGAGAGAAAAGGGAAAGAAAGAAAGAAAAAGACAAAAAGAAAGAGGATAATTGGATACTGAAAGAAAATGAACTCTACTGAAAGAAAACGAACCCCAGATCTCACTCCAGCTAGAAAGAATGGCATTAGAATCCATAAAAATCACTTGTGCTTTGATTAAATTCCCTTGGTAACTCGTCTAATCTGACAAATTAACTAAGAAATGCAAAATAATCTTTCATCCTTACAACTAGACTGTTTATTTTTATTTTTTTATTTACTTTAAGGAGAGTGTCAATTAAACGTCTTATTATTATTTTTAGTCGTTGCCAGCCTTTATTTTACATGAGATACAGAAAAAAAACACGTAAAGTAACAGTCTCTCACCTCAGACCCACCTGTGTTTACCTGTGTATATCTTCGTTCACCCTGTAATAATCTGTATTCACCTGTGTTCATCTGTGTTTACCTTTTATTCACCTGCGATCAACTATTATTTACCTTTGTTTACCTGAGTTCACTTGCATTCAGCTGTAATCACCTGTGTTCACCTTTGTTCACCTGTGTTTACCTGTATTCCAACGCGCACCTGACAAGCAAACTAGCATGCACATTTCCCTGCATCACCAAGGCTTCCTCTCTCCTTTAGTCCTGTCCGCTGCCCCCTCATCGCGTGCTCCACTCATTCATCCCTGGGGCTTTCCTCGACCTTCTCATCACCCGCACTTCACCACCCACTCGCCAACACTGCCGCCATGTTGCATATTCCCTTCTTTTAAACTCTGCTACACTTCTTATGAATGACAGATTGTTGTGGTTGTTTAGGGATTAATTTTGAAGAGCACCACGAGATGACTGGTTAGGTTGTTATGATTAATTTCTCCCTATAATAAGCTATCACTGGAATATTGGAAGCAGCATTAAAAACTCAAGGGGATTTCACTCGTAGCAAAAACCTGTACTCGTAAATGGATTGTTATCACTTTATGGTTGTGTACGGAAATTGTGTTTGAATATTATAGTGAATTTCTTCCCCTTGATGGTACGTAAGCCTTGTTAAACCATCACTAGTATCCTGAAACACCACTTAAGGCTTCAATGGCATCTACTTGAGCTTGTTAAAAGTTGTTTGGACAGAAACGAACCTGTGTATTTCAGTTTTACTTGGGCTTAGTGAAATCATGAGGGTTGACTGTGATAGATACGCGTTACATCGTCATTAACAAAGAAATAACAGTCAAAGAAATAAGTGAAATATCATTAGTAATCAAAGAAATTCTAGTCAAAGAAATGTCACTAAAAATAAAAAAAAATAAAATATATGCAGTCTTTAATAGCTAAAGGGTGAATCCCATCAGCCCTTCACAGCCTCGTCCCTTCTCGTTCACCTGCGGGCCCCATCACATCATGTCCCTCCTTTTTTGTCAATTAAATGCATTCTCTTTCATTAACTACCTTTGAAACGACCCTCCTGGCACAACTTCAAGGCCCCTGCGACCCTATCACACCGTTTGCCATCTTTATGTTCCCTTTGTTAATATTCTCCGTCCTATAGGTTCTTCTGAAAGCCGTTTTCTTTTCCCTCTGCCTTGAAAGGGGCACTCAAAAGCTCTCTTACAATTGTCTCTTCAGAACTGCACCAAAAGATTGCCTTTGACTCTCCTTCTCTTACTTTTTTTCTTTCTCTAATCCCTCTTAACCTTCTCGACTTCCTCCTCCTCCTCCTCCTGTTTCTGCTTCTTCTTCCTACGCCTCTTCCTTAGCGTCTTCCTCACCTGAGCCACTGCCAAGGTTCCTACGTCATTCAGAGAGAGAGAGAGAGAGAGAGAGAGAGAGAGAGAGAGAGAGAGAGAGAGAGAGAGAGGAATCAACTTATTTCAATATTATTAAGATGCATTGAACCTCGCCTTTGTAATCAGCTCTTCACGTGAAATTCTGAATCCCATATCGTGTATCACAGTTTACCCACGGACGACCCAAGTAATGACTGGAAACTCCTAAGGCAGCCTTGAATACTCTCTTTTTCTCTATTCCATCAAGTCTTTTCTCACTTAACCTGTCATTACCCTTACATTTGCCAGTTTACCAGTCATTAATTGCCCCATTTACAATAATTTCTCTTATTTTTCATCATTTTTCATCATTTTCATCATAGTTTCATTGATATCCTTCAGCATTAGCGTTGGTAATAATGCAGCGAGTTTGTTGTTTTGTATGTCAAGGAGAGTATCAGAATTTTTTTATGTCAAGGAGAATATCAGAAAGTAAGGGAGACTGCGAGAAGCCATCAGGCCTACACGTGGCGGCAATCCCTAAATAAAACATACCTGTCTGTACACTCCTGTCATCCCTGCCCGTAACGGAGGCTGGACAAGGACACAGAAAATGGGAATGTTTTGATGCTTGTCTTGTAAAACATTTCCAGTAGTTTGTTAGTTAGTGGTTAATTTGTAGATAGTTGATTGGCTGGTTAGTTAATGAGTTTGGTTAGTAAATTAGTTGGTTAGTTAATTGGTTGGTGAGTTAATTAGCTAGTTAGGCAGTCGGTCAATCAGTCAGTTAATTAATTAGTCAGTCACTCATATTCATTCATTCATTCATTCATTCAGTGAGTCAATCAGTGAGATAGTTACGCTTTTATTGACTCTTCTTCCTCTCACCCATCCAGCCTCTCCTTTCCTCTCCCGCCCTTGTCTCCTGCACGCAAGGGAGGGAATCCTTACTCCTTGCCATCCTTGTCTTCACGTCCTTCCTAACTTCGATCTTTCTTTCTGTCCTTTATTCATGTGATGACTTCTGCCCCTTCTCCCACCTCTCTCTCTCTCTCTCTCTCTCTCTCTCTCTCTCTCTCTCTCTCTCTCTCTCTCTCTCTCTCTCTCTCTCTCTCTCTCTCTCTCTCTCTCTCTCTCTCTCTCTCTCTTGAAGAATCCTTGTACCTCAGAAGGATCTTGCCTGTGTGATATTTGATGTGTAGGATCTCTCCTCCTCCTCCTCCTCCTCCTCCTCCTCCTCCTCCTCCTCCTCCTCCTCCTCCTCCTCCTCCTCCTCCTCCTCCTCCTCCTCTTCCTCAGTGTCTTCCACTCAAGTATCAAAAGGTTATATTAATTGTTTACGCTGTACTGACGTAGAGAGAGAGAGAGAGAGAGAGAGATGGACGGACAGCAGCAGCAGCAGCAGCAGCAGCAGCAGGAGGAGCAGACCGGAGTCACGTCGCTGGAGCATCGGCGGGACGTGTCGGCGCTGGTGGTCCAGCACAAGGCCCGGGTTCTGGAGGTCCCTCATCTCAGCTCGCTAAGGCTCCCACCACGAGCTGTCCAGAGGGAGTCCAGGACCACCACCTCCAGTGATATGCTGGTGCAAGTGCCTCGATCTTACTCGAGGCAGCACCAGCGCTCTTACACAGCCAGAACCTCCAGACTGTGGAATGTGTTTACGGCAGCCACGAGTGATAAAAACAGTAACGTGGTCAATCCCACATCCTATCTTTCTCCAACTTTCTTTCACCCCTTCTCTTCCCACCCACTTTCTCTTAGCTAGCTATCTTCCTCTCTTCACCCCCTTTAAAAAAAAAAAAAAAATCCACAGACAATGACACTCCAGCAAGTGAAAGTGGCTGCACACAGGTGGCGTAAAACACAAACCCCCACACTAGTGCTGTGTTAATCATGTCTATATATAGTAGGATGAGTTCGCTTTTGTATATATTTTCTTCTTTACATTTAAGTATAGGCTTTTCAAATAACAGCATAAAAAAACGTGTTGTTTTAAGCCTGATGTAAATTTTATCTAAATAGAAAAAGAGAGAGAGAGAGAGAGAGAGAGAGAGAGAGAGAGAGAGAGAGAGAGAGTAGGGGGCCAGGCATGAAAGGAAGATAAATTGTTAGCTGTGAAATAACGAGGGAAAAGGGAAGGAAAAAAAACACGAGTAAAGATAGAAAAATAGAGAGAGAGAGAGAGAGAGAGAGAGAGAGAGAGAGAGAGAGAGAGAGAGAGAGAGAGAGAGAGAGAGAGAGAGAGAGAGAGAGAGAGAGGGGGGGGTGGAGGGGTTTGTGTGTGTGTGTGTTTGTGTGTGTGTGCGTGTGTGTGCTGTTTTTCTGTTGATGTGTTGCCATCACAGGTGGAAGGAGTCTTCGAGGTCTGTTGTTGCTGCTGGACACGCGCTGAAAGATTTTTGTGGGAATGGCTGAGTGTGGCCGAGTGTGGGAGCGAGAAATTGTGTGTTGGTTGGGGAATGAGTGAGTGAGAATTAGTGTTTGTTGGGGAATGAATGAGTGAATGAGTGAATGGATGAGCGAGAACTATTGTGTTGGTTGGGTGTAAGTGTGTAAGTATGTGAGTGGATGAGTGATAAATAATTTGTTGGTGTGAGTGAATGAGTGTGTGAGTGAGTTAGTCTCTTGCTCGGTTAGGAAGTGGCTTAGTTTGTTGGTGAGTTAGTTGGTTAGTTAAGTAGGTAGGCAGTTATTTAATCATTTATGTAGGTAGGTACTTGATTCGTTGGTTAGTTAGTCAGTCAGTCCGTTAGTCAGTCGGCTGGATATTTCGTCAGACAGTTAATCAAAAAGTCAGCCATTCAGCCAGTCAGCTATAATAGTGAGTTAGTGAGTGAGTATCAATATTTCACTCGTGTCCCCCACCACCACCACTACCACCACCACCACCACCACTGCCACGCTGCACTGGTTGCCTTGACCATAAATCTAACCACTGTACAGGCCAGTGAAGTGGTGATGGCTGGCGAGAGAGAGAGAGAGAGAGAGAGAGAGAGAGAGAGAGAGAGAGAGAGAGAGAGAGAGAGAGAGAGAGAGAGAGAGCTGAAACTGAAGCTGAAGTAGGACGGTTCACCTCCGACCTGCTGATGCTTCATACAAGACACTGGCAGGACTCCCTCGATGAAGGACAGGACACTACTGCTGTAGCCCTGGACATCGCGGGTGCCTTCGATAGGGTGTGGCACGGAAGCCAGCTGGAAAAACTTCGTGCATCCGAGGCGACCTCCTGCTGCTTCTAGGGAACTACCTGCAAGGAAGGACCCTGCAGGTGGTCGTCAATGGACAGGCATCAGAGTCCCTACCAGTGGAAGCATCAGTGCCACAGGGCTCCGTGCTGGGGCCAGTCCTGTGGACCATGTATGTGGACGATCTTCTCCGGCAACTGCCAGCAATCTCAGCATTTGCTGATGATTGCACTCTCTCCTTCACCTGTCTCTGACTAGATAGCAGTCGTGCCGCTGAGGACCTCAACCAGCAGCTAAGGGTAATAGAGGAGTGGGTTGCACGCTGGCAAGTAACCTTTGCCCCGGAAAAGATTCAGGCAATGGTGGTGTCTCGGTCCCCTACTGCCGGGCCAGTAGTGAATGGAAGACTGTTTTTTTTTGGTGGTGTTTATCTTCCACCCCAGGAATTCGTTAAAATTCTGGGAGTGGAAGTGGAATGAGCATTACGATTCTATGTTCACGCCAAAAAGGCTTCCTGCAGAGTCTCCGCCATTTGAAAAATGGCTGCCTTGCTCGACAGGAGAGGGAGGCTCTTGCTCTATAAGGCCCAGATACGGCCATTACTAGATAGAGTATGCTTCCCTCTCCTGGATGTCAAGCGCCGCCTTCCGCACCAAGAGGCTGGGCAACATCCAACACCTAGCTCTGCGACTATTGGATGCTGCAGACCCCCCCGCCCAGCCTGAGCCTGAGTCCCCTCGACTCACTGGAAAACCAAAGGAACCTCGCAGCAATAGTGGAGTTCCACAAGGCGCAGGTGCAGGAAGTGCCACATCTGGCTGGGTTGCGCCAACCTCCAAGAGTCGCTGCACGGTGCACGAGAACGATGCACTCAGCATCGCAGTGGAGGTGCCATGCTCCGGAGCCAGCTAGCACCAGCGCACCTTTGTGAGCCACGTTTCCAGGATGTGGAACATTTTCATAGCCACTGAACACACATAGTGTCAAAGTGACGGCCCATACCTGGAGACAGACACAGTCCACCCCACGATACTTCAAACTTTTTTTTTTTTTGATACTAAACTAAATTAGACTAAGTTAGGATATACTAATTCTTTAAATAGGTGGCACACGGCAGTGCACCTATGAACTCAATCACTGACTTATATTTAAATAAAAATAAATATATAAGTAAGAGAGAGAGAGAGACGGAAGGGGGTATGCATCTCCTCCATCCATCAATTCCACAAACAATTTTCCTTTCCGTAATAGAAAAAAAAGATATATGAGAAAAATAAATGACACAAACACACAAATAGAACGCAAAATGAGGGAGGAGAGGAGAGAGAGAGCTTTCAAATACACACACACACACACACACACACCTGGTAGTTACCTGTCCATTAATCTCAGTGTCCTGGCTGAGAGGAAAGAAGAATAAGTCGTGTACTTATTCTCCTTTATTTCGCTTTTCTCACTTAAAGGGACTGTTGGGGTACGTGTAGGTCTGTGTGTGTGTGTGTGTGTGTGTGTGTGTGTGTGTGTGTGTGTGTGTGTGTGTGTGTTTGAAAGCTTTCATATACAGGCTTACTCAATTTATGTTCCAGTATCAACACTAGAAATAGATTTTATGTAACATACTCGTACGTATAGATTCCGGTTTGCTCGTGTGTGTGTGTGTGTGTGTGTGTGTGTGTGTGTACGCGCGCGGCAGTCAGGGCGCACACCTTTGATGTCAGTATCTCAAGCGCAGTGAACAGTGTGGTAATGACCTTAGATCTCCCAGCCACTCATATCACAGTCCTCCGGCACAGATCTATTTTTACGCTTCCCAGATTTCCTTTTCAATGAGTGGCCAGGGAAATCTGTTGTAAGGAGGTAATTTTTCCTGTCGTTTTTCCTGGATTATGCCCTTTACTATTCACATCACTTAATTTTCCCTCATTTTCCTGCTTCAGCTTCTAAACCATACTATTTTTTTATCCCTTTTCAGTAACGGGACATTTTCTTCTACTTACCTTCGTCAATCATAATGATAATAATAATAATAATGATAATAATAATAATAATAATAATAATAATAATAATAATAATAATAATGATAATAAGACGTGGTGCCTGTTAATTAGTCTGTATACCTCAATAATTCCTGGATGGCAGGGAGGAAAGCTTCCCCCTCTTTATGACGGATGAGTCGGGGGAGAGGGAGAAGGGAGAGGAAGGAGGAAAATTTCTGGAATGACCTCTGCTCTCTCTCTCTCTCTCTCTCTCTCTCTCTCTCTCTCTCTCTCTCTCTCTCTCTCTCTCTCTCTCTCTCTCTCTCTCTCTCTCTCTCTCTCTCTCTGTCTCTCTCTCTCATTATTATGTATCTATGTCAATGTTAATTTAAAGACAACTGAATGTATCGATTTTATTTATTTATTTATTTATTCATTTATTTATTTTATTTTTTTATTCTTATCCCTCTCGAGCTTCTGAGGGAACAATAATGAGGAGACAAGTATTTCCCTCGTAATTCCATTCATGTCTTGATCTTCATTCTTGTATTGATAGTTCCCTCATAAATCCTTTCTTCTTCAGATCTTTGCTCATAATTTCACACATCTTCTGATCTTTTACTAATAAATCGATTCACGTCTTCCGATCAGCGTCTCGTGGTAGTTTGGAAGAGAAACTTTACACGAAGCTAAGTCTTAAACCAAAGATATCCTACACAACTCGTCTCTGCTTCCCAAACTTCACTGCTAATTGTACGAACTTAGTGAGCGATACATTTTTTGACAAGCTCCTGTTATGATAATCACCTTTTTTGCCCCCAAGGAAGGAATGGTGTGTGTGTGTGTGTGTGTGTGTGTGTGTGTGTGTGTGTGTGTGTGTGTGTGTGTGTGTGTGTGTGTGTGTGTGTGTGTCTGGCGTTCCTTCAGTCCGCCTCCGCCTCCGCCTCCGCCTCCTGTCTGTTTGAAGGGAGAGAATTGAGGGCGGTCGTGCAAACAAAAGAGGCCTTGAAGTTACAGTAAATTGTGGGAGTGAGACTGAAATTGACAGCTTAGATATTTATTCGTCTTAATCCATCACTTCCTCTTTCATTGCCTTGCTCTCTCACTTTTCTTTCTTCTCCATTTTTTTTTATCGGTCTCTTCCCCCTTCCTGTGTCTATCTTTCTTCTTTTCTTTACTAGCTTCCACTCTCTTTCTTCTTCGTTCTATCTCTATTTCTCTTCTTTCCCTTTCTCTCCCCCGTCTTCTTCATTCTCTCCCTCCATGCATTCTTATCCTTCTTCCTCCCCTTCCTCCCTCTTTCTTCATTGTCTCCTCCCCTGCGTTCCTTCCTCTTTATTCCCAGCCCTTCTCATTTTTCCTTCACTTTTCTCTCCCTCCCTTCCTCTCTGTCTCTCTTCCTTCGTTCTCATCACTCATCCATCACTACCAGTAACATCAAGGCCATCTCCTTCTGTCTCCTTCATTTCACCATCACTAACTCGTCAATGTTATCACTATCATCACCATCACCATCAACTCCACTATCTATCTCCTTCCATCATCACTACCCTCACCATCCATCCATTCACACAGATTGCTCACTTTCCGACCACGCCTGCAACTTTACGGTATAATGAGATAGAATTTTGTTCAACGTCATGGAACAGAAAATGGGACATCGGGTTTTGACGGGATGGCTTAACGAATTATCAGCGGATGACAAAGGGTGTTTTTTTTTTTAAGTATTGAGTAACCTGCTTTTCAGAACGATAACTAGTGGTGGAAATAATAATGTATATGTGTATATCTGTTTATCTTTGGCTTTGTAACGTTCATAATGTCATAGGTATATGGATGGATGAGAGAGAGAGAGAGAGAGAGAGAGAGAGAGAGAGAGAGAGAGAGAGAGAGAGAGAGAGAGAGAGAGAGAGAGATTTTGCTATTGTAGTTATTGTATTTAGAATGGCCGTTGTTTAATTATTGTTTGATAACATATTCATTAAAGAGAGAGAGAGAGAGAGAGAGAGAGAGAGAGAGAGAGAGAGAGAGAGAGAGAGAGAGAGAGAGAGAGAGAGAGAGAGAGAGATAATATTCGCCATGCCAACTAACCAGACATTTCCATAAGGGTAATTTTTCCATTCCAGCCATCCCTTCCACTGATCCACATTATTACCAGGGCAGGCTGGCGGTGGAAGGCCGGGAGAGGAGGAAGGAAAGGCAAAGAGCAAGTTAGGTGGAAAAAATTAAGTTTCTTTGTTGATTTTTAAATTATGATGGTATGAATTTTCTGTACGATATTTCTGTCTATCTGTCTGTTTGTCTGTCTGTCTGTCTGTCTGTCTGTCTGTCTGTCTGTCTTTCTTTCTTTCTTTCTTTCTTTCTTTCTTTCTTTCTTTCTTTCTTTCTGCCTGTATGTCTGTCTGTCTGTCTCTCTCTCTCTCTCTCTCTCTCTCTCTCTCTCTCTCTCTCTCTCTCTCTCTCTCTCTCTCTCTCTCTCTCTCTCTCTCTCTCTCTCTCTCTCTCTGCTGTTGTTATTAATGTTTTTTTTCGTGTTCTTGTTTTTCTTTTCGCTCTTTTTTTTTTTTTTTGCTTATCTTCTTTCTCCTCTTTCTGCTCCTTCTCCTGCCAGCCGCCACCACCACCACCACCACCATTGCTTCCATTACTGCAGAGAGAAAAAAAGAGAGAGAATTGGAGATTAAACTTGCCTTCTCTCTCCTTCAGAAATAATTAAGAGGCTGCAGTACAAAAGTCTACAAAGTTGATGTAGATTACTATGATGGATAAAAAGCACTAACTTATAATGGGGCTTGCCGAGAATTAGCCATATAAGAAATAGTTTTTTTCTTTTGGATTTTTTTTTCTTTGTCTTTTCATTTCTCCTTTCTCCTTTTTTTAGGGTGATGGTGGTGGTAGAGGGAACGGCACTGTGAACAAGGTCTTTTTACTTTCTCTCTCTCTCTCTCTCTCTCTCTCTCTCTCTCTCTCTCTCTCTCTCTCTCTCTCTCTCTCTCTCTCTCTCTCTCTCTCTCTCTCTCTCTCTCTCTCTCTCTCTCTCTCTCTCTCTCTCTCTCTCTCTCCTTTGTCGGTCTCCCCAATACAAAACTAGATCAGTATATTAATTAATTAGTTGGTTAATTAAATACTTGTTCTTTGTAAGATTGGGAGATGGATGTTTCATATTTTTTTCTTCTTCTTCTTAGGTGGGTCTTCCCAGTACATAAATTAATACATAAATACATAAATAACTAACTTGATAAATAAAACAGATAAAATAAAAATAAATCTGTGTACTATATAAGACTGGGAAATAGATAAATGTTCCAAATGCTTGTCTTTTGTCACAGATCTTCCCAATACATAAATGAATAAAAGGAAGTTAAATAAACACATGTATCTTAAAAGACTGAATGACAAATAAACGATTCAAATACCTCCAAATGTAATAGGAACAAATATACAGTGAATAAGAACTGAATACTTCCTCCTTCCAATACTTTTCTTCTTGGTGGAGTCAGTAGCTTCGTTCTAAATCACCCTCTACACTCACTACCTACCCTGCAGCTTTGTTAATTAAGCATAGCAAGCCAGACCAGCCCAAGGGTTAACATAAGTGACGGATGGGTTAAGTGGCGTTACATTTTGTAGCGTGAGGAGCGTGGCGCGTTAGGGAGTGAAAGAGTGGGCCAGGCTGTACTAATGAGGCAGGTGATGGAGTGTTGTTATGTACTTAAAAGGTGGTAAGCAGTAAATGAACAAGGTAATGCTGGTATGTGGAGTGATTAGTGTGTGTGTGTGTGTGTGTGTGTGTGCGTGCGTGCGTGTTACATTACATTCTTACATTTTCCTCTCGTTTTATCTTCTGTGTGCGCTTTATGTTCTCTTCTTTACGAGGTCCAGGGACTTTTACAGCAGTTTACGACACAGGGGATGGTGAGGGGAGTTTCTGGAAGCAAGGCATAATGTAAGGCTCGTGGCAGGACGTCTGTTAGAGTCAGCACAGCGGAGGATGAGATAAAAAAAACATACAGAGAATGCAAAAATATTACTTACGAGAGGAGAGTAAAGCTTTTAAATCCACATTCATCCGAGGCACAGGTTAAGACAGGATCTGAGGGATATGAAAAGGGTGATACAGACATAATCCTCAGTGGCAGTAACCAGAATAGGACTAAAAATAACGGGTTCAAGGTTAATTAAGTTAGATTTTTAAAAGTAGGTGGAAATTGGTGCCATGAATAGACTCAGTAATCAGGTTGTTAGCGTTGAGTCAACAGAGAGTTTTAAAAGTTGTGACAAGTTTTGGGATAGCGATGACAGGTGGATATAAGTATGTATGTTTTGTACAGGGAATGCCACGTGTAGGCCTGGTGGCTTCTTGCAGCTTCCATTTTGTTCTTATGTTATGAGAGGCAGAGATGAGGGGAGATACGAGCATAAGGATAAAGAAGAGGAAATAGGGAGAGGAAAGAAGATCACGAGGCTTAAAAAGGGGCAGAAGATTAAAACGATTATTCTGGTAGACGAGCAAGGTGTCTGAAAGTGGATTAAGTGACTGATTACCAACACACACCTGGCTTCCCGACACATGTAGGACACGGGGAGTTAATGAATTGATCAGGCGTCAATGGAATCATGTGGGTAGTAATTAGGTGTCTCGTGTGTGTGTGTGAGTGTGTGGGTGTGTGTGTGTGTGTGTGTGTGTGTGTGTGTGTGTGTGTGTGTGTGTGTGTGTGTGTGTGTGTGTGTGTGTGTGTGTGTGTGTCAGGATAATCATGAGGATCTGCAACATGGCGAGGAAACTTTATGAACACGGGGGAGGGAATTACCAGCCAACGTTTGGAAGGAATTTTTTATAAAGTTATGAAAATTAGCCTAAAATAGAGTGAGGCCGTGAAGACAGTGCATACATACATACAAACAAACATTCATCCATACATACACACATACATACATACCTAGATACATATATTATTGTTCTCATTCGTTGTATTAGTTCCTTACATCAAAATTTTATTAGGAAAAAGGACTTAACACGTTTTTTAGTCTATAAAACAATATATTGGGGCTCAAGAGAAGGAGGAAGAGGTGGAGGAGGAGTTAATGATGATGAAAGAGCAATAGAGGAAATGAAGAAGAAAGAAGACATGAGAGATCACGAGGAATATTAAAAAAAGATAGATGCTCAGAAATGGAAGATGAACGGGAGAGAGAGAGAGAGAGAGAGAGAGAGAGAGAGAGAGAGAGAGAGAGAGAGAGAGAGAGAGAGAGAGAGAGAGAGATGAAGGAAAGCAAGAGGAAGACTGAAATAATAATGTGATGGTGGAAGAGGAGGAGGAAGACAAGAAGAAGAAGAAGAAGAAGAAGAAGAAGAAGAAGAAGAAGAAGAAGAAGACCCCTTGTTATCATGATTAAGACACAAACACTGCAAAGATTAATGGCGATGGAGGACGCGGTGTGGGTCATGATCAGGAGAGAATTACTGGAAGAGAAGGAAAATTTAATGAGGACACACGCGCAGACACGTTCAAGGTTTAGGTGTGTGTGTGTGTGTGTGGGTTGGACAGGTGATTGTGGACGTGTAGTTAAAAAGAGCAGCTTCAGACGCGAGTAAGGAAGTTGTACTCGCCCCCTTTAGAAAGTGAAAGTACCACGGTAACTTGGATATTGTCTCGCATCCGCCTGAAAAACTCATTAATTTGCCCTCAGGTGAGTGAATGGCCACGTGTGCTGAGGTGCGTGGGAGTGCGTGGTAGGGAAAAACTTAAAACATAATTATATGGTTCCGAAAAAAAAAAAAGCTTGAATACTGTCGGAAAATAATTAGCAACTCTCACTTCATCGCATCCACGTGTCATAGTTGATTTAATTAAAGGTGAGAATTTAACATGGTGAAAAGGAAGACTTAATACGCGAGGCTGGAAAACATCTAATGGGAAGCTTAAACATAGACTCGGTGGCTCATGTGCTGAAATGTAACCACGTGTGAGAGTGGTTCATTATGCCCCAGGTGAGTAGTCAGGTGGGAAAGGTGTGACTTTACCTGATGAAGAGTGACTTGAAGCATGAAATGAAAATGTATCCTCAGAAACACGAAAAAAAAAAAAAGTTATATCAGTGACTCATTTATCCTACCAAGGGAACTAATTAATTTGTCGCAGGTGAGAAATCAGAAGGCACGTGTGAATGAAAATCTTTCATCAAAAGTGGCTTGAAATATGAGTAAAGAAAACGTATCAGAGAAAACCTTTGAAACCCCGGCAACCTCGCCACTATACTGCTGTGAGTCACTGTGGGTGCGTGGTGCGTGGTGCGTGGTGCGTCAAAGGGTTCATGATATTTTTTCAAAGTGTACCTGGGAATAATGGGTCGCTTGGAGTGGTGCATGGCGTGGCTGGTGTGTATTAGAGTGCACATTACGAAAAGAGGTTATAGGAAGCAAACTGTGTATGTAGAAACTTCACTTCATTTGAGATTAAAGTATTATAAATTTATATATTAGTTTGTCACATTCAGACACAACTCGCGCCTCACGGATTTGAGATGTGGCATTTTATTTGATTATACATTCAGCACCTGCATAACAATTGCTTATAGCCGAGTGGCCGTTTCTTGCGTTTAAAATACAGACAAAATACTTCTGTTTACGGATATGTTTTCAGTCTTTAAAACTTGAGGAAAAAACGTGAAATATTCATGTAAACCTTTTGGAATTAATTGCCCTGAGCCCCAAGGGTACAAGACTCTAAGAAACTCCGGGAATGGTGGATGAACACAGAGAAAGCTGAAGAGCACCGCGATAACATACACACAGTTCTTTACGAAAAATACACTCAACCTTTTCCAACTCAAACCCACGACAAGCAAGGACGCGACGCTGGTGTGACCTTTGCACGCGAGTGACGGGAGAAGAGTCACATGCATCGCCGTCACGAGGATAATAAAGAGTCACGGAGATATAAACCAACCAGAATTTTGTTTACCGGCAAGGCAGGTGAGCGTCGCGTCCCGTGGGAGCAGAAATAGTAAACATAGTGCGGGGAAAACTGGTAAAGTAAATCTGGTATATTTATATAGTTACTGCCGGTCAGCGTTCGGAATTATGAGAACCAAAATGAGCACACTCTTCATTATTATTATTCCTGGCACGTGTTAGAGGACGAGGAGGAGGAATACAGTAATCATTAACAGTCCCAGGGAAAAAAAGGAAAAGAAAGAAATAACAAGGCTAATGAGAGAGAGAGAGAGAGAGAGAGAGAGAGAGAGAGAGAGAGAGAGAGAGAGAGAGAGAGAGAGAGAGAGAGAGAGAGAATTACGAACAAAGAAATTATTATGAATGAGATGTTAAAATATGTCAGCAAAAATCTTTCATTATTAAATAGAACGCGTGTCCAGATAAACCTACTCCGCGGAAATGAGAGAGAGAGAGAGAGAGAGAGAGAGAGAGAGAGAGAGAGAGAGAGAGAGAGAGAGAGAGAGAGAGAGAGAGAGTAACCCTTTGACTCGTACTTGGAACAGCTTTCATTAATCACTAATCACTATGGGACATTTTTACTTGTCCAGCAGCCACTTCCAATCTTTAAACCGCCCTAGAAATTCCAAAATGTATTTCTTTTACCCCCTACTTTTTTGTAGATGTTTATAAATATTTCATGCATCAGTTCTGGTGGTGTTAATTGTTTCGTGTTGGAGTGAAACGGTAAACCATGGTATAGTGGAAAAGGATGATTAAATAATATGAAAAAAAAAATCAGTAATCATAAGGGTAAGAACATAAGGGAAAGCTGCAAGAAGACAGCAGGCCCACACGTGGCACTCCTTGTATGAATCATGCCTATTTATACCACCTGTAATCTCGATCCACGTGTGTTTTGGAGAAAGGAGAGGAGGAAATACCAGCCTGTTTAGCTTATATTGGTGGAAAACAGTGAGAGAGAGAGAGAGAGAGAGAGAGAGAGAGAGAGAGAGAGAGAGAGAGAGAGAGAGAGAGAGAGAGAGAGAGAGGGAGGGAGAGAGTCAAGGGAGCTATCAAAGTCTGAATGCAAATAGCGATAAAGGACTTAACTTGTGCAATATAACATAACCTGTTTAGCGTATAAATGGAGAGGCATATGAGAAATGAGAGAGAGAGAGAGAGAGAGAGAGAGAGAGAGAGAGAGAGAGAGAGAGAGAGAGAGAGAGAGAGAGAGATTATTACAGCTTATCGCAATGTAAGAGGGTCACACCTAAACACCGCAATAAAGGAATGTTAGGGTTATTGGACGGACAGAGACACAATCAAGCATCCCTGTGAAGTGAGGGTGAGGGGAGACAAGTGCTAGTAAGTGATGACCGTGGGGAAAGAAATTAGGAGACAGGCAATATTAGTAGTCCACCCTCTCATCCCTTTGACTGGTAAATTTTGAGACTCTTCCATCTCTCTCTCTCTCTCTCTCTCTCTCTCTCTCTCTCTCTCTCTCTCTCTCTCTCTCTCTCTCTCTCTCTTTTTGCGTTGTTTGAAGTGAAGAGTATCGAGGAAAGTATTCGCTAAAAATAAATTGGGTAGCTTTTTACTTCTTTTCGTACTTTTTATTTGTCTGTTTCGCGAGTGTGTGGTGATGGTGTTATGAAGCTTTCTTTGTGCTTATTGCTTTTTTTTTAACTCTTAGACAGAATCCTCAGCACGTGAAAAGGAGGAAAAGAAGGAAAGGATGGATAAATAAAGAAATGAACTAAAAGAAAGAAGAGGAGGAGGAGACGGACGAGAAGGACTAGGAGAACGAGGAAAAATAATATTATCATCGTTATTAAACAACAACAACAACAATAACAACAACAACATCACCGCCACAACTACCACCACCACCAACAACAACAATAACAACAACAACATCACCGCCACAACTACCGCCACCACCAACAACAACAATAACAACAACAACATCACCGCCACAACTACCACCACCACCAACAACAACAATAACAACAACAACATCACCGCCACAACTACCACCACCACCAACAACAACAATAACAACAACAACATCACCGCCACAACTACCACCACCACCAACAACAACAATAACAACAACAACATCACCGCCACAACCACTACCACCACCACCAACAACAACAATAACAACAACAAGGAATCCAGAAGGCTAATCATAGTTCTATATCGAGCAGGTTATGAAGGAAAGGAGGAGGAAAGGAAGGGACGAAGGTAGAGGCAACAGGTGAAGAGTAATAGAAAGACAGGTAATTCAATTTAGAAGCAGGTGTTGGACTTCTCACGATACAGGAGTCCCAATAGGTGTTTTTTCCTAGTACCGCTATTATGGGAAACAGAAGTGAGGTCTTTATTGTTCTTACTTATTTGATCTTACTAAAAGGGATTATATTTGGTCTGTAGTAAAAGCAGGTGATGAATGGCTCTCTCTCTCTCTCTCTCTCTCTCTCTCTCTCTCTCTCTCTCTCTCTCTCTCTCTCTCTCTCTCTCTCTCTCTCCACCACGACGAGTGATTGGATTCTGCAGGGAAGGAGGGAGAAAATAAAAAAAAAGGGAGGTATTAAAACAGAAGAAAAATAAAAGGAAGAAAGAAAATAGAGGAAAACAAGAGAAAAGCGTTTCCTTGAAGATAGTAAAAAAAACAAGGGGGAGAGAGAGAGAGAGAGAGAGAGAGAGAGAGAGAGAGAGAGAGAGAGAGAGAGAGAGAGAGAGAGAGAGAGAGAGAGAGAGAGAGAGATTTATGGCCAGTATCGGAACAGGATTTCATTTTCACCATTCCGCTTAACTTGAAACGTGGATTAGATGTGCATGTGAGAGAGAGAGAGAGAGAGAGAGAGAGAGAGAGAGAGAGAGAGAGAGAGAGAGAGAGAGAGAGAGAGAGAGAGAGAGAGAGAGAGAGAGAGAGAGATAACCTACAGCAAGAGAAATAGCCAAATATATCGTCACTTTTTTTATGAATACTAGACAGAAAAATAAATAAATAAATGCAAATAAACAAACAAAAAAAGAAAAAGAAAACGAAATAAAAAGAAACTGAATCGTAAACTCCACTAAAAAAAAAAGAGAAAGAAAAAACTTGTCTATTAAACATTGTTCGTATTGTTTTAAGACTAATTAAGATGAGAGGAAATTGAATTTACTGAGAAGATTCTGAAATGAGTGGGAGGAAACACAAGGAGAGACAACCAGAGGACAAAATGACTAAGTTGTGTGCGTGGGAGGACAGGAGAGGAAAGCCATCGATATCTTTCTATTGCGTGGGAGGATGTGTGGGAGGATGTGTGGGAGGATGTCAATAATCATCTGGTACCTTCGTCAGTACCTTGGGATACTTTACGTGTGGACAGGTGTGTGGAGGTGAATGAAGGAGTAGAAAGGTGTGTGAAGGTGTGGGTAAGTATGGGAAAGGTGTGGGCAGGTGTGAGGAAGGTGTAGAGATGTGGAAAGATGTGTGGAGATGTGGAAAGATGTGTGGAGTTGTGAAAAGGTGTGTGGAGGTGTGGAAAGGTGTGTGGAAGTGTGTGGAGGTGTGGAAAGGTGTGTGGAGGTGTGGAAAGGTGTGTAGAGGTGTCAGAAAGTGTGTGGAGGTGTGAAAAGGTGTGTGGAGGTGTGAAAAGGTGTCCGGAGGTGTGGAAAGATGTGCGGAGGTGTGGAAAGGTGTGTGGAGGTGTGGAAAGGTTTGGGAAGGTGTGGAGTAGAGTGAATCTTGTAATCTTAAAAGTCATGAAAATTAGAAGAAAAATATTGATAGAGAAAGTTTATATCAGTCATTAATATTTGGATTTTTTTCTTTCCAAAATTTCTGTAAAAGTGAAATATGGTCAAACTTAAAATATTATTATCTACACGCTGCTCCTGTTAACACAAACGAATATTTAATGTACGCACAATGTCACTTTATTAAGTAAGCAACATTTCTCTAACATGACAAAATTTAGATTAAGTTTTTTTTCATTTTTTTCACTTTTTTTCCGGAACTTGAAAAAAAAAAAAAATACGAAAAATTATGTGGACAGAAATTTTATCTTTAAACTACAAAATTTTAATGAAAGGCGCATTGATTGAGTGGTGTCTTTAACTTGGTGGCAGAAGACTCTCTCTCTCTCTCTCTCTCTCTCTCTCTCTCTCTCTCTCTCTCTCTCTCTCTCTCTCTCTCTCTCTCTCTCTCTCTCTCTCTCTCTCTCTCTCTCTCTCTCTCTCTCTCTCTCTCTCTCTCTCTCTCTCTCTCTCTCTCTCTCTCTCTCTCTCTCTCTCTCTCATTATTTTTCCAAGGAATTATTTTTATTCCTATTTCACTCTACTCAATTTTCTTTCTTCATTTTCTTTTCTCTCGCTGAAAGAATCTTTTATTTCTCTCATTTCTCCTTTTTTTATTTTTCTCTCTTGCAGACTTTAATCACCAGGTCACGAGTTAGAGAGGCAGAGAGAGAGAGAGAGAGAGAGAGAGAGAGAGAGAGAGAGAGAGAGAGAGAGAGAGAGAGAGAGAGAGAGAGAGGGGGGGGTGCACCGCTGCTCCTGGGGTTCCAATAAAGGGGAATTGAACCATTATTCAGAATAACCTCATTAATCAACCGCAGTCACCTGGCGTCTCTCTCTCTCCTTTCTCTCTCTCTCTCTCTCTCTCTCTCTCTCTCTCTCTCTCTCTCTCTCTCTCTCTCTCTCTCTCTCTCTCTCTCTCTCACGATGAGTCATTCAAATCTGCAAGTAGAGAGAGAGAGAGAGAGAGAGAGAGAGAGAGAGAGAGAGAGAGAGAGAGAGAGAGAGAGAGAGAGAGAGAGAGAGAGACAGTGAAAAGATAAGAAAACAAGATAGAGTAGAAAAGTAGAAAGGTAGTGACGAAAAATTAAAGAAAACGAGGAGAAAGTAGAAAAAAAGATATGGTTCTCTCCAGTAAAAAGAAAATAATGAAAAGAAGAACAAAATTAGGGAAAGAAAACGGGAAAAGAATCGTCAAGAGAAAGAAAGAGAGAGAGAGGTTTCATCACACACTGACAAAACTTCCTCCCAATTAAGCACAGTGACGCGGAGGTAATGCCCCTAATGGATTGACACACGCACAA
>NC_087178.1:5030000-5037500 GCF_035594125.1 Scylla paramamosain
TGGAGAAAGGGGTAAGAAAAACTGGCGGAGACGTCGCAGAACGCCATAGAGGCTGTTTTAGCAAGAGATGAGATGTGAAGTTTCCAGTTTGGATTATAAGAAAAGGACAGACCGAGGATGTTCAGTGTAGAAGAGAGGGACAGTTGAATGTTACTGAAGAAGAGGGGATAGTTGTCTGGAAGGTTGTGTCGAATTGATAGATGGAGGAATTGATTTTTTGAGGCATTGAACAATACCAAGTTTGCTCTGCCCCAATCAGAAACTTTAGAGAGTTGTAGTAGTAGTAGTAATAGTACTAGTAGTAGTAATAGTTGTTGTTGTTGTTGTTGTTGTTGTTGTTGTTGTTGTTGTTGTTGTTGTTGTTGTTTTTGTTTCTGTTGTTGGTGTTGTTGTTGTCATTCCAAAATCTTTAAATAGAAAACGAATCCAAATGAGGAATCTGATAAATAAAGAAAACCAGTGAAGCAGATATGTAGGAAAGTCTCTCTCTCTCTCTCTCTCTCTCTCTCTCTCTCTCTCTCTCTCTCTCTCTCTCTCTCTCTCTCTCTCTCTCTCTCTCTCTCTCTCTCTCTCTCTCTCTCTCTCTGCAAACTTGACTGAAGAAATATATATGATGTATTTTTCCTTTGTGTGTGTGTGTGTGTGTGTGTGTGTGTGTGTGTGTGTGTGTGTGTGTGTGTGTGTGTGTGTGTGTGTGTGTGTGTGTGTTGGTTGTGTTATAAAAACCCATCCATTTATTTTATTACTATGACACGTATTTTATGATCACTTTTATTATTTTCATCATCCTCTCTTTCAACTTTCCCCAATCGTTCACTTGCAATCTTTTTCCGTCTTTAGAAGTTTCAGGGGGAAAAAAATAAAGAATGAAAGGAAGGGGCAATAGAGATTCATTGTTTTGTTTTTATTTTCTTTTTCATTTTTATTGGAAACTTAAATCGACTTCATGCGATTTGCCTGTTTATAACTCGAGCTTTTGCATACATTTAACTTCTAAATTTAGTCAGAATAGCCATTGAAAATATCTCGTTGCGTCGCTAGTCATAAATTTCTTTAAGAATATAAGAAACTCATTAACTTTTTACCTGTTGTCTTTTGGATTTTAATTTAATATCCGCCCTTTTTCCCATGTGCAGAGAGAGAGAGAGAGAGAGAGAGAGAGAGAGAGAGAGAGAGAGAGAGAGAGAGAGAGAGTATTAAGGGAAAAGCCTCTACCAAACACACATACACGAAAAAATGAAGCAAAACAAAGAGACACGGAAGTATATTGAACAAGAGAGAGAGAGAGAGAGAGAGAGAGAGAGAGAGAGAGAGAGAGAGAGAGAGGATCAAACAGGCAGATAAACAGACTAAATAGACAAAGAGAGACAGAGGGAAGAGAAAGAGAGAGAGAGAGAGAGAGAGAGAGAGAGAGAGAGAGAGAGAGAGAGAGAGAGAGAGAGAGAGATCAAACAGGCAGATAAACAGACTAAATAGACAAAGACAGAGGGAAGACAAAGGAAAGAGAAAGGTTTAATCTACAACTTGTGATGTTCAGAAGGATATACATAAATAGGAATTGATAAGGTAATGTGTTTGTGTGCACAGAAAACGTAGAGACTCACTGTTAAACCCAATGTCATCTCCCCCCCCACACACACACACACACACACAGGTACACGCCAGACACACCTGTTCCCATATACTCCTACCTGGATCTCCTTTAATAGATTCAACAGGTATACGGAGGTCGTAGTGTGCATGAAGGCTTTTCTCCTGCCCTTACCTATTGTAATTAATTTAGCCACAGAGGGAAGGGAGATAGGAAGGGATACAGAATATTTACCTGACAGGTGGACACAGAATACTTATTTGTAATCTATATATAATTTCAGGTGAATGTTTGGTTAAGTTGGGTTAGGTTAAGTTTGGTTAGGTTAAGTTGGGTTAGGTTAGGTTAGGTTGGGTTAGGTTAAGTTGGGTTAGGTTCAGTTAGGTTAGGTTAAGTTGGGTTAGGTTAGGTTGGGTTAAGTTACGTTAGGTTAGGTTAGGTTAGGTTAGGTTAGGTTAGGTTAGGTTAATTTAGGTTAGGTTAATTTAGGTTAGGTTAGGTTGGATTAAGTTACGTTAGATTAAGTTAGGTTAATTTAGGTTATTAAGTTAGGCTGAAGATTACGTTAGGTTAAGTTAGGTTAGGTTAGGTTAGGTTGGATTAAGTTACGTTAGATTAAGTTAGGTTAATTTAGGTTATTAAGTTAGGCTGGAGATTGTTAGGTTAAGTTAGGTTAGGTTGGGTTGTAACGTTAAGTTATGATGGTCTTATGCACAATGGACAGGTAAATCACGTAGGCAGGTGAGTTGCTAGGCAGATCAAGTGAGACAGGTTTACAAATTCTGTTGTTTTTTGTTTTTTTTTTATTTTATTTTAATCTGTTCTAATTTTTTGTTGTATTATTATTTTTTCCTTTTGTTTTATATTACTCTCTTCTAATTTGTTTTTTTCTTATTTTATTTTCTTATTTTATTTTCCCTTCCCTTTTTCTTTTCCTTTAATTCTGTTATGTTCTGTTTTTTTATTCTATTGTTTAATTTCTGTTTTTACATTTTATTTCATTCTGCTTTATTTTTTTACCTTCTTTTATTATATTTTGTTCATCTTTCTTTTATTTTATTCTTATATTTACATTTTAATTTTCTTTTATTTTTATTACTGTTCTGATCCATGTTCTATTTACTTTTCTTTCATCTATTCCATTTGTTTTCCCCTTTCATTATTTCGTAGTTTATTTTTCCTATAAGTGATTAAACAAGTAAATTGAAAAGCTAGAGAACAGAGATAAAAACAGTAATAGAAACAGACACACACAGATAGAAGGCTAAACAAATACAACTGATAAACATAAACAAACAAAAGAACAGGTAAATAATTGCACGCCCAGATTACGTTTTCAATTGCTTTCCTGTCATTAATCCAGGTCACTATTTTTCTTTCAGGTAAGAAAATCATTTTGGAGCGACCGTCAGCAGCACGACCTGAGGGAGCTGAAGAATAAGGGTTACTGCCACCTTATTGCACCGCTGGCAGGTAAGGGAAGGTGCGGCGCCGGGTTACATCTCACCTGGGTATAGATTTGTGACTCGATTGGGGAACTTCTTACCTGTGTGAGCTGGTATTAGATTTTCCGCCAAGATGAGGGGATGATGAGAACTTCAGCGTCTATTTTGGTTCTTCGAGTGTCTTCTTCTTCTTCTTCTTCTTCTTCTTCTTCTTCTTTTTTTTTTTTTTTTTTTTTTTGCTCTTTCTTTCTTGTCCTTGTTCTTTGTTTCTTTCCTTCCGCTCTTTGTTATCCTTTTTCTTTTCTCTCTTTCTTCTTTCCTTTCATTGTTTCTCTTTCTCTGTATGTTTCTTTCCTCATTTCTTTGTTTGCACTTTTGCCTTTCTTTTCTCCTCCTCTTTCTTCCTTTCTATCTTCTTCCTTAATTTCTGTCTTTATAATTTGTACTGTCTTCTAGGTCTCTCTCTCCTATCATTGCTTTAAAATTCAGTTTGCGTGCGTGTGTACGTCTGTGTGTGTGTGTGTGTGTGTGTGTGTGTGTGTGTGTGTGTGTGTGTGTGTGTGTGTGTGTACTTTTGTTCCGTAACTTATCATTGTTTTATTATTCTCATAGTATTTTTTTTTATTTTTCTTCCTTAATCTCTTTTTCCTCCTTCGTTCCCGCCCTGCCTCTTGACCTTCGCTCCCTCTTCCTCTTCCTCCTCCTCCTCAATTATCGACAAGAACTATATTGTTTTCCCTAAGGGTGTCACTCCTTTTTTTCTCTCTTTCTCTTTTTCTTATACACAAAAATAAGTGTACTCTACTTCTAGCCCCCTTCACTCCTTCTCTCCTCCCTTTTGACCCGTGACCTTGTACTTCCTTTATGCTCCCCCTTTATTTCTATCCCTTGCTCCTCCTCAGTTACGTTATTCCCTCGTTTCTTTTATCTTTTTTTTTTTTTTTACGCTCCTTGCTTCTTGTCCTTTTGATGAGCTTTGTGTCGAGAGAGAGAGAGAGAGAGAGAGAGAGAGAGAGAGAGAGAGAGAGAGAGAGAGAGAGAGAGAGAGAGAGTAGGGGCAACATTTCTTTCATCTTTTTCTATAGTAAGTTTTCTATCATTCTTTCTCCCTCGCTGCCGTCGCCCGATTCACACAGACAGACAGGCAGACAGACGGACACACAGACGGACACACAGACGGACGATGTGAGTAAGGTACATTTTTATATTGTGTGTGTGTGTGTGTGTTGGGGGGTTGGGGAGGGTAAAAGGGTGTGTGTGGGAGTCATATTTTTCAGGTAATTGTGAGAAATGTTGTGGGAAAAAACATCTCTAGACAGAATGCGTAAGTTTGCAAGGGTGCACAAGTGTGTTAAGTGTGTTGAGTGGAAGGTGACTCAGACTGGGCCACAGATACCTCGGGAGAATAGAATCTTTCTGAAAAAAAAAAGAAAAAAAGATGTATATTTATGTAAATCACCCCCCCCCCCCAGGAAGTGTGTGTACATACGTATGTTAGAGTTACTTTAGGTTATTGGATTTTTTTTTCTAGTGATATTTTGGAGAAACTTTACTACTACCGCGATTTTTTCTTTTCTTTTCTTTTTTTTTCAATGTTTGTTGAAGATAGAGATGCTGGTGATATTTTTCGACTTCATTCGTATTATGTTTAGAAAAGCTGCTACTACTACTACTACTACTACTACTACTACTACTACTACTACTACTACTACTACTTTTTCCATCGCATTCGTAACAAAGAAATTTTTTGAGATGAAATACATATGCTGCCCTGCTTTTATTTATTCTTTATTACCATCTATCTATCTATCTATGTATCTATATTCCCCTTATCCTCATGGTTATCTATTTATCCATCATCTTATTCACTGCGGGGAAGTTGCGGGTGTTTTTTTATTTATTTATTTATTTATTTATTTATTTTATTTTATTTTATTTATTTACTTTTTATTTTTTATTTATTATTATTTTTTTTTTAGGGTGTTGTTCTGTGTCGTTTCGTCCCCTCCCACGTGTGTTGCGTCGAAGTGTAGATAGAAGTATTGATGTTCCTCCCTCCGTCACCTTTGTTCCTGGAGACGGAAATAAGACGGCCGAGAGAACCCGTTTTCTTTTTGCTGCTGCGTTTTCTTTCATTTGCTTTTTTTTTTTTTTTTTTTTTTTTAAGGGGAGGTTGATGTATCTGACTTTGTTTCGTCGTCTCCGCAAGTGACGTCAAAGAAGAAGATGGGAAGTGTGTAGGAAGAACGAAGGATGGATAAGGATTGTAGAGAATTGTGGAGAGAAATGGGTGGATTGTTGAAAGAAAGTGACGGATTATCGAGAAAAAAAGAAAAAAAAACGTGAATTGAGAGAAAATGACGAATTGTTGAGAAAAAAAAATATTAATTATCGAGAAATAATATCTGGTTTGAAATAATATTACAGATTATTAAGAGAACATTACTGGCTGAAAGAAAGTGGTGGATTGTAAAGAGAAAGTAATGGAATGAAAGTGAATAAAAATAAGAGGGAAAGGATAAGTGTACCGGAAATAGAAAATAAAAGAATACCTGGATGTCCTGCGGAGGGAGATTCACCGAAAGGGAAAAACAATTAATGGGTTCTGTTGTCACCTGCCTGACTTACCTGTCTCCCTCACCTGTACTGTGAGAGAGAGAGAGAGAGAGAGAGAGAGAGAGAGAGAGAGAGAGAGAGAGAGAGAGAGAGGCCTAAAGCAATTACTATTTTATATCGCCATCAGCTTTCTCTATCCTTTCCTCACGTTTTCCTTTGTCTTTTGTTTCAAAGAGAGAGAGAGAGAGAGAGAGAGAGAGAGAGAGAGAGAGAGAGAGAGAGAGAGAGAGAGAGAGAGAGAGAGAGAGAGAGAGAGAGAGAGAGAGACGAGGTGAATTGAGAGCAGTAATGAGTACAGCCTCCCTTTCTCCTCCCAGCTAATTCAAGGCCTTAGAGGAGAGTAGCTTTCCTCGTTTTCTTCTCGAAAGTCAAAAGTTGCGTGCGTTTTCGTTGTAGTTTTGAAATTACCCCTATAAGTTAATAAATAAAATGAATACTGGATAATGATAATAACAAGTAGTATCCTATTTTTCCTCACGAAGAAGCATTAAGGTCAAAACAGAAACACTAGAAAAAAATAAAAGCCTTCAAAATGAACGTATTCCTCCCATGACTCCGCCAGACAGTGGTGCGTCAAGGAGAAACACTTAGCAGAATTTACCTCAGAGACAGAGAGAAAGAAAGAAAAAAAAAAATGAAAAGTAAATAGGGTAGTTCACTTCTCAGATCTCGCAGTATATGTTCTTAAAGATTCTGAATTTTCTTTCTATATTTTTGGGATTATTATTGTTATTATTATTATTATTATTATTATTATTATTATTATTATTATTATTATTATTATTATTATTATCATTATTATTATTATTATTATTATTATTATTATTATTATTATTGTTGTTGTTGTTGTTATTATATTTCAACTTTCTCGTCATATTTTTTTTTTCTTTATTGAGATTCTGAAATTTTGGGCAGGTTATTAGGTGCAGTGTGCTATCAAAGGGTGCGGGACGCGGGGGTTACAGTGGGGGTTGTGTAATTTCCATTGAGACTAAGGTTTTGCTGTGTTTGAACAATTTTCGTTTCTTTTTCATTGCATTTTATCTTTTTATTTGATGTTATTTTGCTGTTTATTCATTTTATCTTTTTTTCTTTTTTTTCCCGGAAGGTGAAAACTAGGTCAATATATATGTCAGATTGATATGATTTTTTTTTTCCATTTATTGTATCATTTCTTTAGTTTTGAGTTGTGTTGAAAGTAGTTTGTTCAAGACATTCGTGTTTGGATAAAAATGAGAGAGAGAGAGAGAGAGAGAGAGAGAGAGAGAGAGAGAGAGAGAGAGAGAGAGAGAGAGAGAGAGAGAGAGAGAGAGAATGGGGAGGGGAGCTGTAATTATTAGTTTCACTCCAGCAGTTTCCCATTAGCAACGCTTGGAGGAGAGATGATATAAAATTTCGTTAAGGTCGAAGGATTTATGAATATCAATAATTAGGGAAAGGAATTGAATATGTATGTTTTGCTTCAACGATTTATAACTCGTATTATTTATTTTATTTTATTCCATTGCAATTTTTGTTCTTTTAGATTGTTTGACATTGGTGAATAAATGAAATATTGATAATGTAAATACTTCCATTGTTCAGGAGTTTCTTTTTGTAGTTTTATTTATGTATTTGTTTACATATGTTTATTTACTTTTTTTTATTTATTTTTACATAATGAGCGATGCAGATCTTTCAAGAGGGAGGTTCTAAGACACATCCTCCAATTTTGGATAATTCTTTTGGCTTTCTCTTTAGGGAATGGCACCTCAGTGGGCCTTTTCTTTCCTTCATGTTCTGTGCTTTAGGCCAGTGTCCCTCTTCTTCAAAAACCCTTAAAATTCCCGAATATTCAAATAAACAAGT
>NC_087178.1:5045000-5080000 GCF_035594125.1 Scylla paramamosain
GATTGGTGGACGCCTGTGGGCCCGGGGGTGAATAAATGAAGAGTCCCATGCAGATTCGGCTGGGGAACATCAGTACATACTACACTCGGAGGCGACCGCACCCTGTTTCCATTATCTGTTCTCTCTACGTCAAATAAACGGCCAAGCCCCAAGATGTGACTCCTTCATCCCATATCCCCATCCTGTAGGAGGCAGGATGGGAGGAGGACGTACCACGCACGGTGCATAAGCAGCACCAGCGGCGACACGGTACAGTCAGTGGTGTCATCAGGTGTGGTACATATGTACTGTACATCAGTAGTGGCAGCTGGTGTTCCTGATCTACACGTCTCCTGAAAAAGCAATCATCCGAGCCTTTGCTTCCTCCTACGGCTCTTCCTTCGGCTTGGTTCCTGTTCACGCCGCCTCGCGTCACTCATGCTCACCTCCGCTTTCCGTCACGCCTGCTCTCAATGTCTTCTCATTCCGTGGCTTTTGTGGCCTCACTCTCCTCCAGCGGCGTGCCTCCTGTTCGCCTCAGGGTTGGCATAAAAAAAAAAAAGCCTAAGTGAGTTTTTTTGGGTTTTTTTTTTTTTTTATATTTTACACATAAAAATTTAGTTTTATATCATATTGGTAAATAAGGTCTATATATGTACAGACAACTCCTTACTTGGTGAAACAGCTTTCCTAACTATATTTCTGACAAAAGCGACACCTCTCTCTCTCTCTCTCTCGTGGCAGCTGTCATTGGCTAGAGCTGCCTTTGACGTGAATCTTGGGCCTGCCTTCTTCCTCTCCCCCTCCACATCCCTGTTCCCGTCCCTCTTCCCATCCCCCATGCTTCTCATACCTCCTTCATACATACATACATACAGAGAGAGAGAGAGAGAGAGAGAGAGAGAGAGAGAGAGAGAGAGAGGAGGGGGGAGAGGACGGTTTTAGATGGAGATAGGGAGAAGGTATGAGAAATGTAGAAACAAGGAGGAAGTGGGGATGGGGAGGCGGACATGGTGTGGGGTTGAGAAAGGAAGTGTGGCTTAATTGACACGTCACGACTGTTGGCTAATGTTTACCTATTAAAATTAAAGAGTTGACATGTCGCTTTAGCCAAAACTAAAGGTAGGAAGGCTGCTCATCAAGTAGGGAGCCGTCTGTACATATACTCGTACATAGAAAAAATGTAAAAGTAGTTAAGCCTGACCCGTTCATTTCCTGTACAGTACAAGTTAACACAGGCTTTGTCCAACCAGAGCAACCTGTATCAACATGACCTGCAGGTAACACTTCAAACCCTTTGCTGTTTTTCATTACTTATTTAAACTAATTTACATATAGATACGAAAAATAAACAAAAAAACATAAATAAACCTCTAAAAAAAACAATAAAACACCCCTCAAAAAAAAAAAAACGGGTTTAAAAAAAAATCCAACCCTGGTTTGCCTCCCGACCGCCTTCAGTCCTGCCTGGTCCTCGTCGGCGCGCCTTCCCCTGCACCCCACCCTCGCTTCGTGCGCCTCCTTTCGTACCTCAGGAAGACGTCATTCTTCTGCCGTGCCTGGGGCGTGCCTACTCTTCGCGACGCTCCCCACATCTGAAGCGTCATTACTGCCCTGCAACGCCCTCTGCAATTCATGAAAAGCACCTCTCTCTCTCTCTCTCTCTCTCTCTCTCTCTCTCTCTCTCTCTCTCTCTCTCTCTCTCTCTCTCTCTCTCTCTCTCTCTCTCTCGTGGTTATGGGACTTATTCATTTTTAAACGATTTCGAAGTAGCTGCGATGGAAGGAAAAATAGTTTCTGAGATCAAATTTTGGGACAATTTATTGGATTCAGCCCAGAATCCTAAACTCTATTGGTTATTGGTGTTCAGTCTGCAGTAGATGGATGTGGATGTTCCCTGTGCGCTGTACAGATAGATAGATAGATAGATAGATAGGCACAGATCGACAGATAAAATGGACAAATAGATAAGTAAGCAAGTAAATAGATTTGCAGTAAGAGATTGACGGATTGACGGACAAATAAACGAATAGACATCAATATTTTACCTCGTACAATAGATATATGGACAAATAGATGCATTAATCCTACTAGTATACAAGAGTAGACAGATTCATAGGGATCGTGGTAGATTGACAGGTAGATGAACTGCATTGCATCATACAGACAGGCAGATAGACAGTCACACGACATACGAAAACTATGAAAAACAAAATAAAAGGCTGTAGCAAAAATACATACCAAAAAATTCTTTTAGACGAAGTGAAACGAGCAGAGTTGTTTAAAATAGAGAACGTAATGTGCTTGTGAGGAAGAAAACGAAGAAAAAACACCGCTAACTGAAACAGAAAGTGTAGAACTGACAACCAGGAAGAGAGAGAGAGAGAGAGAGAGAGAGAGAGAGAGAGAGAGAGAGAGAGAGAGAGAATTTCTAGAACCTTTCCTTGCAGACCTCGCCATGTCGGACTTTCTTTTGAAGGGATAACCCAAATATTTATGACATGTTCCAAAGAAAGCGCATCCCACATTCTCTCTCTCTCTCTCTCTCTCTCTCTCTCTCTCTCTCTCTCTCTCTCTCTCTCTCTCTCTCTCTCTCTCTCTCTCTCTCTCTCTCTCTCTCTCTCTCTCTCTCTCCTGCATTTCACACTATTTATTTACGCAGATTTGATTTCCTGGTATCCATTTACTTCCTCGTTTGATTTTTAGCCGTGTTTGTATCCCGTGATTTTAGGCGTGACAAGATATCCGTGTTTGTTGTTGTTGTTGTTGTTGTAGTAATAGTCGTAGTAGTAGTGGTAGTAGTAGTAGTAGAAGACACACCAATAACATCATCATCATCATCATCATCACCATCCAAAGGACACTTCTCCCTTCTCCCTTCCTCATCACACACCTCAGTAATTTCTCCCTGGCAGCGTCTCGCAAGCTCTCGTCACGTCTCCATGGCCTCCGTATGGATCAGGACCATTTACACAGCTGCCCCGCCCCTTCACTACTTTCAAAACGCTCCAGTTGAAGATACACGGGATTTTAAGGGTGTTTTTATAGTTCTAGTGACAGATCAACAAGATTTCTATATTATTGACAGGAGGAAGACTTGATAACCTGGCGGATCATCTCTGTGGGGTTTGAAAATAGTCATGGTGAATGATGGTGACACGGGTTTTTAAGGATGTTTTTTTTTTTTTTTTTATAGTTCTTGTGACAGATTAACAAGAGTTATTCATTATGAACAGAAGGAACACTCTTGAGAACTTATCTAATCATCTATGTGGCCTTTGCAAATGGTCGTTTTGAGGGAGCAGAGAAGGGCTCTTGTTGAAGCTACACGGGTTTTTAAGGGTGTTTTTTTATAGTTCTAGTGACAGATTAACGATATTTATATATTATTAATAGAGAAACACTCCTGATAACTTAAAGAATAACCAGTGTATGTATGTATGTATATAAGATATTCCTTTGGGTTCTTACGAGTGGTGCGTAGACAATACTCGTATTTCGCTTTTAAAACAAATTAAGACGCTAAAAAGACTCATTTTATCAATTGATACATACTTTTTATATCAATATTTTCTTCTATTTTTCATGATTCATTATTCTGTAATCTTAGAGGATTATTCTTAATTGCATTTTTTTTTACTTTTTTTACCTTAATAAAAAAATGTTAATTTTTTTTTTTTTATTATTATCTGATTATAGGGATATGTTATTTGAAAGAGAGAAACTTACACAGAAACATGAAAACACTTGAAACTCCGATAACTTATATAGAATATATTTGTTAAACTATCACTAGACCCAATGAAAACACTTAAAAAAAAAGAAAAAAACATGCACAATCACCAAAACACTCTTGGAAGCCCCAATAACCCAATAAATGCCGATGAAAACTCCTAATAACTTATGCAGAAGCTTGAAAACGCTCACGAAAACCCAGATAACTTCCAGTACATTAGAACCTGTTAAACGCGGTCGAGGCGGGAATCCAGAACGTTTGAGGATACTGATCTAAGAGTACGAAGCTCCGAAGTTTGATTACTACGCGCCACGAGATCCATTCATCTCAGCGGCAGACGGACGTACCAGAAGTCAAAATTTACTGGATTAGCACTAAAACATGCATTCCGGGCTGTATCCATGCCAGCTTAGTGGTTCTGTGTGGATAATACGATTCCTTCATTGGTTCTATTTATTTACTTTTTCTGTTTATTCTTGTATCCTATATTTAGTTTTTACCATTTTTTTTATTTATTTTCGTTTGGTTCAGTTTTTTTTTTTTTTTTTTTTTTTTTTTTTTTTTTTTTTTTTAACTTCGTTTCATGTGTTTAGTGTGTGTGTGTATGATTCACTTACGGTCATCTGCTGGTCACCCAGCCAGTCGTTCCCCTACTGAAAGAGCTCAGAGCTCACAGTAACCGATCTTTGGGTAGAACTGAGACCACTGACACACCACACACCGGGACAGCGAGGTCACAACCTCTCGGATTACATCTCGTACCCACTTGCTGCTAGGTGAACAGGGGCTACACATTAAGAGGCTCGTGTGTGTGTGTGTGTGTGTGTGTGTGTGTGTGTGTGTGTGTGTGTGTGTTCGGTTTAGTGGAAAGAAAATAAATGCATTTCTATGTAGAAGTAGGCAGTGAAGGAGTAGAATTGACTCGGGGATCAGTTTAAGTAGAAATGGTGGTGATGATAGTAGTAGCAGTAGTAGTAGTAATAGTAGTAGTAGTAGTGGTAGTAGTTGTTGTTGCTGTTGTTGTTGTTGGTGGTGGTGGTAGTAACAGAAGTAGCAGCAACAGTAGTAGTAGTAGTAGTAGTAGTAGTAGTAGTAGTAGTAGTAGTAGTAGTAGTAGTAGTAGTGAAATATAAGTAAAATATTATTATTGAAGGTTGCAAAATCTGTCCTTGATAAACAAATTACTCCATCAGATTTCCTAAACTTATGTGAATCTGATAAAAATTAATGTATAGAGTTGGTATTGAGGGTGATAGGTGCTTTGCTATATGTTTTTTGAAAGATACAGCTATTCCACTGATCTCATTGCAAATCCCATCACTGATACAAATCCCACTTGACGACAGGGTATTAAGGACACACACACACACACACACACACACACACACACACACACACACGTAGTCGCTTCGTATCTCTGAGAACTCATTGATTTCTTTCCCCTTGACACTTTTACTCTCCCTAATTCACCTCTCCTACTGCTAGTGTCTGAATCCCTCTTAGTATTATTCCTTCACTTCTTTCATCGCCTTCTCTGTCATCATCGTATTCATCAGCATCATCAGTGCCCCAGTTTCTGATAATAAAGGGTAACATTATTTAGTTCCTTATTCACTTTAGGCTACTGGAATACTCTATAAAAAATCAGGCGATGCTATTTTGTTTTCTCTAGGCATATCTCAATAGGATCAGAGCTTAATGGTGTTGCCACATGGTGAGCATGTAAATATTTCCCTATAATATTGAAATAGAATGAAATGTAGGTCATGTTCAGCTTACAAATGCAGTATATCATGCATGTAAACTTAAGGAAGGACGTTAGGGGAGACCGATACCTAAAAGTAACTCTTATATGAATAATGAAACCAGCTCAAATAGTTGTCATTTACCATTTGCCATTTTATAAACGTGAATAATATCTGAATATTTACATGTCAATAATCACTATTACTATTATAGATGAAAACTAGACACATTGTACTTGTTTTTTCTATGTAATTATGTAACTACTAGGGTGAGATAACAGCAGTAGCCATATGGAGTGTTACCGTAGTACACACACATAATGACAGTTATATAGCGTGTAAGAAAAGGAAATGACAAGAAATTGATGTTCAGAAAGAGAGACTGGCACGTAGAATGGTAGTAATAAAGACCAGGGAGGTACTGTTGCAAGTATCTTTATCTTGGGAACATTACAGCACCTTTCATCATATTATGGACAGAAAGGGTTATTGGTAGGTTAAACAGTGAAAGATAAACCCTTTCATTGTTATATAGTCTTAATTATTTAACATTCAGATCGGTGTAAAGATAAAGATAAATATTTACATGGTCAAAAAAAAAAAAAAAAAAAAGAGATCAAGAGAGCATAAGGTTAATATTGTTTGTATTAGAGACTAGCACAAAAAAATGCTGCTAAATAAATATATAGGTGTTTATGGGGAATCAGAATCGTATATTAGTGAAAATATTAATGATGAAAATGATATGAAGAAGGAATATATAGTTTTATAACTTAAAACATATTCAGCTTCATTTCTTCAAGTATTCTAAACTACTAATCCCATAACAAGGGTATAACAGCGAAACCCACAATTTTCCTTTATTATAATTTCATATACAGTAGTAATCAATCCCATAACAGGTTAGTAGTGGGGCAGATCCACACGTTAGTTTCAAAATTAATTAATGAAAAGGGAAGCCCCGTTGGCAAAGTCGAATCTGCTTCCACAACGGCACAGGACGAGCACCACATGGGTACGCCGCATCAAGCATTGCCGAGGACCTGAGCCTCTGTACACCCTCTACGGGGCACTGCACGCTAGGAAACAAGTGGTGTATGTAAAAGAACAAGGTGCGCGTGTGTTGAATACCCTGTCCTGCTTCCTGAAATACCTAAAAGTTATTGAAACGTGACTTGTCTCAGCTTGTCCTCTCTCGTGGTATCCCAGTGTTTGGTTGCAAGAGTTTCTAGTGCCCCTGTGGTGTTGCTGAGGGTGTAGTGGTGTGTTAGGGTTGTGTTTCAGATGTTTGGTGGGTCTAGGGCCTTGACAGGTGTGTGGATACAGGTGTGTTGCATACCTGTGATGTGCCTGCAAGCTTTCCACACCTACCTCGTTCGTCACAGGGAAGCAGACGGTGTGAGGGGCGTTCTGATATTTCTGATATTCTGTGGTGGTTTTATTCATTGTTTGGGTTCTCTGATGTACCTAAATATAACAAAGTGATACCAAATGTTGCGTATCCGTGTTGCATAGTTGAGCATTGTCAGTCCAGCAGTGTGTTACACTATTGTATTTCACCGTAGTGTTCCAGGTGATTGTAACACTTAGCGGTTTATGTAACTGTCTGATTGAAGAGTATTTCTTTATGAGAAGTCTGTCTCCCCCATAACACCCCAACCTCCCCAACCCCTCAAACAAGCTTGGGGGCCTGTGAGGAATCAGGGATTTTTTTTTTTTTTGGGGGGGGAGTGAAAAATAAATGAAATAAGGGCGTTCAAAAATCTAAGGAAATTTACCTAAATATTTCAAATTTCCCTAACCTATCCTAGCCCCTAGACCCCTCCTGCTTGGACATTAATATAACCTAGCTGGTGGGGCTGCACCCCCTCTGGACGCCCCCCAATAGGACGTTAATCTAATCTAACCTGACCTAGCATAACCTAACCTAATCTAACATGACCTAGCATAACCTAACCTAAAAAGAGACTTCAAAAATTATACTGTTTTGCCTTACCGGTGTAGTGTGGAGATTCTCAGGGCGATGGAGGTGGGTACAGTTTGGCGGCTTCCTTAATAAACACATGGAACCTCTTCCTTATGTCTGTATATCACATCTTAACCATTGCTGTTGCTAAATATCTTTTCCTGCTGAACACTGGCACTGTTCACTGCTATCCACTGGATAGCCATGATAACAAATGACGGTGAGCCTCTATCAGAACACATGACACGTTTCTAAAAACTGAAAAGTGTAACTGAATTTAACAATGAAAGTCATAATTGGCGGCCTCAGGAATGGCCTCACGAGTGGCAGCTCGTGATTGGAGGGATCAGCTGTATAGATACCATGAAATCATAATATGCCGCTACCCACAAATCCCAGTTATAAACAAAAGAAAATCATTTCAGTGTTTACTCTTGATTGGTGCAGAGCTCTCTTGACTTAGAAAATATAAAATTTTCTCCACACTCATGAGTGCTATTACAGCCATACTAGACACATACCCACAAATATTTTTACATTTACAGCAAGGTCACTGAACCCTTCTCCATGACGTGAAATTCGTGCTTGTAGGTAACACGGATGCGATATCCAGATTAACCAATTGAAGAAGTTAACTGATGTAGAGTTAGGTACTATTACACAAGTGTGCCCACCTCACAGCAAAAAGAAAAGAAAAGAAAAAAATACATCATCCTCAGTGAAGTACTTGGGTCACACATAGCACAGTGGTGTGTGTCTTTACTGCCACAAATTATTCGTTCCTGATGTATTAATTTTTATGAAATATACTGTTAAGGTAGGTTAGGTTTAGTAAATTATTATTATTTATTTATTTTTATTTATTTATTCATTTATTTATTTATTATTTTGTATTATTTTTTTTATTATCATTATTAATTTCTGCCTGTTTATATGTGTGTGTGGTGTGTGGGAGTATATAAGGAAAAAAAATTTGATTTGCAGCAAAAGCAGTTACTAGATTCATTCAAAGTACATCAAAGTCTACCAGAAATATGTGGTTTTGTCTGAAAATGTGTGTGCACTGAAAATGTGGATGCACTTAATATAAATTTATCCAGAGTTCAGTCTAATCCTCACACAGCAGTCAGGGAGCTGTCTGTTGTGCCACACTGTGTTGTTTCAGTTAGCTGCACCCTCACTGTCTCAGACTTTGCACCTCCACCAGACATATGGAGTGATTTTGCTAAAACCACCTGTTTTAATGATGGTAAATGAAAAATTAGCCAATAAAATTTATTTTTAAGAACTAAGTCAGCAAGTGTACTCTTTAGCACATGATGACAAGGTGTTGTGACTCTTCCCCTTGATTGTATCTAAATATTGTTGTCCAAGTGTTAAAGTGATGTTCTTGCAATTCAAAATGTGATGGAAGTCAAATCAACAAAAACGATCAGATTGGTTTAGGCCTTCAGAATTTGGCATTCCTGACCTGCCAGAAACATTGCAACCAGAGAACTTGCAGGAGTCCACATGGCACCACCAAGCAGGGTGGCATGTTCAGTACTTTTTTATAGTGAAATTCATTTATTAGATGTTAAAATTAATTTTTGGAGTTGCTGCTGTTGCCTTGCATACCAATATATATATGACAGTGGCACTGAAGAGCTTATAATTACATGAAATACTTCATTGTATTCCATAATGTCATTGTGTGAAGAGCTTTGTCAAAGTGTGATGGAAAATTTGGTTAGGCAAGAACGTATCTAGCTTGTTTCATGTTTGAATGATGTGTAAGTACACACTATGTTAACTTGTACTCCTGAAGTTTATGTGTTTTTTGTTATCAACTGATTTTTCTTTTTCCTTGCCTCAGGGTAAAGAAATGCATGGGAAGTACTACAACTTCTCCCCTTCAGGGGAGAAGTTAAGTCAAGTTGGACCAGATGGGATGGTGAGGGTGTGGGACACTGCCACAGGTGTCCTGGACCATGAGTACCAGCCGGCCAGTCACCTCATGGCCAAGCCATCGTGTATCCAGTATTCCCCCCAGGTGAGACTAAGGTGTACCAACAGTGTTGTCTGAATTCATCCTCAGTTGCACAATCACAGCTGCCAAACTACTTTCAAAATGTTAAGAAAAATTATTATTTTGCAGTACATCAGACTTCACTCTCCTGTTCAGATTTCCATTGTGCTCCTTCCACCAGGTCAGTCCAAAGAAGATGAATAAGAAAGCAAAGGGAGATGGAAGGAGCAGCGTCCTGGCCGTGGCCACCCTCCAGGGCACAGTGTTGGTGTACAGCCCAGAGAAAAGGGAGCTGCTGGCCACCCTGGACCATTCACAGCCACAGGCAGTGGTGGACCTGGCATGGTTCAGCTCCACAGAGCTCTTCACCCTCTCAGCAGACAACACCGTGGTCAAGTGGAATGTGGTCACAGGGGAAAAGCTATGGTGAGTCTGCCTGCTGGACACAGATCCTGATTACTCATCATTCTCTCTCTGATTATCTGTCTCTCTGGTCATCCATGAATTTCTTAGTAGGATTTAATCTTTTTTTTTTTTTACCAGGCTGAGATCTCCCTCAAGGAATAAAGGCAAGATCAGACATCATGCCTTGTTTCATTGTAGTTTCACTGTAGGAATGTAAATACAGAGGAGAGGGTTCCCAGTACCTTTATTCCATTTCATTACAGCAAATCCAGCCAATACCAGAGACTTAGTATTACCAGCAATTGTTTAGGGACCAGTCACCCTCCATCATCCAAACTGGTCAGGTTGAATTTATCTGTAAAATAGTCATATGCTTTAGTTTCTGAATGTCTACTGATAATTCTCCAGAGGCAGTTGTACCCCAGTGGCATCCAAATTGTTCAAGTTTGCTTTATTAATTGCAGAAGTGCCATATGCTTTAGTTCATTGATGACATGTACTAATAGTTGTTTTAATTTTTACGTGCAGGTGTGTGGAAGTGAGTGGCGGAACCTCCCTCTGTGCACTGGGTCCAAGGAACTTTTGTGTAGCCAAGAGCAGGATTGAATTCCTGTCTATGATGAAGGCAGGACGAGTGAAAGTAAAGAAGAATTTCACCGGCCACACTTCCCAGGTGGCACAGCTGCTCCCACTGCCCACAGAGAGTGACCCCGTCCGGTACTTCCTTTCGTCCTCCACCGATGACAGATTTGTCTACGCTTGGTAAGTTTGTTCCTGTCTCTCTGTGTTGCCTGTGTTTCCTTCTTGTCACTTGTGCTTGACCATAAACCTGGTCAGTAATAATACATTCTGTAAATTTTTGCACTAGGTCTTAAAAATGGACATGGAATGAAAGTAAGGAAGTTATTGGCCCTTTCCTAGTCACTGTGTTAAAATGTTCATGTGTTCTTAGGTGGCAGAATTCAAGACAGTGTATATAGCATGAACATAATACTTTGGCCTCCATGTCCAAACTGAAAATTCCCAGGAAATGCTCAGTTTGATCATAATACATGCTGTCAGCTTTAGTATTATGTCTCATGTGGGGCCTTTCACAGTGGCATCCATACTCTTAAAATTTTAGTGTGGTCAGAAATGATCTCCAATTTTACAACCATTCATTTTGTTTTGCAGGGATTTGAATAGTGAAGGTGGGGACCCTGTGGCAAGCTTCATGGTGAGGGACCAGGTGGCAGGGGTGGAGGCGGTGGAGCTGCAGAACAACACCGTGACTCTGGCAGTGACCACCCAACGAGGCTCCCTGGTCCTGTTCAACCAGCACCTCAATGGGTAAGCAGGTCACCCCTCCACCAACATTAATGGGATTGAGGGACATTCAATGGCCCACTCAGTGATATCAGAAGACTTGTTTGTGTTTTATTTTATTTTATTTTTATTTTTTTTTACCTTGTGTTTTGCCAGGCTCTTAGACAAACAGGTACAAATAACTTTAGTATCACCAGACCAGCTGTTAGAAAACTATTAGAAATCTATGAGCAAGACAAACTTATAAGTCAGACTTCAATTTTTTACCATTTTATTTTGCCAGGCTCTGACAAAGGGGCAAAAGTTTACAGGTACAAATAATTCACCAGACTAGCTGTTACAAAACTATTAGAAGTCTTTGAGCAAGAAAAATTGCTTACCTGTCTATTTGTTGTATGGTTGGCTCATGATGTGTCCTACTGACTTCCCTCACCTTGTTAATTGTAGGTAGTGTAGTGCCCACAGATGTGAAGGCCCTAAAATATCATCTCAGGACCTGACAGTTGTTATAACCCTGACATCTAAGGTGGTGTTTTTTGCTCTCCAGTCAGTAGTTTCATTCCCAGCAAGGGCCTTTCGTGGTAAAGAGATACCACTTTCAGATCAATTTCTGTTGTTTCTGTGTTGCTCTGAGGCAGGCGTGACAGTAATAGCACAGATGATTAGGAAGAGAAAAGTCATTTGGATGTAAAACTGTAGTGTATAGTAGTGACACTACTAGCTGACTATTACCTCCAGTAGTAACAAAGTTGGTAAGGAAGAGGAGAGACACATGATATAAAACCTTAGTATAGAATAACAGTAAGTTCCCTCTGCTGACTGCCACCTCCTCCTCAGCCACACCAACAACACAGTGGTCAAGAGGATGGGACGGTTGCAAATCCTGCAGGAGGGCAAGGAGGAGAAGGTGATGCTGCCCATTATCACCGCTCACTTCTGCAAGGACATTGACCACAGCCTCATCATCGCCTACGGGAACTCCACCATGCTCAAGTTTGAACGGATAGTGAGTACAGGCAAACTTCTCAGATTTGTTTTTGTTTTTTTGTCATTGTCTCACCTCACAGTGCATAAGAATTCTTCCCTGTCATCATTGTATTGTTAGTGTGAATGTAGTGAGCAGTTGTAATCAGGTTTCCATCATCCTGACACTTCTGCCCATTTTATGTTCAGTCTATTATTATGAGCATTCTTAACTTGACTGTTTTACTTCTTGTTTCTTTAATATCTCCATGTTTTGTAGGTTTTTCAGCATATGCCCTTTGTTTCCCATAGTATCTTAAGCTGTCTATGCCTCTGTGTGAAAAGAAAATCAGAAATAGTTATAGTAGTGATGGTGGTGGTGGTGGTGGTGGTGGTGGTGGTGGTGGCATTACTACAAATGTGTCTCCCTTAACAGAGTGCAAAGGAGATCACCGGCAACAAGCAACTCCTTCGTGCAGCCCCTGAGTCCGTAGCGCCCAAGAAGTCCGCCCTGGCAGAGACCATAACCCCCAAGATGACCCGGGACACTACTGTTATTGGCCCGGGACACCTGACGGTAATGACTCTCTCTCTCTCGCTGCCACCTGCATGAAAGAGCTTGCTGTCATGGGTGATTTATGTGTCTCTGTACATCTTAACCTCAAAGCAACAGGTTTATTTACACAGTTCATTCCCACAGTTTGGTAGAGAAATGACTCATCCTCCCAGGTTCATGGTTTTCTTAATACATGATCTTTTATAGAGATTCTTGGCCTTGTGTATATATAAATTGATATTTTTGTTTACGTTTGACTTTTTATTTATTATTTATTTTTATTTATCTATTTTGTTGTTTATCTATTTATTTTTATATTTATTTTATTATTTTTTTATTTATTTATTTTATTTTTATTTACTTATCTTTATTTTATTTATTTATTTATTTATTTATTTATTTATTTATTTATTTATTTATTTATTTATTTATTTTCCTATCCTCTAGATCGCCCAAGCAGATGAGTCAAGGTGGGACAGAAAAAGGAAACAGGGAGATGAGGACGGCACCCTGGCACTCCCCATGGATGAGCGGCTCAACGCGCTGGTCCTGGATAAGCCTACAGACAGCGCCGCCACTCAGGTCCCCAAAACTGACAACCAAATACACTTACTACTGCAGGTGAGCCACTGACAGGAGGTGTAACAGTGAATCTGTCACAGTGGTGGTCTTGGAGGAGGGGAGTGACTTGAGATTTGAAGCTTGTACTTCCCCTTCCACCTTTTCTCTAGAGTCAGGAGTTGGCACTATGTAAAAGTATTCTCCAGTTGTTTCTGCTCCTTGGATCTTCCTCTGTGACTCCCATCCTTTGCAGTTCTATCACCATTCCATCCCTCCATCTCACCCTGTCTTCCCCTTGGTCTTCTTCCCTCAACTGGTTTTCTCCAGGTTCTTTTTAACTGGATCCTGGTTTTCTCTTACTGTGTGACCAAATGTTATGCCATCTTTACTCCTATAACTCCTGATGATCTGAATAACTCACCCAGCACTCTCTGTACTAAGTAACAGACTAAGCATACAATTTGAAGAGGTTTGTGATATGTTTTGATGAGAAAAACACTCACTTCAGCCTAACACTTGTCTTGCTCATCACACAGGGTCTACACAGCAAGGATGGAAGGATCCTGCAAAGCATTCTTAGCTGTGGGAACGAGACCATGGTTACCAACACAGTGCGAAGACTGCCAGCACCTGCTGTGGTGCCCCTCCTGAAGCATCTGCAGACTCTCTTCATGGGCAAAGGACACAAGTAAGAGTGCTTCGGACTGCTGCCGTTGCATGTTCAGAAATACCTCATCAATCATTATTATCATTATCATCATTTAACATTCTTGTTTCCACTCAAGGATTTGAATGCTTTTTGTTTTCCTTCCCTGGATGTCCTTCAGTAGAAAGAGTTCAGCATTTGTCATCATTATTTTCATTTTGTTCATTTTGTTATTTTCCCTTATGAAGTCAGTTCCTTTCATGTTCCTTTCTGTGGATACTCTTCATGTGTGGGGATATTTATAAAAAGTTACTGTAGGAAAGTAAAAGGAGAGTTGACAAAAAATTCCTAGGAAAGTTTACTAGAAAGTCTTTAGAAAGAGTTACTGTCAAAAACCATAAGGAAATAGTTATAGGAAAGTGAAATGAAAGTCACTGTAGAAAAGCATAAGGGAATAATAGTTACTGAATGAAAGGAAAGAGTTACCACAGCAGAAGTAAAGAAAGAATTACAGACCCCCCCATCACTGCAGAAGTAAAGAAAGAATTACAGACACCCCCATCACAGCAGAAGTAAGGAAAGAGATAGACACCCCCATCACAGAAGTAGAGTTATAAACACTCTCCATCACAGCAGAAGAAAGAGATAGACATCCCCTATCACAGAAGTCAAGAAAGAGTTACAGACACCCCCCATCACAGAAAAAGTAAGGAAATATTTAGTATAGACACTTAACCACCACAGCAGAAGACCTACACTCTGACTATCCCACTCACATCAGGAATGCAGCATACGTCACCTGGGTGCGGCTAGTCCTGTACCACCACATGAGCCACCTCTCCACGCTACCTGACCGTCAGGAGCTGCTGCGGCCATTCTACTCCATCAGTGCCTCCCGTGTGGCTACCTTCATGCAGTTAATGGAACTTCACGCACGGCTGGACCTGTCCCTCACCCACGTGGCCACCAAGCATCACGAGGCACAGCAGGCGCAGGTGGAGCCCAGTGCACTGCTCATCTATAGGGAAGGTAAGAAAGAGAGAGAGAAAGAGAGAGAGAGAGAGAGAGAGAGGTGGTTTACAATTGAGGTATATTTTCTAAGAGTTGATTGATAAATTAAATCGGGTATAAAATTATATCAGGTATAAAGTTTTTCTCATCTTTTCATTGTTTTCAGATATTTTTTGAAGAGTAGTAATTTATAAGTGAGTTATGTTCCCTTAGAGTGCTTCACAAATTAGGATGAGATATAGAATTTTCTCATTTAATGTTTTTCATTGTTTCCAGACAATTTTTTTAGCAGTTTTTTTTTATCCATAAATGAAAATCCTGCATTCATAGATCAGAATGAAGGTCGAAATTATTTTATTCATTATGTTAAAGATTCATATATCAAACTTTAGTAAGTGTAGGTTCATGTGTAGCTATGTGGGTGCATAATCTAGTTGTGCTTTTCTTTAATCATCATTGTGTGAAGATAGCTTAGAATAACTTAAGTATTGCCCGGAATTCTTAGCAGCTTCACAACCTTCCCCCCCTTCCTCCCCCCCCTGTCCTTGCCTGCACTACCTCCCTCTCTCCTCCCTCTGTCCTTGCCAACCCTTGACTTAATAATGGCCAACACATACCCTTGAGTATTAATATAAACAGCATTCTTCACTCCCTTACTCACTCCCTCCTCTCTTAGCCATTCTCTTGTGTCCACTCCATCTTCTATCCTTCCATAACACACAGGAGCCCTTGATATATGCCACAGTAACCCCTCACTCTCCTCACCCCCTGCAGAGGAATCCGATGAGGACGAGGAGATTGAGGTTCCCGCCGGAATCTCAGAATCAGAGGACAACTGGGAGGAACTTTCAGACTTTGGGGAGGTGAATGGACACTCCGATTCTGACTATGATGATGTGTTGCATCCTCGCTCCTCCAAACGTGGCCTGGAGGAAGATGAGGAAGAGGAGGATGGGGGAGAAGAGGTGGAAGAGATTGAGGACAGTGAAGAAGAGGATGGCAGTGAAAAGGACAGTGAAAGTCAAAGTGATATGACAGTGGACGTGAACGAAAGTGACAGTGACAATAGTGATAGTGACGAGTGAAGGAGTGGCAAGATCCCACTAGCTATTTTTATAATTGTTTTTTCCTACCAGTTGTGCTGTGAGGAGGTGGTCATTTCTGCTGCTGCTGCTGCTGCTACTGTTAGGGATGTGGCAGTGTCAGGTATCTTTACTATTAAATTAAGGGAGTTTTATTTGGGTTTTTAAGAGTACACACACACACACACACACACACACACACACACACACACACACACACACACACACACACACACACACACACACACACACACACACACACACACACATTCAGGCCATTTCCTAATGTGTTCCTTAGTTTTTTTATGGGCATCTTATCAAGCAGAAAACTAAATTAATTCTGCAGGTATGAATATTTGCAAGGAGGCGACACAGAATGTTTATTTGTTGTCCTGTCAGTCTCTGAAGTGAAGTGTGCCATTCATTACTGTCATTGGTATCGCTCCTCCTCCTCCTCCTCCTCCTCCTCCTCCTCCTGTACTTCACATCTTTGTATTCAGGCTATCATTTCAGATACAGGTTTCTTAATATACTCAAACATATGATTTACTCACACACAAACACACACACAATAGGACCACACCACAGTTTGCAGCATTGGGGGATTTTTATTTATTTATTTTTATTATTATAATTTTTTCATATAAACCAGCCGCTAATTACAAAAAAAAATATTTTCTGCCCCAAAATTTAATTAAGAAAGATAGAAAGTCAGAAAAAAAAAAAGTTAAGTTTGTATGATTTTAATGCAAACATAATAAAGTGATGACTTGTTATTTGTCAAGTATGCTTTTAATACAACTTATGCAGCAATAATTCCTTGATACATGACTTGTGTTGCTTAAATTACTTGTTTTGGTGATGAATTCTGATGATGCTCTGCTCCTGGAAATGCATTCTGTTGATGCCCTGCCCCTGGAAATACGTTCTCTTGCTGCCCTGAGTCTGGAAATATGGTCTGTTGATGCCCTGAGTCTGGAAATACGTTCTGTTGATGCCCTGAGTCAAAAAATACGTTCTGTTGATGCCCTGAGTCAAAAAATACATTCTGTTGATGCCCTGAGTCTGAAAAAACGTTCTGTTGATGCCCTGAGTCTAAAAATACCTTCTGTTGATGCCCTGAGTCTGAAAATGCGTTCTGTTGATGCCCTGAGTCTAAAAATACATTCTGTTGATACCCTGAGTCTGGAAATGCATTCTGTTGATGCCCTGAGTCTGGAAATACGTTCTGTTCATGCCCTGAGTCTAAAAATACATTCTGTTGATGCCCTGAGTCTGAAAATACATTGTTGATGCCCTGAGTCTAAAAATACATTCTGTTGATGCCCTGTGTCTGAAAATACATTCTGTTGATTCCCTGAGTCTAAAAATACATTCTCTGGATGCCCTGAGTCTGGAAATGCATTCTGTTGATGCCCTGAGTCTGAAAATACGTTCTGTTGATGCCCTGAGTCTGGAAATATGTTCTGTTGATGCCCCGAGTCTGGAAATACGTTCTGTTGATGCTGTTGATGTCCTGAATCTGAAAATACATTCTGTTGATGCCCTGAGTCTGGAAATACGTTCTGTTGATGCCTTGAGTCTGGAAATACATTCTGTTGATGCCCTGCCCCTGGAAATACATTCTGTTGATGCCCAGAGTCTGGAAATGTGTTCTGTTGATGCCCTGAGTCTGGAAATACGTTGTTGATGCCCTGAGTCTAAAAATACATTCTGTTGATGCCCTGAGTCTGGAAATACGTTCTGTTGATGCCCTGAGTCTGGAAATAGTTCTGTTGATGCCCTGAGTCTGGAAATACGTTGTTGATGCCGAGTCTAAAAATACATTTTGTTGATGCCCTGAGTCTGGAAATACGTTCTGTTGATGCCCTGAGTCTGGAAATATGTTGTTGATGCCCTGAGTCTAAAAATACATTCTGTTGATACCCTGAGTCTGGAAATACGTTCTGTTGATGCCCTGAGTCTGGAAATATGTTCTGTTGATGCCCTGAGTCTGGAAATAGTTCTGTTAATTCCCTGAGTCTAAAAATACATTCTGTTGATGCCCTGAGTCTGAGAATACATTCTGTTTATGCCCTGAGTCTAAAAATACATTCTCTGGATGCCCTGAGTCTGGAAATACGTTCTGTTGATGCCCTGCTCCTGGAAATACGTTCTGTTGATGCCCTGCCCCTGAAAATACGTTCTGTTGATGCTGAGTCTGGAAATACGTTTTGTTGATGCCCTGAGTCTGGAAATACGTTTTGTTGATGCCCTGAATCTGGAAATACATTCTGTTGATGCCCTGAGTCTAGAAATACGTTCTGTTGATGCCCTGAGTCTGGAAATACGTTCTGTTGATGCCCTGCCCCTGGAAATACGTTCTGTTGATGCCCTGAGTCTGGAAATACGTTTTGTTGATGCCCTGAGTCTGGAAATACATTATGTTGATGCCCTGCCCCTGGAAATACGTTCTGTTGATGCCCTGAGTCTGGAAATACGTTCTGTTGATGCCCTGAATCTGGAAATACGTTCTATTGATGCCCCCCCGTCTAGAAATATTATGTAAGTTCTAGTGAATACCTCAGGAGCGTGGAAGCAACAAGTAAGTACTGATAAGGATCTGGTTGAAAAAAATAAGATACAATGATCTGGTTGGAATAAATAAGAAGTGATGTTCTGACTGAAAAAAATAAGATAAGATTACATGGGAGTGAAATTTTTAAGTCCTAATAACGACCTGATTGTGGGCGGGCGTGAATTTTAATGACCTGGATGAGAAAATAACAGCAGAGGACGACCTGAACGTGGAGGTAAATTCTGATGACCTGGACGTGGAGGTAAATTCTGGTGACGACCTGGATGCGAAAATAGGTTTTATGAACACGACCAAAAAGTGAAATTAAGTTACGAGAACGACCTGGATGAGAAAATAAGCTCTGTTAACGACCTGATGACGACAGGGACGCAGAAATAAGCTCTAATAACGATCTGGATATGAGAGTACGTTCTGACGGTGACCTGGGATGTGGAAATAAGTTCTGAGGATGACCCGGGTGAGAGTAAGTTCTTATACGACCTGGGTGTAGAAGTAAATGACGGTGATGAGTGTGGAAATAGTTCTGATGACGAGCTGGAGGGTGGGAATGTGAATCTTGTTGTGTTAACCTATTCGCTCACTCAAGCACCTTTTAACAGGAAAGGACTTAAAGAAAATGGAACTCGGAAAGACCAATTAACTCAAATAAACCAAAATCTGACGTACGCGAAGCTCTGTAGTCGAATAAATGAAAAGAAACTTAACTTAAATTGACTCTTAATATACAAAAACGGGAAAGGAAAATTGAACACAAGGAAGAGATTAAAAGAATGTTCTAAAAAATACATTAAGGAGAAAAAATAACTCAGCAGTGATAACTAACATTACACACATTTACGTAAAAAAAAAAAAAAAAAACGTATTCTTATTGTGCGTGACTAGGAAGAATACAATATCAGGAAGAACAGGAGGGAGGTGGAGTGTCTTGGGAGAGAAAAGGGACCCGTGTGAAGTGGAGGTGATAACCCGGGCCTGGAGTAGCGTAGGGCAGCTGTGAGTGATAGGACAAAGGCTAGGCTGAGGCGGGCCGGCAAGCGAACCTCTTGCAAAAAAGAAGAGAAGAAAGAAGAAAAAAAAAAAAAAAAGAAAGATAGCGTAGGCGGCAGAAAATGAGAGAGAGAGAGAGAGAGAGAGAGAGAGAGAGAGAGAGAGAGAGAGAGAGAGAGAGAGAGAGGATGGATAAAATTAAGATTGGCTATGTTTATCTCATCCTACATAATTGCATGGCCCAAAAACGAAGCTGATTCTATGAATTTGTGACAATATTCAACTTTTATTATTGCATTTTCGCTGTGGGAAGCTGCACGTCTAGTAACAATATAAGGAGAGAGAGAGAGAGAGAGAGAGAGAGAGAGAGAGAGAGAGAGAGAGAGAGAGAGAGAGAGAGAGAGAGAGAGAGAGAGAGAGAGATTATTTAAAATTACTTCGTTCTAGGTAGCAAAGCGAATGGCCAAATGAAACTGATGGTATTGTTTGTGCAAATATTCGAAACTTATCGTAAAATTTCGTACCCTGGGAAGTTAACATGCATACAAAAAAAAAAAAAAAAAAGCAATAGACTGGTTTAAGTTCCTTTGTTCTTTCTAAATGAATGACCAAATAAGGAACCGATTACATGCATTGCCAATATTTCCCTTTTTATTGCATATTTTCGCAGCGGGAGAAGTTACAACCGGAATATCTTACAGTATAAAAATTGTCGAACGCGTGGGCAGCCATCAGCGCAGTAAATTTTACACAGGGACACTACGGACACACTACAGTGGACTCAAGGCTGGTTTTTTTGTAGAATGAGGTAGTGGATTCTTTCCCTGGAAGCACGGAAGTAAAGAGTTACGGTGACGATTGCTTCCTTGCGTGTCAGTAATCCTTGGTAATGGAAAACACTGCATCGCTAGCTCATATCACCGCATATGTACTGTTCTTATTACTACTGCTACTACTACTACTACTATTGCAGCTGCCATGTTCATTATTCATGCCTAATTAACGTCCTCAGCGATGCATGCGGAATAAGATGACATGAGTATTTCGAATAGTGCTCAGTTTTATGAAGGAAACAATTACAGTAATCATTATAACAAATTTGCACATTAATCCTCAATAGACTGTAATGTGCGTCGCGGTCCCTTCATTATGCAGCAGACGGGACACGGCCATTACTAGGAAGGGACTCATCAGGCGTATATAAGCATGCCTTTCCTTGGTGGACTAATGGTGGTTCAGGTCTTGCTGCAAACTTCTTGGCCACGACAAACTCCCTCACGCCTGACGGACGGCTCCTTTGTGACGTCACGGCGAGGGACACACCACCATAACAAAGCACGTTTTTAAAGATACACTCATGTTCCAGGCTACACAGTGATGCACGGGACTTCCAGGGGATATATCGCACTAAATCACACGCTTTGGAATATGTATTGACGAGCTTAGATGTTATTAAAGGGAATCAACAAAGTAGCGGCGTGTGAAAATGGTAGTCGGCAACGTAGCGCGGCCAGGCAGCAACTCACAGTAGTGTGCTGGCGGTAGTGAGAGGAGGGTGTGCCGCTGGTCCCTCCCTGTGTGGCTGACCTGCCTCCTGCTGGGGACTTTATATATAGAAGCGATTGTCAAGTGGATGTGTGGCTCTGAACTCTGGCTCATTGCGGCTCTAGTGCCCGGGGTGACTGCTTGTTTGCGCGTGTATGAGTACTGTTTGGGCAAGCGATGAATGGTGAAGTGGTGGTGTGTGGAGGCGGCGGCGGCGGCGGCGTGGGGATGATGAAGACCAGCAAAGTGAGCAAGGCTGGCCCTAGCGGGTGGTCAGCTGGCCACCACCACCTCCACCACCATCACCACCACCACGATCCCTGGATCCAGCCCCCCGTCACCACCCCCGCCAGCCTCAGCCCCAAGGAACCCCCCACCAACACCTCCATGGACTCTGGGGTGGCTGGCCTGCGGGACACCCCTGTACACACCCCCGCCCCCATCCACCACCACAACAACACCACCACAGCCACCATCACCACCACCACCACCACCACCATCACCACTAACACCAACAGCAACAATAACAACAACATGGGTGGCGGCAAAGGGAACAACAACAACAATAACAATAATAATAACAACAACAACAACAACGAAGACTACGACGTGCCCAAGTTCATCGTTGACCACACCACCAGGGCCACGTACATGAAGGGGCGCTTCTTAGGCAAGGTAAGTTCAGTGCCCCAGTCCAGGCTCATCCACCTTCACGCTCACCCCTTCCCGCCCATTCCCCCATGCCCACCTCCCCGTCCCGTCACCCCGCTGCCTTGGTCCTGCCATCCTGCCTCCTGCCCCCTCCCCCATCACACGCGCACACACGCTTTTCATGCCCCTTCCATACCCTGTCAACTTTCCCGTATCGTGTTTTTTTTTTTTTTTACTTTTTTCCTCTCCTTCGCTAAGTACCGTAGCTTTCCTCCTCCTCCTCCTCCGCTTCCTCTTCTGTCACACTCCTTTCCCTTCCCCTTTCTTACCTCTCCACACAGCATCTCATCCTCACCTCACGACGTCAAAGTCCCCTTTCTTTCTTGTAAGCCTTCGTTTTATCTCCCCATTCCATTCTCCTCCCCATATCCGCCTCCCTCACGCACCATCACCCCCTTTTTGTCCAGACACCTCTTGCCGTCACACGTGGCCACGGCAGGTGTGTGTGTGTGTGTGTGTGTGTGTGTGTGAGAGAGGGAGACCGTCAGCGCCTCCTTCGTGTGCTGGCGTGGTGTTCAGCCTCTCAGTGCCCGCAGACCGCCCCGTCATGCCTGTGCCGTTAGCGGGGCGCCCAAGACAAGGTAAGCCTGTGGGCCGTAATTGGGAGTTCACCTGTGATGCACCTTGCGTAGCGGCGGCGGCAGCAGCGGCGGCGGCCCGGACTGCCTCCCTAATATAGCAGCGGACCTACCTCCTCTGCCCCACCTCCCCCCTACCTCTGTCCCTCCCTTGCCGCCCATGCTGGTGTGGGCGGCGAACCTCCTTCCCCAGTCCTTACCCCTGCCTCCCTCTGCTGCTACTGCCCCTGCTGGAGTGGGCGGCGCACCCCTCCTTCTTCACCTCCCCCTGCCTCAAATCATACCCTGCCCCTCTTGGTCGTGTAGGAGGCGGATCCCGGTTCCCTGCCTCACTCAACGCTACCTTCTTCCCTTCTTCACTGGTCAGTTAAGACAACGCCCCTGACACCCCTCCCTGATCCCTCCCGAGCCCTTACCCTTCACGCCCACACTGGCCTCGTGTCCTCACCCCCAGCCCTTGGCCACGCACCCTTCACTCCACCCTTGGCCCAATCCTGCCGCGTCCTTCGCTGAATTAATACGGCTTTGCGTGTCGTGTCATGAGGAGCGTTGAGTGATGGCGTGCATTGCGGCCATGAGGTGACTGACGCAGGGCTGATCTACCCTAGGCAAGCCCCCTTCCCCTCCTTCCCCCGTTCCGTCTCATCCCTTCCCCAGACATACTATTTCACACCATTAGTCACCATAACGATCGGCTTTAAAGGGGACAGTGAGTGAGAGTGAGAAAGTGAGTGACCTGCCCCCCTCCCCTTGGTTGGTGCCCCCTTTGTTGCAGCACCGGGGAGAAAAAGAGGGGAAATGAGGGTCTTGGGATATGAAAGAGCGGAATGCTTATCCTTTGTTTTTTGTTCCGGGAAGATCCGCGGTTGAGTATTCCGCGGAAATGCATAAATGTGAGGTCGTTGTGTGATGTACGAGCACTGGAGGGCGCCGCGGAGTCTCTCTTCCTCCCTCCCCGGATTCCTCACGCCCGAACATAACGATGGCTGACGAGGAGGAAACCAGGAAACTGGGGAATGCAAGAATAATGGTGGTGTGTCTAGGTAGAGGTGGTGGTGGTGGTGGTGGTGGTGATGATCTGTCCCCTTGAATTGCATCGTTACCCTTTAAATGCCAAACAATGCGACACACGTATAGCCAATTTAGATAAACAACTGTTAGCTTTATGGTCATTAAATTCTGTTCACACTGCTACAGACACACACACACACACACACACACACACACAGTCGAAAGTCCTATCAGTAACGCCATAACTGCTATCACCAACAGGCTGGCAATCTTTATTGGTGCTTGTTACAGTATTAGACAGGAAAGCACTTATCAGTTTCGGAATTGCGTCGCCACCCCGTCACCAGTTCTCGTGTTTTGGGCGAGGAATGAAGGACAGCATTGCGTGGTGTTGGTAATTTTGCACTGCGTAATAAACAAACGCATGCGAGATACATACGTTGTACCCTGCATACATACATACGTTCATACATATGCACATACAATCACATATGTATTACCAGTAATGTCCTTCTTGGCTAATGTGCAGTATACTTTCAGACACACGTACAGATACAAAGATACATAAATACACACTCATACGTGCACACACACACACGCCGGCGCCAAGTCCCCTATCAGGCCATCGGATCCCTTAACAGTGTTTAGCGCCGCTGTCCGTGGTGGGTGTATTAATTAATGGTGGTTGGTTTGGTCGACGCGGCGCCGGCAGTAGCGGGGCGGCCGAGAGGCGGTGCTCAAACTCGTCGGTGCCGCCGCCAGATCGATGCCTCACACGGTACACAGTCACACACACACACACACACACACACACGGCTGGCATGGTGAGTCCAAACACTTCTCTTGCCTCTTATCTCTCCCATGTCATCTTCCTCTTCATCTTCATCTCCCGTCACACTCCCGCCACCATCACCCGTCACTCACTCCCCTGCCTTGTACATAAGACGTGAGGGTGTCACGCTTCAGGGATCCGTGACGCACCTTCCGCCGTAACCGTAACAGGTGCGGTAGGGAAGGTAGGTGCGCGGCGCGGTAATTGCATTATCAGTGTTGTTTTTACGACTTTTCGCGACATTACCGCCAGTCGCTCGCTCACCCGCCTGTTCGCCCTCCCGCGGGTTCGTGCCTTCAGGAGCCTATTGCTAACGGGGCCCCTGAGGCGGACCATTTAGCAGCACATTCACCTGACATGTTGCTACACCTTCAGGAGTTTGATTAAAGTGTGTGTGTGTGTGTGTGTGTGTGTGTGTGTGTGTGTGTGTGTGAAGGCCCTGGGAAGTGTGTCAAGGGGTTGAGAAGCCCCTGGACCGCCGGGACGCGACAACCCCCACCTCACGTCCCAGGCAGGCATTGTTGTTAGTGATAATGATAGCGACGCTCTGGTAGTAATGATGGTGGTGATGGTGGTGGTAATAATAGTACTACCACTACTATCGGCACTCGTGTCCTCTCAGATTCATTGCCAAGGCTCTCCACGGCTGGTGCTCGCTATTATCTCGCTATCTCTCGCGTGGACAGGAATGTGCTGATAGTGTGTGTGTGTGTGTGTGTGTGTGTGTGTGTGTGTGTGTGTGTGTGTTTTTGTCTGACCTTCCGGGTTCTTTCTGTATATCCCCTTTCTGCACCTCTCTCTCTCTCTCTCTCTCTCTCTCTCTCTCTCTCTCTCTCTCTCTCTCTCTCTCTCTCTCTCTCTCTCTCTCTCTCTCTCTCTCTCTCCCAGGGTCTCATCGCCCCCTCGCCGCGGTGTATTTCTGGCGCCGGCCCTCTCTGTGCTAAGCCGCGGGAGGGTGGGGAACGATGGGGGGCTGTGGTGGTGGTGTAGAGGGGCGTGCATGGGCGGGGGGTCGGGCTGGGGCACACATATAGCCTGGCATCAGTGTCGGGCATAAATAAGCACTGTGTTTGTAGTATGTGATAGTAGAACACACACACACACACACACACACACACACACACACACACACACACACACACACACACACACACACACAGACGTAAAGACAAACAGTAGAGCAAGTGAAGGTCAAGCCGTTTGTTTGTTTTTTTCAGTGTTTTGGTAAAATTAACTTGTTTTTATTTGTATTTTCTCTCTCTCTCTCTCTCTCTCTCTCTCTCTCTCTCTCTCTCTCTCTCTCTCTCTCTCTCTCTCTCTCTCTCTCTCTCTCTCTCTCGTTTTGAAGTTACAGCCTCTCATCTTTACTCTTTTACTTCCCTATTTCCTCTTCCTCCTCCTCCTCCTCCTCCTCCTCCTCCTCCTCCTCCTCCTCCTCCTCCTCCTCCTCCTCCTCCTCCTCCTCCTCCTCCTCAAATTAAGTCCACTTATGCCCCCTTGAAATCCTCTCTTTTCCCCTTCCGCTCCATTTTTTTTTAAGAGGTTGCAAAGAAGTGTAGGTCCAGATGGAAGTGTGTGTGTGTGTGTGTGTGTGTGTGTGTGTGTGTGTGTGTGTGTGTGTGTGTGTGTGTGTGAAAGCAAGAAGATAAGAGAGGACAGGTGTGTGTGTGTGTGTGTATGTGTGTGGTTTGTTTTTAGACGTGAGAGAGAGAGAGAGAGAGAGAGAGAGAGAGAGAGAGAGAGAGAGAGAGAGAGAGAGAGAGAGAGAGAGTTAACTTTACTACATACCTACACACACACACACGCATACTCTCTCTGTCTCTCTCTCACTCCACTACACCCTCAACTCTCACCTCATTTCCCCTTCCTTTTCTACTCTCATCGCACCCTCTCACCTTTACTTGTGATGTTTTCCCCTCTCCCTTTATTTCCCTCTTCCCTGAACCTTTCCCCTTTTCTTTCCTTTAATGTCACATACCATTTCTTCCCCTTTCTACATCTCCCCTCACTTTAATGCATCCTATTCTCCTCCTCCTCCTCCTCCTCCTCCTCCTCCTCCTCCTCCTCCTCCTCCTCCTCCTCCTCCTCCTTTCCCCTCATTTCAAGGATAGGCTGGCAAGAGGATGAGCCGCGTGAAGGTTTCCTGGGGGGGGGTGAGGGGAAGGGGAGGCGAGGGGGGAAGGGCAAAGCTAATCTAGTACTTTACAGGCACACATCTGCTCTTTTCCCCCGTCACTGTTTCCCCTCACTGTTTCCCTTCACTGTTTTTCCTCACTGTTTCCCATCACTGTTTCCCCTTCACTATTTCCCTTCACTGTTTTCCCCTCACTGTTTTCCTTCGCTGTTTACCTTTACTGTTTCCCTTCACTCCCATCCCCTCACCTTCCCCTCACTCTCTTCCCTTCACTCCTCACTCGCTTCCTTCCCCTGCTTGTTCCTTCACTCCCTTCCCCTCACTTTCCCTTCACTTCTGTCTCTTACCCCTTTCCCTCACTTCCTCTCACCAATTCTCCCTCCTTTCCCCTCATTTTTCCCCTCACTCGCTTTTCCCCCTCACTCGCTTTCCCTCTCTCCATCCCCTCAACCCTTCCCCGCATTGCTTCCCCTCAAGTGATGCTCAAATCCCAACACTACTTTTTCCCCTCTCCACAAACACCGTTACACTCCTCTCTCCTCCTCCTCCTCCTCCTCCTCCTCCTCCTCCTCCTCCTCGTGAAATGTACTGGCGACGTTGAAAATGACTCTTTGGGAATACTGAATGGAGAGAGAGAGAGAGAGAGAGAGAGAGAGAGAGAGAGAGAGAGAGAGAGAGAGAGAGAGAGAGAGGGTCACTCTCGCTACCTGAGACGACAGAGTCCCTGCGAGAGTCAATATTTAAGGTCAAACAACAGGGATTTGTGCGTGGTGATACTGGTGAGGGGAAGAGAGAGGGGAGGGGGTGAGGGGAGGGAGTTATGCCTGAGGGGAAGGGAGAGGGCAGGAGTGAGGGCTGAAGGTAAGGGGAGAGGGAAGGGGGTGTAGCAGTGAGGGGAAGGAGGAGAGAGGGGAAATGGGGAAGGGAGAGGGGGAAAGAACTGATGCTGCTGGCAATTTCCCCTGTTTCCCCTTCCCCCTCCAAGCCTCCCTTCTACTAATCCCCCTCCCTCCTCCTCCTCCTCCTCCTCCTCCTCCTCCTCCTCCTCCTCCTCCTCCCTTGTTTTTTCTCTCTTCCCCTCCCTACCTTACTGGCTTTAATCCCCCTCCCTCCTCACTCTACTCTTTCCTTGAGAGAGAGAGAGAGAGAGAGAGAGAGAGAGAGAGAGAGAGAGAGAGAGAGAGAGAGAGAGAGAGAGAGAGTTTGACAGTTGTTCTGGCGGGAGCGTGAAGGGAAGGGGAAAGAGAGGAGGAGGGGAAGGGGTGACGTGTACCAGGCAGTGATGGGAATAGAATAGGGAGAAGAAGGGGTGATGGGGGGATGTAGTGAGGGGAACAGTGTCACTTGTTGGACCCTGACAAGTGGTACCCCTTCCCTTCCCCTTCACCTTCCCTTCCTTGCCCCATCTATGCCATTTTCTGCCTCATCCCTTCCCATCCCTTCCCTTCCCTTCCCTTCCCTTCCCTTCCCTTCTCTGTTCCTCCTCCTGTGTTTGTTAGTTTAGTGATGGGGTCATTTTGTCTGTTATTGCTCATACTACTACTACTACTACTACTACTACTACTACTACTACTACTACTACTACTACTACTACTACTACTACTACTACTACTACTACTGCCACTACTATTGCTGTTACTTTTGTTGTTATTGTTGTTGTTGTTATCTTCCTCCTCCTCGTCCTTCTTACCACCACCATAACAACAACAAATTATTATTATTATTATTATTATTATTATTATTATTATTATTATTATTATTATTATTATTATTATTATTATTATTATCTTCGTCCTCCTCGTCCTTCTCACCACCACCACCACCACCACCACCACCACAACAACAACAACAACAACAACAACAACAACAACAACAACAACAACAACAACAACAACAACAACAACAACAACAACAACAACAACAACTACTACTACTACTACTACTACTACTACTACTACTACTACTACTACTACTACCACCACCACCACCAAAAAACAACATAACCCAAACACTTTACTTAACAGACTCGTAATCTTGTAGTGTAACGCTATTTAAACAGCCCATTAATAGCCTGACAGCTCTCAAACAATTATAGTAGAGAGAGAGAGAGAGAGAGAGAGAGAGAGAGAGAGAGAGAGAGAGAGAGAGAGAGAGAGAGAGAGAGAAGCAACCTAACATATAACAACAACGAGGCATTGAAAGCATAAGGAATTAAATTGAATGGGTTATATGAACAATAGTATCACCGTGTACTGATAGCGGCTGTGTGTGTGTGTGTGTGTGTGTGTGTGTGTGTGTGTGTGTGTGTGTGTGTGTGTGTGTGTCTGTGTGTGGCTAGTTTCATAATCACTGCTTTACAATAGAGAGGAAATAGTGTGCGTAAGTGAGCCGTTAGTTACACACACACACACACACACACACACACACACACACACACACACACACACACACATACACAAGAGGTATTCACTGCCTGAAAATTAAACTGCCATGAATAAAAATGAATAACACTCTTTAATTCCTCGCAATGAAATATAATTAAATTCCTAGGAAATCGCTTGACGAGAGAGAGAGAGAGAGAGAGAGAGAGAGAGAGAGAGAGAGAGAGAGAGAGAGAGAGAGAGAGAGAGAGAGAGAGAAACACAGCAAGAGCACAGTTTCCCTTCAAGCACCCGAGGCGAACAAGAGGAGGAGGAAGAAGAAGAAGAAGAAGAAGAAGAGGAGGAGGAGAAGGAGTAGGAGGAGGAGTAAGAGTAGGAGGCTGGAGGTGCGCACGGTATTTCCTCTCTCTCTCTCTCTCTCTCTCTCTCTCTCTCTCTCTCTCTCTCTCTCTCTCTCTCTCTCTCTCTCTCTCTCTCGACAAAATTGGTCACGTGAAGGGCGGTAGGCTGCCTCATTTCCCTCCAAAGTGAGCCTGCTTCTCTCTCTCTCTCTCTCTCTCTCTCTCTCTCTCTCTCTCTCTCTCTCTCTCTCTCTCTCTCTCTCTCTCTCTCTCTCTCTCTCTCTCTCCTTTTTCTCCTCTTCCCCAAATCATTTCCCCTCTACCTTCTCCTTCCTTCCATTCTTCTTCATCCTTCATTGTTCATTTCCTTTCTATTACTTTTCTTGTCTAGCCCATTCCTCCTCCTCCTCCTCCTCCTCCTCCTCCTCCTCCTCCTCCTCCTCCTTCTCATTTCCATTTTCCTTTATTTGTTCAGATTTTTACTTGTTTCTCTCGTCCTTTCTTAATTTCCTATTCATTCTCTATTCTTTTTTCCCTAACGTTTCCTTTTTTTCTCTTTCCTTCCTCGTTTTATTCTTGCTTTAATACTTCCGTCTTTTCTTTTTTGTCTTTCTCCTCTTTCTTCTCTCCTCTTCATCTTGTTCTTGCCTCTCTCCTCTTCCTCTTCTTTCTCTCCTTTTCTCCCCTCCTGTTTCACTTCCTTTTTCTCCCTTCTTTCCCCTCTTCCTTTTCCTCTTCCTCCTTATCTTGTTTCCTCTTCTTTCCGTCCTTTTTTTTCTTTTCCTATTCATTCCTCCGTCTCATTCTCCTAATTCCTCGTTCTTCCCTTCTTTGTCTCTTCTTTCTCAGCCTTTCTCCTCCGTTTCCTCTCTTTTTTTTTTATATATATCCCGTTTCTCTTCTTTTCTTCCATTTTCTTTTCTCTCCTCCCCTCTTCCTCCTTTTCTTCCTCTTATTTCCCCTCTTCCTCCTTTCCTCTCTTCCTTCCCCACTGTGTCTCCTTTTATTCCTTCCTCTTTCTCCCTTTCTTCTTCCTCCCTTTCTTTTGTTCATCCTCTTTCTCCTCCTGTCCTCTCTTCCTCCCCCTCTTCCTCCTCTCTTCCTCCTCTCTTCCTCCTCTCTTCCTCCCTGCTCCGTTTTCTAAATCCGCAGTGTCGTTTTTTCTGCTTTTAATTTTTTTTTGTGCATTTTTTTCATTTTACTTTTTTTTTGCTTTATTTTTTGTTCCTCGTCACGTTTCTAGTTAAGGAATATTTATTTTTTATTTTGTATTACTTCCGCTTTTCTTTGTTTTGTTTTTTCTTTGCCTTCTTTTTACCTCTTCTTCTTTTTCTTCTTTATTATCGTCTTTTATTCTTCTCTTCCCTCTTTCCATCTTTTATTTATTTTTTTTTAGCTTACAACGTTTTATCCTTGCTGTCTTTATCACTCTCTTTCTCTATTTCCTTTTATTCTTTGCCCTTCTCTTTTCCTTCGTCTTATCTCCTCTTATCCTGTCTTCTCTTGTTCCTCGTTTTCTTTTTCCTTTTTTTTTTTAGGGTTTATTGCATTATTGTCTTGTCTTGTTTTCCTTCTCGTGTTTCTTCCTCCTCCATCTTCTTCCTCTTGTCTTCTTCTCTTCTTTCTCTCTCTCTCTATTTATTGTCGTTCGTTTCTCTATTATCTTCGTTTATCTTTTTTTTTAAGTGTTTATTGTTTTATCGCCTTGTCTTGTTTCCCTCTCTTTTTTCTCTCTTATCTTCTCCTCTTCTCTCTTCTTTTATCTCTTCACCTCTGTTCTTGTCTTCTCTTTTATGGGTTCGTTGTATTATCGCCTCTTTCCTCTCTCTCCTCCTTTATCATCCACCTCTCCACTTCTCTTTTATTCTATTTTTTCTTCCCTTTATTTTGTTTATTTTTTATTTTAATTTTTTTCTTCCCCCTCTCTCTCTCTCTCTCTCTCTCTCTCTCTCTCTCTCTCTCTCTCTCTCTCTCTCTCTCTCTCTCTCTCTCTCTCTCTCTCTCTCTCTCTCTCTCTCCTTATTTCCTTCTCTGTCTTTTTCTCTACCTGCTTGTCTATCGTCTTTTTATATATATAAATATCTGCATTATTATCCTGTTTTGTATCTTATTTCCTTTTCTTCCTTTATCATCCTCCTCTTTTCATCTCTATTTATTCTTCATTCCTTTTGTCTATTATCTGTTTCGTTTTTTTCGTTTTTTCTCTTTTTCCCTTTCTTCTCCCTTTTTAATGGTTCACTGTATTACTTATCTTGTCTTTCTCCCTTTATCCTCCACCTGCTCCTCCTGCTGCGCCACCTCCGGATATTGCTGCTGGCGGAGTTAAGCCCAGCACTCCTTTCGTCAGCCGTGGACATTCCGGCGTCAGCATCCGTTGCCTTCACTGACTCCTGCCGCCCTGACTCACCGCCGCCTACACACACACACACACACACACACACACACACACACAAAGGGAGAGGAGGGAGGAAGGAGGGGAAAACTAGACGTGTGGAGGCGTGGTGTGTGTGTGTGTGTGTGTGTGTGTGTGTGTGTGTGTGTGTGTGTGTGTGTGTGTGTGTGTGTGTAAAATCTATTGTCGCAAATCTCGTGTGTACGTATGCATGCATGATCATTTTCAGTGGTATGTGCGTTGTCAGTAATTTACGTACATGCACACACACACACACACACACACACACACACACACACACACACACACACACACACACACACATGTACGTTTTAACTCGGTGCCATGTACGTACGAAAGTCTAATCCTAATGTGGGCGGGAGGAACTGGTTCTTGGCCCAAGCGGGAGGACTGGAGGGGCAGGATGATCAGTGGAGGGAGGGGTGATGGAGGGGTGACAGGGAGGGTGTGTGTGAAGGGGGAGGGGCGGCACGCGTCACCCCCAGTAGGTAAAGGACTGCTGCTCCCTCTTCCGTGACTCTGCTCCCCCTCTCCCCATTCCCTCTCACTCCTGCTACCTTCCCCTCACCTCTGCTACCTTCCCCCTCACCCAAACCACCTCCCCTCTTATCCCTACTACTTCCCCTCGTATCCCTACCACCTCCCCTCTCACCCCTCTCACCGTGACTGTCATTCTAGCACCTTCCCTCTTATCTCCCCACCACCTCCCCTCTCCCCCATCACCGTGACAGTCACCCCACCACCACCACCACATGCCTTCCTTCCCTTTCGTGACTCTATCCTCCCCACCACACCACACCACACCACACCCCACCCAGCCCGCACCCCACCGCACCCCGCCGCACCCCGCGCCACCACTGCAGCGGGAAGCAATAACACTGTTCAGCTCGGCGGCACAGATGCCAAAATATGAGCGTGTGGCTCGGAGGGGGAAGGGGGGCGTGCAGTGGGTGGGGAGCGGCTAGGGGCGTGTTGACATTGATCTTGTGCAGAAGGCGAATCCACGGGCGGCAGTGTGGGTGCCGTGACTCGTATAGGATGGCAGGGTGACGTGTAGGATAAGGTGTAGGATGGCAGGGTGAGGTGTAGAATGGCAGGGTGAGGTGTAGGATAAGGTGTAGGATGGCAGGGTGACGTGTAGGATGGCAGAATATGGAGGAGAAGGATAAGGATAATGAAGTGGGGAAAGAGGAGGAGGAGATAAGAAAGAGGAGGTGGGTGAGGAGGGTAAGGAGGAGGAGGAGGAGGAGGGTAAGAAACGTTAGGATTTGAGCGGTTAGTGGAGACGCGGCGGTGATGTGAAGTGGAGGAGAAGTGGAGGGGAAGGATTCCAGTAGGGGAGGTAGGATACTAGTGTAGGAGTGGTGAGGGGGCGTGACCTTGGCGCCGCGGCTCACCTGGCACTCGAGGGTCACGAGGGGCGTCCGCCACTTGACGCCCAGACACACACACACACACACACACACACACACACACACACACACACACACACACACACACACACACACACACACACACACACACACACAAAGATCCTTGCTGCCTTGTGGCCTTGCTTGGTGAAGGGGGAGGGGGAATAGGGAAAGGAAGCAGTTGAGTGATGGGACGGTCCTTGAAGGGGAAGGGAAGGGAAGGAGAGCAGTCAAGTGATGGATGCTTGAAGGGGAAGATAATGGAAGGGGAGGAAGGACTGCTACACTTGAGAGATGCGAGGAAGGGGACAAGAGAAGGGAAGATATATTAGTGATGGGATGATAGGAAACCGCTAACTGAGGGAAGGGAAGGAGTGGTGAGTGATGGGGAAGGGATACTATTTGAAAAGAAAGGGGATTGAGAGACAGGAGGGAATGGAATAAGAAGGGAGGGGCGATACTGAGTGATGGGAAGAGGGAAGGGAGGAGAGGAGGGAAGTGAAGAAAGATGATCACTGAGAAATGAAAACACTGCATGAGAGAGAGAGAGAGAGAGAGAGAGAGAGAGAGAGAGAGAGAGAGAGAGAGAGAGAGAGAGAGAGAGAGAGAGAGAGAGAGAGAGAGAGAGAGAGAGAGAGAGAGGATATTGAGTGATGGGGCTATCAGGTAAGGGCGTGTTTTGCCGCTAGGATACCCTGGGGGGATAAGACAGCCGGGGGGGAGGAAGGACGCGCAGGGGTTCATTGACCTTAAGGGATTGACTTGTCCTGCAGGTCACTAGTGGGGGAAGGATGGGAGGGATGGGGGCTGTGAGTGGCGTGGAGGTGAATGGGGGGAGGGGAGAGGTAATAGGTCCTAGTGGCTCAGAAGAAAAGGGTGGATTAATGGTGTTGTGGGTGACCTGAAAGAGGTGATGGGAGGATGAAGGGACTTGGAAGAAAGGTGATGGGAGAATAGATGGGGGGAAGGGAAGGAGGGAGTTGAATATTTTTGTATTTTAAGGAAGATAATGGGAGGAAGGGGTTATCATTGGCCTGGAAGGGGAGTGATGGGCTTTGGATGAAGGAAGGGGAGCAGGAATGACTGATCAGCAGAAGAGGAATAAGAGGAATGAAAAATCTGGCAGGGGAGGAAGAGAAGAGAGATGGGACTGGGCGTGGAAGGGAAGAAAGTGACTGGAAAAGAAGAGATGGGATTAGTAAAGAAGGGGAACAGAAATTACCCTTATAATTCACATAGGAAGGGGGATAGGACATAACATTGCAGTGATGGGGAAGGGAGGAAAGGGATGACACTGGTGATAGGACAGCTTACATATCAGGAGGGAGGAGGGAATGGGAAGAAGTAAAGGGACATCATCAGAGGGGAAAGAGGGGAAAGGGGAGGAGAGGAAGGGGAAAGAGGAGGGGACCCAGCTGATTACACACGTCTGGGCTGGCACTGGGCTCTTGGCTTGAAGCGGCATGTCCGATTCTCAGCTTCCCCACCAACCCTTCCCTCTCTGACAGCTTCCCCCACCCCCCACCACGCCGTCCCCCACCGCCCACTAGGAGACACAACTTCGAGGGCGCCCTCAGTCGTATCCTCATCCCGCGGTAGGATATCAGAGGTGTCCGAGAATCCTACGAAGAAAATAAGAAAAAAAATCATACAAAACTATCCATTTATTTTCCCCCTTAGAGAGAGAGAGAGAGAGAGAGAGAGAGAGAGAGAGAGAGAGAGAGAGAGAGAGAGAGAGAGAGAGAGAGACCTTTCCTCAATATTGGAAAAGTGTTTTTTAATCTAGCGTCAGTGGTGGCAGCTGTGGGTTTGGGGGAGTTGGGGGGGTTTGGGGTGTAGGTGAGGGGAGACAGGAAGGGGTGATGCTGAGCCAGGTAATTATGGCAACAGGTGTTTTGAGTTGCCTTTTCCTCCTCCTCCTCCTCCTCCTCGTCCTGCAGGCATCATCATCTGTCATTGCAGTGTTTCGCATCGCCTGACTCTTGCCTCCTCCTCCTCCTCCTCCTCCTCCTCCTCCTCCTCCTCCTCCTCCTCTTCCTCCTCCTCTTCCATTGTTCTCAGAGATAGACAGAGAAAGGGATAGAGGGGATAGGGCGGTGGGATGGAAACACGAA
>NC_087178.1:5090000-5105000 GCF_035594125.1 Scylla paramamosain
CCTCCTCCTCCTTGTCCCTTCCCGCCACCCTCCGTTTATCAGTGTCTTCTCACTTGTCTTCTCCTTCCGTTTAAATGAGGATCAGCTGAGAGAGAGAGAGAGAGAGAGAGAGAGAGAGAGAGAGAGAGAGAGAGAGAGAGAGAGAGAGAGAGAGAGAGAGAGAGAGAGAGAGAGAGAGAGAGAGAGACTTCCAAATGACACCAACTGCAGTAATTTAAATCTCGTCTCCCTCCTCCTCCTCCTCCTCCTCCTTCCCCCTGCATGGTGTCGCCCGTATAGTGTTGCATCAGTGGCATCATATTCAAGTAACCCCCTCCATACCCCCCAACACCACCACCTCCTCCTCCTCCTCCTCCTCCTCCTCTTCCTCCTCCTCCTCCTCCTTGGGTGTCTTGCTCAGGTGTGACAGAACAAAAGGTTACGCAGGTGTGCCGGGACAAAGGGTTCTGTTCTACAGGAGGTTCTACAAAGGGTTGAGTCAGGCAGGTGTGACGGTAGGGAGCTGTACAGGTGTGACGGTCGGGGTAAGACAGGTAAGGACAGGTAGCCTCGTGGTGTGTGGGAATATTCCTTCATTCAGACAGGTAGCAACAAGCAAGAGGGAGAGGGGGAGAGGGAGAGGGAGCAAAGAGAGGAGAGAAGAGAAAAGGGAGTAAAGAGGAGGATGAGGAAAGATGTAAAGATTGAAGTAAAGAAGAGGAAGGGAAGTGACAGTATCATGATAGAGGAAACTGGAGGAGGGAAAATGAGGAGGAGGAGGAGGAGGAGGAGGAGGAAAAAGGAGGAAATATTTAAGGAAAACAAGAAGAAAGGAGAGTCAGGAACAGTTAATGATAAAATTAAGAAGAGGAAGAAGGAGAAGTAAGAAGAGAAGAAGGAAGAAGAGGAGGAGGAGGAAGGGGGAGAGAAGAAAAATGCAAATAAGACAAGGGAAGAAAAGAGGAAGGGAGAGAGGAGAAAATAATTGCACGAGAGAGGAAACGGGGAGAAAGAAGAGGAGGAGGAAGAGGAGGAGGAGGGTAAGAAGAAAAGACGAAGACGAGAGGAAGAGAGGAAAGGAAAAAAAGTAGTAGTAAGAGAGAGAGAGAGAGAGAGAGAGAGAGAGAGAGAGAGAGAGAGAGAGAATAGTAGCATGGTGCCCAGGGCGAGGTTTGGCCAAAAAAAAAAAAAAGAGAGAGAACGAAAAAGGTAAAAAAGAAAACGTAAAAAAAGAAAATGATGCGAGGGAATACACTTGAAATAATCACGTGGCTGTCTTAGTGTACCAAGGTGTAGCGGGAGGAGCCTCGGGGGGTAGAGAGGAGGAGGAGGAGGAGGAGGAGGAGGAGGAGGAGGAGGAGGAGGAGTGTAGATGTGTTGCAGAGTGAATGATAGAGAAGATGATGTTTATGGCACAAGGAAGATGAGATAACGAATAAAAAGGAGAAGGAAACGAGTGCCAAGAAAGAGAGAGAGAGAGAGAGAGAGAGAGAGAGAGAGAGAGAGAGAGAGAGAGAGAGAGAGAGAGAGAGAGAGAGAGCGGAAGAGGATGATTGCGTTGCGAGTTTAGCGGATGTCCAGTCTTGGTATTTCCTTCTCTTCTTCCATCTCCTCTTCCTCTTCTCCTCCTCCTCCTCCTCCTCCTCCTCCTCCTCCTCCTCCTCCTCCTCCTCCTCCTCCTTCAGCGCCCTCAGGCACCTCCCCATCCGCCGCCGCCGCTCTTGGAAGGGACGGAAGGGGGAGGAGTAAGATCATTCCCTTCCACCCATTCCTTCCAGACCTATTCATCCACCCCATCCACTTTTCTTATATTGGAGCTGGAGGTTGTGGAGGAGGTGAAGGGAGAGGTGGAGGAGGTGTAGTTAGTGGTGTGTGGAGGAGGTGGAGGTAGTGGTGTGTGGAGGAGGTGGAGGTAGTGGTGTGTGGAGGTGGAGGTAGTGGTGTGTGGAGGAGGTGGAGGTAGTGGTTTATGGAGGGAGATAGGGACCACTAATCTCCCCTCCATTGCCTCCTCCACCTCTCCTCCACCTCTCTTACACACCTCCACCTTGTACTGCACCGTGTTTGGGTCCATTTTCCCATTTTCTATCTCCACTGGTCCGTGTGTTTACACTCCACTTGGCCCAAGCGTGTGTGTGTGTGTGTGTGTGTCTGTGTGTGTGTGTGTGTGTGTGTGTGTCTGTGTCTGTGTGTGTTATGATGTGTGATGTGTTTGTGTTTGTGCTGTGGTGCGGTGTGTGATGCTACATTCTCTCTCTCTCTCTCTCTCTCTCTCTCTCTCTCTCTCTCTCTCTCTCTCTCTCTCTCTCTCTCTCTCTCTCTCTCTCTCTCTCTCTCTCTCTCTCTCTCACCGTCATCGTCAAAGAATGTTAGTGTCTGTTGTGTCTGTGTAGGTGGTGTGTGTGTGTGTGTGTGTGTGTGTGTGTGTGTGTGTGTGTGTGTGTGTGTGTGTGTGTGTGTGTGCTCTCAGGGTCCCGGGCCAGATATATAAATTCCTTAGACGGAGAAAACACTCATTTAATTCAAAGGTACGACCCTGTATTTCACTTTCTTTATTTTATTTACCTGTTTTTTTTTTTTTCTCGCAGGTTTTGTTGTATGAGAGAGAGAGAGAGAGAGAGAGAGAGAGAGAGAGAGAGAGAGAGAGAGAGAGAGAGAGAGAGAGAGAGAGAGAGGTCTGGGTGTAACAAGGACACTACAAACCAGTCTTCTTCACTGGTACATTTTTTGCTACCGATAATATGCTAATATGTATGGTATCCCCCTTTCCTCCCCTGCCCCCTACCTCCCCCTACCTTCCCCTACCTTCCCTTCCCCTTTCCTCATCCCTGACACCCCTACAGTGCTTCCTTCCTTCCCTTTCTCCATCCCATAAACTATATATATAATTCTTCCTTTCCTTTCTTCCTTTTCTCTATCTCATGTCTTCCCCTTCCCTTTCTCCTGCCTTCCTTGCCCCTTTCTTCATCCCCCCGTCACTCCTTCTCTATCATACAATCTCTCTGTACTCTTCTTTTCTCCCCTTTCTCTATGCCATAGCTTCCCCTTCTCTTCCCCTACCTTTCCCTCCCATTTCCTCATCCTCATCATCATCTGACACATTTTCATTCCCTTTTCGCTGTGAGTCTCATTCTTCCCTTCTTCTCTTTTCCATCCCTTCTTTCTGCATCGTTTCCTTTTCTCACTTTTCCTCCTTTTTAGTTCGCTTTTTTTCATCCCTTCTCTCTCTTCTCCCTTTCCTTTTATTTGGTTCCTTCCTCCCCTTTTCCACCCTATTCAACACTCCTTTTCTCCCTTTCCTCCTTCATTTAGTTCCTCCCTCCCTTTTTCGTTTTTTTTCATGCCTTCTTTCCATCTACACTTTTCTTTTCATCCTTGTTTTTCTCCCCTCGTATCTTCTTTACTCTCGTCATTTTCCTTTCCTTTTCCTTTTTCGCGTCTCCCTTACCGCCCTTCATTCCCATGTCTACATAAGCCCTTTTTCTTACTTTCCTAACCTTCCCTGACCCTTTCCTTCCCCTTCCTTTCCCCCTTCCCACGCCCCCTGCTACTAATATTTCGCCTACATCTGTTTAACCCTGCCCCTGCACACACACGGCTCTGTCCCCATCCCTGCCGACCCTGCCACTCACTCACCAGTCATTTCTGTCTTTCCCCTACATTGCCAGCCTTTTCCCAAACCTCTTACAGTTTCCCCGTTCCTTCCAATCCTTTCCTAAGTTCCTAATCTTTTCAAATGCTAACCTAATATATCCTTACATAACATAAGCTACTTTATCCTAATCTAATTTAACCTAACCTAACCAAACCTAACCTAACTTAATCTATCCTAAGCTAACCTAACATACTCTATTCTAACCGAACCACACCTAACCAAATCTAACCTAACCTAACCTAACCTAACCTAACTTAACCTAACCAAATCTAACCTAACTTAACCTAACCTAACCTAACTTAACCTAACCTAACCTAACCTAACCTAACCTAACCTAACGTAAGGTAACCTAACTTAACCTAACCAAACCTAAGCTAACCTAAGCTAACTTAACCTAACTTAACCAAACCTAACCAAACTTAACCTAACCTAACCTAACCTAACCTAACCTAACCTAACCTAACCTAATCAGAATGTAACACACCTCTCACTCTTACCTTTATTATTGCCTTTGTCAGCCCCTTCCCCTTCCCTCCCCTGCCTCCCCCTGTCAAGTGTCCCTGGAATTAAGCCACACCCAGCTCCCCAGTGGTCTTCAGATTTTCCCAAACGTCCCCAAATTGATAGTTTATCTTCCCCCAAAGTCCCCAAACCTTCCTTATACGACGTGTGTGTGTGTGTGTGTGTGTGTGTGTGTGTGTGTGTGTGTGTGTGTGTTGGGTGACATAATGATGTGCTAGCTAACAGGTTTACACTTATAACGGGGTGTGTGTGTGTGTGTGTGTGTGTGTGTGTGTGTGTGTGTGTGTGTGTGTGTGTGTGTGTGTGTGTGTCGTGAAGTGCGTAATGTGTTGAGGGAACTGAATAAACTCGATGACGAAATGAAATGGATACAGAGACGGAGGGAGGACAAAGGAATGGGGGAAGGAAAAGATGATGATGATGATAAAGAAGGAGGAGGAGGAGAAAAGAGAGAAAGTAACGCAAAGTAGAAGGTCTTTGATGACGTTAGTAGTGGTGATGGTGGTGGTTGTGGTGATGGTGGTGAAGACAGTAGCCTTTGTTCCCCACCACCTCCTCCTCCTCCTCCTCCTCCTCCTCCTCTTCCTCTTCCAATCCCTCGACACCTCTGGAGGAAAAAATGCAGACTCACGAAAGACGTAATCAACTGCTGGGAACATCTGGGAGGAGGAGGAGGAGGAGGAGGAGGAGGAGGAGGTGGAGGAGGAGGAGGAGGAGATAGGGAAAGGGGAAGAGTACTGAGTGGGTTAGGCTGGGGAGATGATTGGGAAACTAGAGAGGGAGGAGAGAGGGAGGAGAATTACAATGAGGAGACAACGAAGGAGGAGCAGAAGGAGGAGGAGGAGGAGGAGAGGAGTAAATATGGGTGGTGTGGGCCAGTCTGCCTTCCTCTCTACTCTACCTCCTCTCCCTCCTCCTCCTCTCCCTTCTTCCCTACGGTCACTGGCCACAGCTGATTCGTGGGTCTGGGGGGCATGGGGGGGTGGCGGACAGGGAGAGAGGCAGTGATCTTGGTCCTGTGCTGGTGTCTAGAGGGTCAGGAGGAGGAGGAGGAGGAGGAGGAGGAGGAGGAGGAGGAGGAGGAGGAGGAGGAGGAGGAGGTGGTGGTGGTGGTGGTGGTGGTCGTCTGTAGCATCGCACATTTGGGGTGAAGAGGAGGAGAAGAAGAAGAAGAAGAAGAAGAAGAAGAAGAAGAAGAAGAAGAAGAAGAAGAAAAACTAATACTCTATCTGCCACACACACACACACACACACACACACACACACACAAAGGAAGATATTATGAGGTGTACGTATATTAAATCTTCCACTTTTACCTGCCATAGAAGATGTCACGAGTGGAGGAGGAGGTGGAGGTGGGGGTGGAAGTCAGAGAAGATGACCTCACAATGGGACAGGAGTCTTCTTTTGTTGACATTGTTTCGTAAAGGTGGAGGAGGTGGAGGAGGTGGAGATGATGGTGGAGATGATGGTGGAGACGCGTGGTAATGACTATGGTAATGTGTAGCCGTGATGGTGCAAGCCTCGGGTGGTGGAGGTGGTGGTGGAGGTAATGGTGGAGATGAGGGTGGAGGATGTTGAGTGATAAGGTGTGGCGTGTTGCTGTGTTACGTACACACGAGCACCTCACGGCCGTACGTACATGAGCGTTATTTATGTACGTAAGCGTGGGGTTGTGTACACTTTCCCACGGTCTGGTTTGGTGTGTGTGTGTGTGTGTGTGTGTGTGTGTGTGTGTGTGTGTGTGTGTGTGTGTGTGTGTGTGTTTCTCACCTATACCACACCTTCACTCCACTTCCATATCCTCCTCCGCTTCAATATTCCACGCCCACTCCTTCCTTCTCCTCCACCCACTCTTTCCTCCTACGCCCACGCCCACACTCTCCCTGACCTTCCTGGAGGGCGTGAGGGGCATGGGAGAGGGAGAGGCCGAGTCATGCCTATTTGAACCGAATCGAACTTTACCACTTTCCCTCTCCACTTCTCTCCACTCCTCTCCACCTCGTATCACTGTTGCCGCCCTCTTCTTCCTCGCCCTCTCACTCTCTCTCCTTTCCCGTGTGGAGTGATGGAGGCGGTTGGGAAGTGTGGATTATGTACATACAAGGAATGGGATGTGGAGTTAGGTGGATTTGGCAGGGTTTGGGTGTGGGACCAGATGTAGGGATTGTGGTGGTGTGGTGTTGCGGTGTTGTGCTGGTGTGATGGGGATGTTGTGTAGTAGTGTGGTGGTGTGGCAACTCTCGCTGTGCCGCTGTGAGCTGCTCCGTGTGTCCCCTGAGTGGTGTCCGGCGGCGCGGCGGCGCGGCACGCGTGAGGCTGCCTCCCCTCCCCCTCCCCACGACCCTCCCTGCGGCCAGGTGTGAGGGGGGGAGGGGAAAGGGAACCGCCTTGTACTACCAGTCCAAGTTTTCAGCAACTTTTTTGTTTATTTACGACCCGAGTTTCTGCAGCTACACCCATGGGCCGCAACGCCCGCCCCGCCCGCCCCGCCCCGCCCTGCCGCGTTCTGTCCAACTGTGCCCTGCTCCGCCAGTAGCAGCGTTGAGAGAGGCGCGGGCAGGCGCCTGTGGCTGGAGTGAAATGTTTAAAGAGTCAGGAGGTGGTGAGGGAGGCAGGGGAGCAGGGGCAGGGGGAAGGATGCTGCCAGACACGCCCCGGGCACTGTCCTCCCTCCTCGCCTCTTCCTTTCCCTCCCTCCTCCCTGCCTCCACCGGCCGGCGGCGGCGCGGCGGCACAGTCGGCGCCACTGCGGCCCCGCGCCGCCTCATCCAGGTGCGCTGGGTGGCGGAGCAAGGCAGGTGTGACGGGGGGGGCGGGGAGCAGGTGTGCTTGGCTGGACGCGGGCTGGCAGCGGCCCCGTGGTGCCCGCCTGGCCAGGTGACAGCCACCTGTGGCACGCCCCGCACGCTCCCACGCTTACCTGCACAATTCACCTGGAGCCTTTGCTCAGGGCGGGGCGGGGCGGGGAGGCACATGGCAAGGCCTTTGTTTTTCATGTGGATGAGACTCTTCCCAGACACCGCGGGTCGGGGCGGTGCAGGGCCCTCCTGCCCTCCCCAAGCCGCTGAGCTCAGCCCCTCACGCCCCACTGACCGCTGACCCACCACTATTGCCTCTAATGTTCTTAGAGATTATGGTGATGCTGCTGCGGCGGCGGTGGTGGTGGTGGTGGTGGTGATGGTGGTGAAGGTTACGTACATGGGTTGTGGTGGTGGTGGTGGTGGTGGTAGTCGTGGTCGTAAGAAGGGGCATTGCAATAAAGTAAATGTTTACGACGACAATAATTCTACTCTTAATATTTGATGACAGAACAGTTATTGCAGCGCGTTCTCTCCCTTTTTCCTCTCCCTCGCTCCCGCCCTCTCCCTTCCCTTCCCTTCCCTTCCCTTCCCTTCCTTTCCTCTACCCTGGATTATCTTGCTTCGCTTTTTGTCCTAAATCATCCGTTATTAGTGGAGGAGGTGGAAGACGAGGAGGAGGAGGAGGAGGAGGAGGAGGGCTGAAGAGGAAGATAATGGACGGAGGAGGATGCGAAGAAGCTGGAGAGGATGGAGGGGAGAGAGAGAGAGAGAGAGAGAGAGAGAGAGAGAGAGAGAGAGAGAGAGAGAGAGAGAGAGAGAGAGAGAGAGAGAGACTTCCTATCATCAAAGAGTAGGATAATCTCTCATTTTTTTCCCCCTTTAAATCTCTCTCTCTCTCTCTCTCTCTCTCTCTCTCTCTCTCTCTCTCTCTCTCTCTCTCTCTCTCTCTCTCTCTCTCTCTCTCTCTGGCACACTAACGCACGCAAGAATGGTGGTGGTGGTGGTGGTGGTGGTGGTGGTGGTGAGAGTAATGGTAGTATGTTTCTAGTGATGACGCAAGTAGTGAAGATGATGGTGATGATGACAATGATTCTAATGGTGATGATAGTCATGAAGTTGGTATATGTAATTGTTGTATTTGTTCCTTTAATGATGATGATGGTGATGGTGAGTGAAGTGGCAGGCGTGACTGTTGCCTTATTAATGGTGATGGTGGTGGTGGTGGTGATGATGGTGGTGGTGGTGGTGGTGGTGGTGGTGGTGGTGGTGGTGGTGGTGGTGGTGGGTTTAAGAAGCGTTTCTGAAGAGTCATTTGCTTGATGGTTATTGATTTGAGGTACTGTTTGGGGGGGAGGAGGAGGAGGAGGAGGAGGAGGAGGAGGAGGAGGAGGAGGAGGAGGAGGAGGGGGTGATGGTAGTAATAGTAATGGTGATGATGGTGTTGCAAGAGGAGGAGGAGGAGGAGGAGGAGGATCAGCAGGAAGAAAGAAAAGTCCTTAGTGGGGAAGGGAATAACGAGAGAGAGAGAGAGAGAGAGAGAGAGAGAGAGAGAGAGAGAGAGAGAGAGAGAGAGAGAGAGAGAGAGAGAGAGAGAGAGAGAGAGAACAAAAGATTGCACGATGAAGGAATAAAAGAACGTGTGAAAAGAAAGAGGAAGAAAAAAGAATACAAGAAGAAGGAGACAGGAGGAGGAGGAGGAGGAGGAGGAGGAGGAGGAGGAGGAGGAGGAGATTAAAAGTAGGAGATAGAGGAAAGAGAAGAGGAGTTAGAGAATGAAAAAAAAAATATATATATATGAAAAGAATAAAAAAAAAAGACCAGAAAGAGAAGGAAAGAAAGAAGACCATGAAGAGAAAAGTAGAAACGAAGAAGGAGGCGAAGAATACAAAGGAGGAGGAGGAGGAGGAGGAGGAGGAGGAGGAGGAATACCCTTACTCACGATATACAGTTTATTCATCTACACCAAAAATGAGAAGAAGGGGGAAACGTAATTGGCCACGAAGAGACTGTGTAGACATGAACCTTTTCTCCTCCTCCTCCTCCTCCTCCTCCTCCTCCTCCTCCTCCTCCTCCTCCTCCTCACACCCCTGCCGCCTCTGCCCATTTCGCGGTGGTCACCAGTGGACATAATTACGTCAGATAATGGCTGTGGTGAAGGAAATGGGTGGAGGAGGAGGAGAAGGTTGAGGAGAGGGAGATAGGGAAGCTGTAAGGTGATGGACGAGTAGGGAGATGTCAGGATGGTGAGGAGAAATGGGAGGAGAGTAGGGGATTGGGGGAGTAAAAAAAGGGGGTGAAAGGGATTAGAAGAGAGGAAGGAAGAGTTAAAGGAAGAGAGAGAAAGGGAGAAGGAAGAGAGGGAAGGAGGGAGAGAGTGGAAGAAACAAGGAGAGCTGACCGAGAGAGAGAGAGAGAGAGAGAGAGAGAGAGAGGAGAGAGAGAGAGAGAGGAGAGAGAGAGAGAGAGAGAGAGAGAGAGAGAGAGGGAGACTTGAGTGGGGAGTAGGGAGAGAGATGAAAGAGATGGAGAGAGAGAGAGAGAGAGAGAGAGAGAGAGAGAGAGAGAGAGAGGATGAAGAGGAGGAGGAGGAAGGAGGAGGGAGAAAAAGAGGGATGTAGAAGAGGAGACCAAAAACAGGGTAATAGAGAGAGAGAGAGAGAGAGAGAGAGAGAGAGAGAGAGAGAGAGGAGAGAGAGAGAGAGAGCGTAGAGGAAAAGACAGAAAGGGGCGTTGTTGAGGAAGGAAAAACTGAAGTAAGAAAGGGCGATGAAGCGAGAGAGAGAGAGAGAGAGAGAGAGAGAGAGAGAGAGAGAGAGGAGAGAGAGAGAGAGAGACGAGCGTGCGTCCTCCAGTCTTTGTTACGAGGCTCTGGGTACGATTCCTTTGGCCTGACCTTCGGGACGCCACCATACCCTCGTGAATCTAACACACACACACACACACACACACACACACACACACACACACACACACACACACACACACACACGGCTATGCACGTATACACACCACAAAAGCGAATCATGTGCTTGTGTATGTGTGCATGTGTATTAATGAGCTGATGAGTGGGTGAGACAGAGAGAGAGTGGAATATATGAGTGGATGAGTTAGAGAGTGGAATAAGTGAGTGGATGAGATAGTGTAAATAACCGAACACTTGACCTGTGGATTTAATGGTGAAGGGTGAAGATGAGTGTGGATGACCTGGGGTGGGGGTGGATGGGGGGTGAGTGGGCGTGGTGTGGATGTGTGTGGGTGGGGCTGGATAGCGGTTTAGCTCCACCCATCTTGACCGATTGAAATGCTTGTCTGAGGGAGGAATGGAGGTGTGAGGCGGGTACACTGCTGGGGGAGGAGGAGGAGGAGGAGGAGGAGGAGGAGGAGGAGGAGGAAGAGGAGGAGAAGGAGGAAGACAACTAGGTGGGCAGGTGGGTGAAAAGAGGAGGAAGAGGAGGAGGACTAAGCGGGCTGGAGGGGAGCTGGAGGAAGACTACAGGCGGGAGGATGGAGGTGGAGGATGCTGGAGGGGCGAGGAGGAGGAGGAGGAGGAGGAGGAGGAGGAGGAGGAGGAGGAGGAGGAGGAGGAGGAGGAGGAGGAGGAGATGGAGGATGCTGGAGGGAGGAGGAGGTGGAGGGTGCTGGAGGGAGGAGGAGGAGGAGGAGGGGACATGTGATGGAGATGAAGGGAGGAAGGGAGAGAGGGAGGGAGGTTAGAGAGATGGTGGAAGAGGAAGAAGACGAGGAATAGGAGGATTAGGAGGAGGAGGAGGGGGAGGAAGAGGAGGAGGAGGAGCATGGGTTGGTAAGAAGGAGGCTGTGTAGTATTTTAAACACACACACACACACACACACACACACACACACACACACACACACACACACACACACACACACACACACACACACACACACACACACACACCACTGACCTTGAAAACAACTAAACACACTTCGTATTATGATTTAGGTCTTCTGTAGTCCTGCCTTCCTTCCTTCCTTCCTTCCTTCCTTCCTTCCTTCCTTCCTTCCCCTCGCTTGCTACCCTTGATAAACTGCAACACAAGATGACGTTAGGTGGGGAAGGGGGGGGAGGCGGGCGAAATGGACAGGTGTGTACTAACTATTAATAAGGAGGTGTTGAAGGTCTAGTGACAGAACAGCATGTCAGAAAATATTAAGTTTGAGTCAATGAGGCGAGAAACGATAAACTGTGAGATGAATTAGAATACCATATGTTTATTATTACGGGGATTTAAATATGGGTGTATAGAATTATGAGGGAAAAATTAATGGTGTGTCAGGGAAGATAAATATGAAGTAAGAATATGAGGGAAAGTTTTATTATGAGTTATGAAATGTTTAGTATGAGGGAGGATTTAAATGTAACGATGTAAGACTGAGGGAATGATAAATGCAATAAGTGAGATAAGATATGAGGGACAAATGAAAAGAGTAGGAGGAAGACACGTGTGGATGAGGGTGGAATGCGTGGGTATAAGAGGTAGGAGTCAGGGTGGAGGTGTGGGGTGTGGTGGTGGGTGTTGATGTAGGAAGAGCAGTATGGTGGGTGGATGAGGGGGGGGGGGATTGGAGGTGGGTGGATGGGGGAGATGTGGGGTGGGTGGGTGTGGAACCGGAAGGTCACGACGGGTCATACAAGATGGTGTGGAGAAGCTGGATTCTGTACCACCGCCATCCACTGCCCTCCTCCTCCTCCTCCTCCTCCTCCTCCTCCTCCTCCTCCTCCTCCTCCTCCTCCTCCTCCTCCTCCTCCTCCTCCTCCTCATTGAAACTACATGAATGAGTTGAAGCGAGAGAATCTGAGAAACTTGGCACTGCTGAGCTCTATTTCCTGCTTGGGAAGGGGGGGGGGAGAGAAGAGAGGGCGTGGGGAGAGAGAGGAGGTAGTGGAGATGGAAAGGGGGGAGAGAGGACATGGGTAGAGGGAGAGGAGAGCTCGGGGTAGGAGAGAGGGCGTGGGGAGGGAGGAAGGACGTGGGGAGAGGGAAGAGAGGGTGTGGGGAGGGAGGAAAGAGTGCCTTGGAAGAGAAGAAACGTCGTGGGGACAGAGAGAGAGGTCTTAGGGAGGGAGGAGAAGGGATGGGGAAAGCATAGGGAGCGAGGAGAAGGTGTAGGGGGGCGTAGGAAGGGAAGGGAATGTGTGGGGAGGAGGAAGAAGGTATTGATAGGCGTTGGAAGGGAGAAGGGTTAGAGATGCTGGGGAAGGAAAGGGGAGCGTGGGAAGGCGTGGGGATGGCGGCAAGGTGATAGCATAGCGAGATGTATAGGGAAGGAAAGAGGGAGGCGGCCATGGAGGGAGCGACGCGGGCTTAAGAGCAGCGGTATTATCATTCAAATAGACACGTTTCTCCTTCTAACTCCAATTGTGACCAGATAGGCTGAGCGAGGGACCCAGCGAGACCCGAGCGCCGCGCCTCCACTGCTTTCAAGGGGCTCTGGTTGAAGTGACAAGGGTTTCTAAGGGTGTTTATACAGTTCTAGTGACAGATTAACAAGATTCCTACATTATGAACTGGAGAAAGTCTTGAAAACCCGGTTAATTATCGCTTTGATCTTAGAATATGAATTTACAGTAAGTTAAACGGATTTTTAAGGGTGTTTATACAGTTCTAATAACAGATTAACAAGATTTCTACATTATAAACTGAAGAAGGTCTTGAAAACCCAGCTAATTATCTGTGATCTTAGAAAACGAGTACAAATTTACAGTAAGTTTAAACGGATTTTTAAGGGTGTTTATACAGTTCTAGTGACAGATTAACAAGATTTCTACATTATAAACTGAGGAAAGTCTTGAAAACCTGGCTAATTATCTCTATGGCTTTAGAAAACAGCCGTGGTGAGAGAGCAAACCGTTTCTGAAAAGGGAACGATATTGTAGAACAGCATCTCCCGGCCACACCCACCCGCCCCCACCACAGCCAGCGCGGGCCACAGCTGCCAAAAACGTACTCTAGATTGGTCGTACTTTTTACACCCACGAAAGGGACACGAGTAAACCTTTGAGGCGTACTGAGCAAGGTCACAGCCACGCCTCACCTTGTTACGTCTTACCTGCGAGCCACCTAACCGAGGCCATTTGACCGTTAAGAGCCACATTGAGCCGCAGTTGGAGTCACATTAATCCTCGGGTCTTGACCTTAGAGTGCTTTTGGGTCGCATCTCAGGGTCACGGTTGTGTATAGGGTCACATTTCATCTCTCTCTCTCTCACCTCTCTCTCTCTCTCTCTCTCTCTCTCTCTCTCTCTCCTCTCTCTCTCTCTCTATCTCTATCTCTCGCCGCGCTGGCCACATTCTTTACAATTGTCACATTCAAAGGAAGTAGGTCGGAAAGGAATTTTACTCTCTCTCTCTCTCTCTCTCTCTCTCTCTCTCTCTCTCTCTCTCTCTCTCTCTCTCTCTCTCTCTCCTCTCTCTCTCTCTCTCTCTCTCTCTCTCTCTCATTTGTGTCACCAGTTCCTATCATAGGTCATAGTACCCCCTTCCCTTCCCTTCCCCTTCCCTTCCCCTTCCTCTTTTTCCCCTCTACTCCGTCTTTCTTTCTCCCCTCGCGTGACCCCCTCGCAGTGAAGCAAGGAAAGAGGAGAGGGGAAGGGGTAGGAGGAAGGAAGACAGGGGAGAAGGGAGAGGGGGAAAAGAAGTGAAGGGGGGAAAGGACAAAAGTATATATGGAGTAAATGAGAGGGGAAGTGTATAACAAGGAATAAAATGGGAGGGGAGGAATGTGTTAGAGAGGAGAGAGGAGAGAGAGGAGAGATGAGAGAGAGAGAGAGAGAGAGAGGAGAGAGAGAGAGAGAGAGAGAGAGAGAGAGAGAGAGAGAGAGAGAGAGAAGAGAGAGAGAGGAGAGAGAGAGAGGAGAGAGAGAGAGAGAGAGAGAGAGAGGGAGAGAGAGAGAGAGAGAGGGTGTCTGAAAGGGATGAAATGAAGGAAAAGAGCCGACAGGAAACGAGGAATGTGGAGAGAAAGATTGTTAGAAGAATTTTACGGCAGAGGAAAGTGTGTGAAGAGAAGAGAAGAGGAGAGGAGGAAGAAGAAGACGCAGAAGAAAGAGGAGGAGGAGGAGGAGGAGGAGGAGGAGGAGGAGGAGGAGGAGGAGGGGGAGGAGGAGGAATAGCAGCCAGGACCCAGGAACCTACCCTCCACCTCTCCCCTCTCCCCTTCCACCTCTCCCACTCTCCCCCTCCACGTCTTCCTCCGCTCCACTCACGATCAATGGCCTCTCCCTCCCCCACCTCCCCTGGGACACTTTTTACAGGCGCCCCTGAGATTTACCGTCATGCCCCGCGCTCCTCTTGAAAACCCCCGCGCACTAAATCAAGTTTATGTAAAAAATATCTGTGTTAAGGAAGGATGAATTGCATGAGAGTGTAGTAGAAGCCAAGAGATGACGCAGGAGGAGGAGGAGGAGGAGGTGGAGGTGGAGGGAGGAGGAGGAGGAGGAGAAGGAGGAGGGATATAACAGAACAGCTAAATTTAATAGTATCTCTCATAATGTGTAAGGGTAAAGGGGGAAAAAATATGAGATGGAAAGTGTCTGGAAAGTGTTGGGTTAGGTTTGGTTAGGTTAGGTTAGGTTAGGTTTAGTTAGGTTTAGTTAAGTTAGGTTAGGTTTAGGTTTTAGTTAGGTTTAGTTAAGTTAGGTTAGGTTAGTTTAGTTAAGTTTAGTTAGGTTTAGTTAAGTTTAGTTAAGTTAGGTTTTAGTGAGATTAGGTTTAGTTAGGTTTCGTTAGGTTAGGTTAAGGTTATATAGGTTAAGTTAGGTTAGCTTTAGTTAGATGAGGTTAGATCAGCCTAGATTTAGATTAGTTAGATCAAGTTAGCTTAGGTTTATTTAGGTTTAGTTACGTCAATATTTAGGTTTAGTTACGTCAAGTTAGGTTAGCTGATAAGGAAGTGACGTCTGTGAAAGAAAGAGTAGTAGGAATGATCAGATTAAGTAATAAACTGTCACTAAGAATTATGTCTTTGTAGTAAGGAAGACTAGCAGACACGATAGATCAGCTTAGGTAAGATTATA
>NC_087178.1:5110000-5125000 GCF_035594125.1 Scylla paramamosain
ACCATTACCAGCAGCACCACAGTAATAATAATGACAGTAATGATGATAATGTTAACGAGGCGCCCTGCATTGCCTCGCCTTCCTCGGCCCGTCGGCATCGTCAGCACAATAACTGGCGTGTGCATTATTAAGGGCCGCCTCGCCCAGAGAGAGAGAGAGAGAGAGAGAGAGAGAGAGAGAGAGAGAGAGAGAGAGAGAGAGAGAGAGCACACTGTTGTCGAGGACTTAAAGCAGTGTTGCCCACCCTCTCCCTTACAACCTTAAGCTTGCACCCACTCTCACCCCACCCACTCTCATCCACCCACTCTCATCCCACCCACTCACTCATTCATCCATTTCCTCACCCTCACGCCCTCAAGTCCACGCCCTCATCCATTCATTCATCCAGTTAGCACACGTATCCACTTGCCCATCCATCCACATACCCACAGACGTGTAGTTATCCACATAGTTTTCCGCACTTATCCACACATTTACCACACACTTATCCACATCCACACAGCCACGTCTCACTCTTCCACTCTTAATTCAGTCACACTTACAGATTCACGCTAGCATCCACATTATATCCACATCTATATATTCATACATCCACAGCTATCCACACCTACATTTATATCCTCACCCTTATATCCTCGTTTACACACACACACACACACACACACACACACACACACACACACACACACACACACACACACACACATCCACTCAAATCCTCGCATCCACACTTACTCACCCACACATCCACTCTACCCACACCCACACCAATCTTTCCTCATCAAACCATAACCCACCTCTCCCCCCCAACAAAGACCCCGCCCCCTTTCCCGACCTAACCTCCCCTACTCTCCCCTTCCTCCCCTTCCTCCTCTTCTCCCTAGCGTCATTTCCTCCCCATGCCTTTACCACTGGCCCGCATCTGCCTGTTCCCCCGCACAGACTAACCCCTTTCCCTCCCCCCTGCACTTCCCTTCTCCCAGTGCAGTCTGCCGCGTGCTGTGGGTGGGGGGAGGGGGAGGAGGGAGTGGAGGGGAGTTGTTTGCAAAGCTGTCGGGAACATTGCGGTTATGTATGGAGGAGGAGGAGGAGGAGGAGGAGGAGGAGGAGGTTGTAGTTTGAGAGTAAGATGTGAGGAAAACTAGAGAGAGAGAGAGAGAGAGAGAGAGAGAGAGAGAGAGAGAGAGAGAGAGAGAGAGAGAGAGAGAGAGAGAGAGAGCTATATATCTGGACTGAGAACACAGGCAGGATGTGAACGACGGCTCTTCCTTTCGAACGGGAAGATGTAGAGGTCTGGGGCCCATTTGGTCTGCGAGAGGACTTAGCAAGGGAAAGGCCAGGAGGAGGAGGAGGAGGAGGAGGAGGAGGAGGAGGAGGGAAACTGGGGAAGAGCAAGGGAGGAGGGAAGGTAAAGAGGGAGGATGGGATGAAAACGAAGCCATACCTCCTCCTCCTCCTCCTCCTCCTCCTCCTCCTCCTTCTTCTTCTTCTTCCTGCTCCTCCTCCTCCTCCTCCTCCTCCTCCAATAGATGTGGAGGAATTGGCAAAGAAAAAAAAGAAGACGAAAAAAAAATGAAGAAAAAGACCGTTTTCTTTTTATCCTATTTTTTCTTCGTCGTCTTTCTTGTATTATTTGTTCTCCTTTTCCCCATTATCGTGTTTCTTTTTATCTCTTTCTCTCTTTCTTTGTTTCTTTCATATTATTGGTTTTTCGTGTTTTTTTTCTTTTTTTTTCTCTCCATTTTTCCTTACAGCCACTTAACAATAATACGGTACACTCCTCCTCCTCCTCCTCCTCCTCCTCCTCCTCCTCCTCCTCCTCCTCCTCCTCCTCCTCCTCCTCCTCCTCCTCCTCCCACTTAAGACACTTACCTACCTACCCTTCAACTTACCTTCCTTCCGTTCTACCTGCCCTTCTAATTACCAACCTCGTTACCTACCGACTGCCTACCTGAGAGAGAGAGAGAGAGAGAGAGAGGAGAGAGAGAGAGAGAGAGAGAGAGAGAGAGAGAGAGAGAGTATACAACTTTTCTCCTTCGTCGTCTTGTTTTCTTGTTACAGTTTCTTTCCTTCTTTATTTTGCTTTGTTTTGTTTTTGTTCGTTTTCTTCGATTTGTTCTTCTGTGTCTTCAGAATTTAAGCTATACAGTTTTTTCTTCCCTTTCTTCTCCTTTTTTTTTTCTTTTCTTCCCCCTAATTATTATTGTTATTATTATTATTATTATTATTATTATTATTATTATTATTATTATTATTATTATTATTATTGAAGCTATAAATTTCTTTCTATTCTAAAAAATAGACACGTTCACCCAAAACAACAACAACAACAACAACAACAACAACAACAACAACATCAGCAGCAATAACGACACACTCACTCACTTGCTCGCTACATCTCATTATAACCACAAAAACAAACAAACAAACAAATAAACAACACGTTCCCTTCAACCATCCACCCATCCACCCACACCACAACACAACACCCTACATTCCTTACTCCAATACTTACTGTACCGTACAAACAACTCCATCATCCACTCTTCCACCCATCCAGTCCACCTCACTAACCACAATATTTTTCTTCCTGCAGGGTGGCTTCGCTCGGGTCCACGAGGTCACGGATCTTATCACCAACATGACCTACGCGGGCAAGATAATCCCTAAGTGTAGGATCACCAAGCCCCATCACAAGGAGAAGGTAAGGGGAGACTAACCTAACCTAACCTAACCTAACCTAACCTAACCTAACCTGACCTGACCTAACCTAACCTAACCTAACCTAACCTAACCTAGAGTGACTGGTGAGCGTAAGGTGGTGAGTGTGGGTGGTGAGAGAGGTAAGTGTTTTTGTGGTCTTAAAATATTTGAAGCGTTTTATTATACCTTGGTCCGAATAAGTTGCAAACAGGTAATTATAGAAGTACAAGGAGTCCAACTGAAGCTTAGTATTTTGGACAGCAGTGGAAATTAGGTGATAGACATTTGATTCAACATGTACATAGTAGTAATTATGTACTAAGATTAGGTAACATCTTAACCCTTTCACTGCGACACGAAACAGTTATCAGCACCAGAAGCAATGCGTGCAGTCTTTATAAGCATCTACAAGAAAGTTAGCGATGAAAGAATACATTTTGCAGTTTCTTCTCAGTTCAAAGATTGGATGTGGCTGTAGATCAAGGGAAGATGTCTCAGAGTGATTGGTAGTTAGGGAAAGGTGTACCAGGTGGCAGTTAAAGGGTTAAGTAATTAGGAAAATGTTTACCAAGTGCCAGTCAAAGAGTTAATGTGAGAGAAATTACTTAATTAGTGATATCATGGTAACTTTGATTAACTGATTGGTTGATTAACACGATGAAGGCCAGAATATTTATACCCGTTTTCTAAAATGCAAAAAGTACCAATTCAATTCCGTATTTCACTGTTTTCTTCCTCAAAACTACACCGCATTGCTTTCTTTTCCATATCAGCTTCTGTTTCTGGGGCAATGCTGCGATGTGTATGTTTTGGAATGGTGGGGGGAGGAGCCTTCTGCTGATCCCTGGAGTTAATTAATTAGATTCACTGATTGATTGGTGATTCTAGGTTTAAATTGATAGATAAGTGTTTGGATAATAACGAGTAATAATAGAGATTGACGAGTTAACGGAGATAAGAGGGAACATAATGTATTAACTGCTTGTGTGTGTGTGTGTGTGTGTGTGTGTGTTTGTGTGTGTGTGTGTGTGTGTGTTTTGAGTGGTTGATGTTGATAAGTAGTTCGGTGTCTCTTTGATAGATAATGATTTAATTGATAAATATTGTGTCGCCTCTAGCCTGACTGACTGACTGACTGACTGACTGACTGACTGATTGGTACCTTGACTTCCTAAAAGATTGATGATTTAATAGTTAGAAGTAATGAGTGACTGACTAACTGACTGACTGACTGACTGACTGATTGGTACCTTGGCTTCCTAAAAGATCGATAATTTGACAACTAGAAGTATTGACTGACTAACTGAGCGATTCATTGATAATCTGACCCTTCAGTTAATTAGTTGACTGAGTGATAGGCTTATTGATATTGTGTCGCCTCTTTAAAATCACTGACTGACTGACTGACTGACTGACTGACTGACTGATTGATTGATTAAATGCAAGATAATTTGACTGATTTTAATGCAAGATAATTTGACAGAAGGAGAAAAAAATCTGACTTAATATATTGAGAGAGAGAGAGAGAGAGAGAGAGAGAGAGAGAGAGAGAGAGAGAGAGAGAGAGAGAGAGAGAGAGAGAGAGAGAGAGAGAGAGAGATTTCACTGTCCCAGCTCAAGTATTGCAATGAATATATCACTTAGGAGAGAGGGAAGGAAGGAGGGGAAACAGGGGAGGCAGAGGGGAAAAAGGGGGAGTATTAGGGGAGGGGGAAAGGGGAGATAGCAATAGGAGACGAGAGGGGGGGAGTTAATGAGGAAGAGGGGAAGAGGAGGAACGAAGGAGGGGAAATAAAAACGAATGAAAAGAGGGGAAAAATGTAATAATGAATGTAAATGAAATGGAGGAATACAAGAAAAGACGAATTAAAAGGAGGAAGAGGAGGAAGAAGACGAGGGGAGAGGGGATGGAGGGAAGAAGAGGGGAAATGTCAAAGGAGGGGAAAGGAGGGGAAAATAGTTAGAGAGAGAAGTTAGGCTAAGGAAGGGAGCCGGAAGGAAGGAAGGAAGGAAGGTATCTCTCTCTCTCTCTCTCTCTCTCTCTCTCTCTCTCTCTCTCTCTCTCTCTCTCTCTCTCTCTCTCTCTCTCGTGTCCCCTCTTTCACTTGTTCACTGCTTTCTCGTTTATTGTATGTCATCAGAAACCTTGAGGGGGAAGAGAGAGAGAGAGAGAGAGAGAGAGAGAGAGAGAGAGAGGGAGAGAGAGAGAGAGAGAGAGAGAGAGAGAGAGAGAGAGTAAGTGCGATGGAACCCACTGGCTTTATGTAGTCCCCTTTTCCACCTCCTCTCCTTTCTCCTCTTCTTCTTTGTCGTCCTCTTCCTCCGTCTCTCTTCCTCCTTCTCTTCTTCTTCCTCCACCTCTTCCTCCCTCCGCTTACTCCTACGTTTATTTCTATTTTCTCCTTCTTCATATATTTGGACTTTCCCTCCTATTCGATTTACTTATCTTCTTTTTCTTGCCTCCTCCCTCTCTTCATCCCCGCCCTCCTCCTCCTCCTCCACTTACTCCCTCTTCCGCCTGTCTCTTCCTCCTCCTCTTCCTCCGCCTCTCAAGACCACCACCACCACTGCCTTGCTGCCCTCGCTTCTTCTACACTCTTGCGCTCTCCTCCTCCTCCTCCTCCTCCTCCTCCTCCTCCTCCTCCTCCTCTGGGTATTAACACACAATAAGGCAGTTAACGCCCTCCCCTCTTCTCTCAGACCCTCCTCTTTACCTCTCCCTCTCTCTCTCCCCTTTCTCCCTCCCTTCCTCCCCTTCCTTCTCTGTCTCGACCTGCTTTTCTCCATACAGAACCCCGGCTGTAAATATGAAGCGAAAGACGTAAACAAGTAATAGATAAAGGAGGAGGAGGAGGAGGAGGAGGAGGAGGAGAGAAAGAGTAAATAAGGTAATAACGCAGGAGCTGAAAACAAGGTGATAAATAGATAGAAAGATAAACAAGATAAACAAACAGGAAAAGAAAGATAATTGGAAGAGAGAGAGAGAGAGAGAGAGAGAGAGAGAGAGAGAGAGAGAGAGAGAGAGAGAGAGAGAGAGTTGTTAATCATTGCAATTATGTGGAAAATTAATGTCTCTCGCTGTAATTAATTAAGAAAAAGGAAAACGAAAAACACTTCTTGTCTTGTAAACAGAACCAGGAAGTGAAAAAAAAAAAAACAGCACGTGGAGAATATTAGTAAGTGTAATGACTCACTTCGCTATGACCAGGGTGTGTTCAGGTGTGGTGCTACAAGTGCGTGTGTGGGGTGGTTATGTATGTCACTGAATTAGTAAAAGAAGTGAAAAGATGTATATTGTGAAGTTTGGGCTTTCAGTTCCAGTCAGGATTAGTTGATGGTATAAATTGAAGTGGGAAATGTATGTATGTAGGTATTGATGGTAAGTAATAGGTATTGAAACGAAAAAAAATAATTATCGGGATTGAAAAATATATGTGAATGGGCAAAAGAAAAAAAATAGCAGGTATCGAAAGAGAAACTGAAAAAAAAATGCGTATAGTTTGAAAAGAAAAAAATCGATTGAAAAAGCATATCTAGGTTGAGAAAAATGTTTAACTTAAAAAAAAAATCTCTTGGTTCTGAAGAAAATATAAAATGAAGTATTCTTAGTAAAAGACTTAAAGACGAAGAAAAAAAAGATGTAAAACTGTATAATTTAATCAAGAACCGATTTGCCTGTAGTAAGCTGTCATAGAAGCAAAAGCAGAAATTATATACGTAAGTTTCAGCGCTAAAAATCTAGACATGATGAATTGAGACTTAATGATGAAGAAATAAGAAAAAAATAACATACAAACTATTCATCTTTATACAATTTATGATTAAGATAAGAAAAAAAAATACTTGATTCTTACTTGAGATTTTTTTTATTTAATTATCCTCGTATTTTTTTTATTTATTTTTTTTTAAGTTTTCCCTTCAAATATCACACAGTTTACATTATTTCCACTTAAATGCGAGATAACGAGTTTTATAGAATATTTTTCCGGTTATTAGATTTTTTTTCTCAGTTTTCTCAATATTTCATTTTATTATTATTATTCTCCCTCCCCCGTGAGATCTTTCCTCATTCCCTCTCTCCCTCCCTTCTTTCTCCCACGTGGCGCCTCTCTCTCTCTCTCTCTCTCTCTCTCTCTCTCTCTCTCTCTCTCTCTCTCTCTCTCTCTCTCTCTCTCTCTCTCTCTCTCTCTCTCCTTTCTATAAATCAGGCAGTTACTTCACCTTCAATTTATCATGAGAGAGTGCCCCGGAGAGAGAGAGAGAGAGAGAGAGAGAGAGAGAGAGAGAGAGAGAGAGAGAGAGAGAGAGAAAGGAGGGCATGTAGAGGAGAGGTAGGGGAAAGAAGGGGAGGAGAGGTAGGGGAAAGAAGGGAGCGAAGACCCCAAGACCTCCCCGTCCTCCTCCCCGTCCTCCTCCTCCTCCTCCTCCTCCTCCTCCTCCTCCTCCTCCTCCTCCTCCTCCTCCTCCTCCTTTTCCTCTTCGTCTTCCCTTTGACTTCAACTAACCTCCTGTGTCTTCTTGTATTGTGTCGCCCTTCCCCTTCCTTCCCTCCCTCTCCTCCCTCCCTTCCCTCCCTTCCCTCCTTTTCTTCGTGTTACCTGTGATTACCTGTGGCCCTCCTCACCTGGCTGGTTACCTGTACACACCTGCCTCGAGTCATCTGGAAGGCGAGGTGTCTGGGGCGATGTCCTCCTCCTCCTCCTCCTCCTCCTCTTCGTGTGCGTGTACCATTTTTCTTGTTATCCATCGTCCAACCATTCCGTATTTCATTTCTGCTTCTGTTTCTCCTCCTCCTCCTCCTCCTCCTCCTCCTCCTCCTCCTCCTCCTCCTCCTCCTCCTCCAGGGCCTTATGAGAAACACTTTATTGCTGTTGTTTTTTTATTTGTTGGCTCGAGTCTCGCTTCCACCTCCTCTTCCTCCTCCTCCTCCTCCTCTTTCTTCGTGAGTTAGGGAGATGTCAGAGAGAGAGAGAGAGAGAGAGAGAGAGAGAGAGAGAGAGAGAGAGAGAGAGAGAGAGAGAGAGAGAGAGAGAGAGAGAGAGCCTACTTTAGTTAATGATTCGTGTAGACTAGTTAGTGGCCCGCTCCTCCTCCTCCTCCTCCTCCTCCTCCTCCTCCTCCTCCTCCTCCTCCTCCTTTCACTCCTCCCTTTCCTGCCGTTCCTTCCCTCCCCCACCCACAAGGGCTGCCCCAGGGGATCATTACAGCGGTAGAAGCTGTAGAAGAGGCTGGAGGAGGAGGAAAAGGAGGAGGAGGAGGAGGAGGAGGAAAAGGAGGAGAAGAAAGCGCATGGTGAATGTTGAAGGGCGTAGTGATGGTGATGGTTACAGAGAGAGAGAGAGAGAGAGAGAGAGAGAGAGAGAGAGAGAGAGAGAGAGAGAGAGAGAGAGAGAGAGACACCTTTCCACTTAACAATTATCCCAGGTAAAGCCAAGACATTTGTCCAGCAAACACCTTTCGTGACCCCCTCCTTCCCCCACCCCCCTTGACCCAAACACCCTTCCCCCTTAACCTCTACCCCCTCAGTGGACACCCTCACCCCCTCCCACCCCACCTTTAGGACAGTGACCATCCCTTTATCTTCATGTTTTGGTGTTGTGTCGGGGCAGGTGGCCGTTTAGATGGGACGGGGGCGGGGTGGGGGGCGTGGGAGGGAGGTGAGGGTGTTGGGAATGTGGGTTACAGTTGGTGGGAGGGGGGCAGGGGGAGGGATCGTGGTTAGTTGTGGTGGTATTAGTAGTTGTGGTGTGGTAGGTGGTTAGGTTAGGTTGGTTAGGTTAGGTTAGTTTGGGTTAGGTTAGGTTAGGTTAGGTTAGGTTAGGTTAGTTTGGGTTGGGTTAGGTTAGGTTAGGTTAGGTTAGGTTAGTTTGGGTTAGGTTAGGTTAGGTTAGGTTAGGTTAGGTTAGGTTAGGTTAGTTTGGGTTGGGTTGGGTTAGGTTAGGTTAGGTTAGGTTAGGTTAGTTTGGGTTGGGTTTGGTTAGGTTAGGTTAGGTTGGGATAGGTTAGATTAGGTTAAGTTATGTTGGGATAGGTTAGGTTAGGTTAGGTTGGGATAGCTCATGTTAGGTTAGTTTGACTTGGGTTAGGGCAGATTAGGTTTGGTGAGGAAAGGTTGGTTCAGGTTAGGTTGGGCTAGGTAAGGTAAGACATTGTTTGGTAAGGTTATGTAAGGTTACGTAAGGTGAGGTAAAGTTAATTAAAGTTTGTTTTGGTAAGTAGAGATAAGGTTATGTTAGACAAGGTTAGGTTAGGTCGATTTGGTTAAGTTAGGTAAGACATTGTTAGGTAAGGTTACGTAAGGCGAAGTAAGATTAAATAAAGTTAATTAAGGTTAGTTTTGGCAAGAAAAGATAAATTTGCTTTAGACTAGGTTAAGTTAGGTGGATTTGGTTAGGTTAGATTAGGTAAGGCATTGTGTGTGAGGTCGATTTGGTTAGCTTAAGTTAGGTAAGGCATTGTTTGGTGAAGTTATGCAAGGTTACGTAAGGTGAGGTAAGGTAAAATCAAGTTAATTAAGGTTTGTTTTGGCAAGGAAAGATAAGGTTGCATTAGACTACGTTAGGTACACTGTTCAGGCACAGCCACGTATATCTGACTTCTTGCACCTTCTTGTATTTTCTTTTATGTTAGACTTGGTTAGGTTAGGACAGGTAAGGCTGAACGAAGCAAGGTAAAGTTAGCCTAGGTTCACTAAAATAACGTTAAATTAAGTTAGATTAGGTTAAGTTAGGCTAGGTATGGATAGATGAAAATAAGGTAAAGTTAGGTTAGGTTAGGTAAAGTGAGGTTAGCAAAGGTTATATTAAGTTAGGTTTGGTAAGGTTAGGTTAGATAGGCTGTTAGGTTGTAAAGTTGGCGAAGTTAGATTAGATTAGGTTAAGTTAGGTTTGGTAAGGTTAGGTTAGATAGGCTGTTAGGTTGTAAAGTTGGCGAAGTTAGATTAGATTAGGTTAAGTTAGGTTTGGTAAGGTTAGGTTAGATAGGCTGTTAGGTTGTAAAGTTGGCGAAGTTAGATTAGATTAGGTTAAGTAAGGCTGATGAGGTTCGGTTAAGTTACGTTAGGTTAGGTTTTAAAGTCGACCAAGTTAGGTTAGATTAGATTACGTCAGATTATAAAGTTAAGTAAGAATGCAGAGTAAGATAGGTTAAGTTACTAAGAAAGGTGGACAACACAGGTGGAGGCGAGGCACAGGTGAGGAGGGAGCAGGTGGAGGAAATTAGCAAGGCATGTGGAAGTGATGGACGAGAGACTGTGAGTGGAAAGGTGGAGGAGGCAGCAGTGGCGATGGTGGAAGATAAGATTGTGGAAGTGGGTGGAGCGTCACTTCCCATCCTCCCCTTCCTCTCACCCCATCACCTCCAGCACTCCTGCATCCCATCACCCCTTCTTTCCTCCTCCCTGTCATATCTTACACCCCCGTCACCCCATCACCCTCTTCACTCCTTCTCCTCCCCGTCACCCCTCCTCCACCCCATCACCCCTTCCTCTCCCCCATCACCCCAGCACTCTGTCAAGATTACATTCTAAGGAATAATTTGTCTTTTGATCTGTTAAGGACTGAAAGGATGAGAGAGAGAGAGAGAGAGAGAGAGAGAGAGAGAGAGAGAGAGAGAGAGAGAGAGAGAGAGAGAGAGAGAGAGAGAGAGAGAGAGAGAGAGAGAGAGAAGAGAAGGAAAATGAAAAGAAGGAATATGAGTATGAGAGAGAAATTAAAGTAACGTAAAGAGAAATAAGAGGAGGATGATAAAAAGGAAATGGAGGAAGAAAAATAAAGATGCGGAAAAGAAAAGAGGAGAAAGAAGAAAACGTAGAGGAAGAGGAGGAGGAGGAAAAATACAAGGGATAAAAGGGATAGAGGAATAAGGGAATGGGAAAAAGAGAAGCAAGGGGGAATAAGGAAAAATAATAAAGTAAGGAATGAAAGAAAAACCAAAGAAAAATGGAAAAAAGGAAGGACAAGAATGAAAAAAATGGAAGAAAGAGAAGGAAAAAAACAGAAGGATAGAAGAATGAAGAAATTGAGAAAAGAGAAGAAGAGGAAGAGGGAAAGGAAAAGGAGAGATGGACAAAGGGATGATAGAAAGGGAAGAAGAGGAAGAAGAAGAAGGGAAGGAGAAAAGAACCAAAGAGAAGAGTGGAAAGGAAAAGAGGAATGAGAGAAGAACGAAAAGACGATGGAACGGGAAGAAAAGGAAGAAGAAAGAGGGAGAGAAGAACGAAGGAATGATAAACAGGGAGGAAAAGTACGAATAAAGGAAAGAGAGAAGGACGAAATAAAAAAAGATGGAAAGGAAAATGGGAGAAGAAAAGGACGAAAAAGAGAAAAAAAGAAAGGGAATAAGGGAGAAAAAGGAAGGAGAGAGGGAAGAAGATACAGTGGAAAGGGAAGGAGTGGAAAATATAGAAAATGGAAATGAAAAGAATGGAAATAAGCAAAAGGAAAGACAAATTAGCTTCATCTGTTTTGTGACACGTCCAAATTTTGCTTCAAGTCGCGTATAATTCACCCTCTTTGTGAAGGAGGAGGAGGAGGAGGAGGAGAAGGAGGAGGAGGAGGAGGAGGAGGAGGAGGAGGAAGAGGAAGAGGAGGATGATGATTGTGGTAGTGGTTGTAGAACGTTGGAGGAGGAGTAGAAGGAAGAGGACGATAGTGGTAGTGGTTGTGAAGGATGAGAAGAAGAAGAAGAAGAAGAAGAAGAAGAAGAAGAAGAAAAAGAAGAGGAAGAAGGTGTTAGCAGTAGTGACAGCAGTTGTAGGACGTAAGAGCAAGGGAAGAGGAGAAGAAGAATCAGTAGAAGAAGAAGAAGAAGAAGAAGAAGAAATTGTACTTAGAAGTAGCGATAGTATTTATAGAACGTAGAAGTAAGAGAAGAAAGAGAAGGAGGAGGAGGAGATTGAAGGGACGAAGAGAAGAGAAGGGAGGGGAGGGGAAGGGAGGAGGTAGCGAGGATGGACAAAGGGACACGCGTACGTACGGTGCCCTCCCTTCCCTCCCCTTCCCTCCCCTTCCTCCCTTCCACCCATCCCCAGTAACAGATGTGCGCTACCCTCCCTCCATCCCTCCATCCCTCCTTCCCTCCATCTCTCTACAGTACATGCCTTCCTTCAGTCTCTCGTGAAAGCGCCTGGAGGAGAGAGAGAGAGAGAGAGAGAGAGAGAGAGAGAGAGAGAGAGAGAGAGAGAGAGAGAGAGGATGTGGGTACGTGGAAAGGGAGAGAGAAGAAAGGAAGAAAGGGAGCGGAGGGGTAGAGCTGGAGAAGAATAGGAGGAGGAGGAGGAGGAGGAGGAGGAGGAGGAGGAGGAGGAGGATCAACTGACTCGTAAACGTAAACAGAATTATCTCTTAAGTCACTTTGGAGTCCGAGGTTATAGTGTGACTCTCTCTCTCTCTCTCTCTCTCTCTCTCTCTCTCTCTCTCTCTCTCTCTCTCTCTCTCTCTCTCTCTCTCTCTCTCTCTCTCTCTAGGAAGTCACACTCATTTCCTTCAGTTTTCTTTTTCTTCGTATCTTCTTCTTTTGTCTTCCTTCTCTTCTCCTTCTCTTCCTTTCGTTGTCATCTTCTCTCTCTTGTTCACCTTCGTTTCGCTGTCTTTTCTTAATCCATTTTTCTCTCTTCCTTTGTTTTCCTTTGTCTTATCTCTCTCTCTCTCTCTCTCTCTCTCTCTCTCTCTCTCTCTCTCTCTCTCTCTCTCTCTCTCTCTCTCTCTCTCTCTCTCTCTCTCTCTCTTCCTCCCGTTCCTTTTCACTTCTGGATCATCTTTCCTCCCTTCCTTCTCTCTTCTTTGCCTCCTCCGTCTCTTCCCTCCAGTCAGTGTGTTTTTCCCTCCCTTCCCTCCCTCCCTCCCTGTATCCCTTTCTCGTATTTCCTCTCCTATCCTTCCCATCTCTGTCCCCTCCCTCCTCTTCCCCTTCCTTCTTTGTGTCGTTTATTATAGTATCTCTTCTTTGTCCTCTTCTTCTTTGCGTCTACTGTTTCTTCTTCCCTTCCTTCTCTTCCTTTCCCCTTCCTTCTCTTCCTTTCCCTTCCCCTTCCTTCTCTTTCCTTCTCTTCCTTTCGCTTCCCCTCCTTTCCTTTCGTTTCTCTTCCTCTTCCCTCCTTTCCTCTTTCCTTTCCTTCCCTTCATTCCCTTCTCTTCTCTTCCTTTCTACTCCCTTCGTCTCCCTTCCCTTCCCTTCTTCATTTCCCTCCGCCATTTTTTATCCCCATTTCCTTCCTTTTGTCCCTTCTTCTCCCCATCACTCACATCTTTTCCTGCACGTCATGCCCTTTCTGTCCCCTTCCTCCAACCATCTCCCTCCCCCTCTCCCTCTCCCTCTCCCTCTCCCTCTCTCCCACGGAACCAAATCACCGCGGTCTACATTGCTCCCACTAAACCAAGCAAAGCAAATATTCAAGGTAGTGGGAGCTCTGAGGGCGCGGCAAGGGCGACTTGGTGAAGGACTGACGGCGCGTGGAGGGAGGACCAGGAAGAGGAGCAAGAGGAGGAGGAGGAGGAGGAGGAGAATTCGGAGGGCGAAAGGAGAATGTTGAAGGATGATAAAGAGGAGGAGGAATACAAATGAATACAAAGGAAAGCCAAACAGCAGCAGACCTTTAATTTCTTACAAGGCTGTTTGGTAACTACTACTGATTAGCTGCAGGACAGAGAGACGGGACAGCACAGCAGAGGAAGAAGAAGAGGAGGAGGAGGAGGAGGGAGATTTGAAGGTGGAGGAAGAATAGAAAGAGGAACAGAAAGAAGAGAAAAAGGTGAATAAAAATAAAGATATTGAAGATAAAGAAAAAAAAAGAAAGAAGAAGAGAAGAAGCATGAAACAGGAGAACAGTGCTGTAGAGGAGGAAGAAGAAGAAGAAGAAGAACGACACAGAAGGAGGAAGAGGAGGAGGAGGAGGTCCCCGGCGTGCAAGGTGGTAAGTGGCGATGGTGGTGGTGGTGGAGGAGGAAAAGGATACGGTGACACCAAGCTCATTTTCACTTGGGAGGATTATTATGCTATTCTTACCTGGCTAGGGGTGGGGGAGGGGGGAGGAAGGAGTGGGGGGAAGGTGGGGGAAGGGGGTCACGGTTCTATGTGGGGCTCTTGAGTATGTGGTGGGTGAGGGGGGTGGAGAAAGGGTTATCATGGCGTGTTAGTTTGATTGGTGTAGGTTTCAAAGGGTTTACAAGGGTGTGATTTTTTAAAGGGGTGTTTAAGGGTGATGTGTGGTTTGTAAGGGGTTTTTAAGGGTGATGTTTGGAATTTAAAGGGTTTTCAAGAGTGATGTGTGTGTTTTTAAAGGGGTCTTCAAGGGGGATGTGCAGTGTTTAAAGGGTTTTCCAAGGGTGAGGTGCGGCTTTTAAAGGGTTCGCAAAGGTATCAAGATTTTAAAGGGTGTGTGTGTGTGTGTGTGTGTGTGTGTGTGTGTGTGTGTGTGTGTGTGTGTGTGTGTGTGTGTGTGTGTGTACTGATATTTAAAAGGGTGACATGTGGCTAGGAGTGTGTGGGAAGGTGTGTGTAGGAGTGCGTGGGAGGAAGGGTGTGTGTGTGTGTGTGTGTGTGTGTGTGTGTGTGTGTGTAGGATTTTAAGAGGATACTTTTAAGGAAGAGAGTGTGATTAAAGGGGTTTAGGGGTTAGTTGTGTGGCTTGGGAATGAAGTCAAGATTGTGTGTGTGTGTGTGTGTGTGTGTGTGTGTGTGTGTGTGAGGGAGGGAGGGAGTCTGGATGGAGGAAAGGTGTGTGAGGTGAGAGGAAATGGAAAGTGTCTTGTGAAGATTATCATTTATTTATTTATTTTATTATTTTTTTTTACTACGTTGCTGCACCTAGTATTATATTTTCATTGTTTTCTTATTTGTTATGTTCTTCGTAGGTCTCTCACCCTCCAGACGGTTTCTCTAGTTTTATGTATCAAGGAAATCAGCCAAGAGCAAAAATAACTGATAAAAAAACAACTCGAAGTGCAAATTCTAAGCAGGGGAATAAAACCTGGAAGAAGAAAATTAACGGAGCGTAACTATAGGGAAAGTAAAAATCAGTCTGGTAAACCTTTTCAGCCCCAGACATTTTTTGTTCCCGTAATTCCTTAGCATTTCCAGACCCACGCTACCGTACTGAAGTATATTAAATTTGGTATCGTAAAAAATGGAAAACGAACCTCTAACTCAGTCTCATCTCTAAATATCCATACAAACTTCACCCCAACACAGCATTCAGTATTACCAGAAGCCAACCACACCAGACAAAGAGTTACGAGAGACAGCGTTACCAACCAAGGCCACTCGAAGGACACGCCCCCTCAAAAATAAATAAATAAA
>NC_087178.1:5130000-5145000 GCF_035594125.1 Scylla paramamosain
AAGAAGGAAGGAGGATTAGGACGAGGGCGAGGACAAGTGAAGATTAAAGAGAAACAATCAGTATTTTAAGTAGTTGTAGTAGTAGTGGTGGTAGTGGTAGTGGTGATGGTGGTGGTAGCAGTAGTAGTAGTAATAGTAGTAGTAGCACTAAGAAGAGGAGGAGGAGGAGGAGGGAAAGAATTAGAGCAAAAAGGAGGAGGAGGAAGAGTATTCAAGTTCAAGTAACAAGAAGCAGAGGAGGAGGAGGAGGAGGAGGAGGAGGAGGAGGAGGAGGAGGAGGAGGAGGAATATAAAAAGTGGAGGTGGAGAGTACAAGGAGGAGGAGGAGAAGGAAGAGAAAGGGGAATATATATAATAAGTAAAACATTAAACCGTAAAGGAAGAAGAGGAGGAGGAAGAGGAGGAGAGGAGGAGGAGGAGGATTACATTGGATTACGTTCAAGGAAAAGGAAGGGGAGGAGGAGGAGGAGGAGGAGGAAGTGGAAAAGAGAAGCCAAAGAACAATAGTATAAAGAATGGGAGCAATGAAGAACTGTAAAAGGGAAGAGGAGGAGGAGGAAGAGGAGGAGGAGGAGGAGGAGGAGGAGGAGGAGGAGGAGGAGGAGGAGGAGGAGGAGGAGGAGGAGGAGGAGGAGGAGGAGGAGGCGACATCCTGTTTATATACCACCGCAAGCAAGAAGAACCGAAAGTTATTCCTGAGAGAGAGAGAGAGAGAGAGAGAGAGAGAGAGAGAGAGAGAGAGAGAGAGAGAGAGAGAGAGAGAGAGAGAGAGAGAGAGAGAGACTGAGACTGTTTGTGTGCATATGTACGTTATTTATTATGTGCGTAAGTGTGTGTGTGTTAAGAAGCCTTGTGTGTGTGTGTGTGTGTGTGTGTGTGTGTGTGTGTGTGTGTGTGTGTGTGTGTGTGTGTGTGTGTGTGTTTTATGTAACGACGTAAATGTTGCTATGGTTTTTTCTTTTTTTTTTTTTTTTACTTCTTTTCTTCTCGTCCACACCCCCTCTGACCTTTACAGTTATCTTGTGACCTTACTTTTCCTGACGATTGCTTTATTGTGTTGCATGTTTTACTGCACTTGGTTGTGTTGTGTTAGCGTGGGTGTTTTGGTGTGTCAATTTTAATGTTCTTGTGTATATTTGGAATGCAGGGCACGTGTTAGCCTGAGTGTGTCTGTGTAGTTAGGTTAGAAAGGGCACCAGTGTGTGTGTGTGTGTTGAGATAGGTGTCAGTTTGTGTGTCTGTCTATCACTCACTCACTCACTCACTCACTCACTCACTCACTCACTCTGTCGGTCGATGTATGAGTCAGTGAGTTGGTATGCTGAGTCCGTTAAGTCAGTCGATATGTGGCTGATCAGTAAATTATTCAGTGCACCAAGGCAGTACTTAGCCACCCATTAGTCATTCAGTCAGTCATTTGGTCTGTCAGTCAATACAAATTATTATTGAAACGTTCACTCTCTTTTGTCATTGGGGAAAAAAAAAGCTTGGTCTGTCAGTCAGTCAGTCAGTCAGTCAGTCAGTCAGTCAGTCAGTCAGATTGTTACACCCTGTCGCCCCAGTATACTCCTGTGTGTGTGTGTGTGTGTGTGTGTGTGTGTGTGTGTGTGTGGGTCGATAACTTACGTGTGTGTGGATACGTTGCATTTGTGTGCGTGTTTTTGTGTTATAATACTGTGTGTGTGTGTGTGTGTGTGTGTGTGTGTGTGTGTGTGTGTGTGTGTGTGTGTGTGCGTGTGTGGACGAAGCCAAGACGATGTTTTGGTAAAGAGGTCAATCCCACACACACACACACACACACACACACACACACACACACACACACACACACACACACACACACACACACACACACACACACACACACACACACACACACACAGAATAAACAGAGGTGCAATTTTACTGATGAAAAAGAAAGTTAAGGAAGAAAAGAAATGTAGAAAGAAAAGAAAATAAGGAGGAAGGAAGGAAAGAAGGAAGAAAAAAAGATTATCTAGACCTGGACGTGTTGTCGTGTGTGTGTGTGTGTGTGTGTGTGTGTGTGTGTGTGCGTGTGTGTTGTGTTTTCCTTGCATTGCATCTAACATGTCGTATTTGCTCTGCCTCTAATCCTCCATTACCCTCCTCCCTTCCTTCCTCCCTTCTTTCTTTCACCCTCCCTCCTTCCCTCCCTTCCTTCCTTCCTTCTCTTTCACCCTCTTCCTTTCTCCACACCCTTCCTCTTCCTTTATCCCTTCTCTCCTTCCTCTCTCAACTAGCTTCCTCTTCCTCTTCCTCTTATTCCCCACCCTTCTCCCTTGTCTCTATTCCTCCCATTCCATCCACCCTTTCCTCTCCTTTTTATCTCCCATTCCTTTCCTTTTCACCCCAAAAATCACCTTCATTCACTTTGCTTCTCTTTCTTTCTTTGTTCCTTTTTATTCATTCTTCCTTTCCTTCACCTCTCTTTCGTTTTATCCTTTCCTCTCTTCTCTCTCATTTACTTTTTCCATCTTCCCTTCCCTTCTCTTATTATCCTTATTTCCTTCCCTTTCATTTACTCTCTCTTCCTTCCCTCCCTCTTATCTTCCTTTTCTTTTCGTTTCTTCCCTTCCTTTTGGTCTTCTTTCTTTCTCTTCCTGTACTTTTTATTTGTCTTCCCTTCTCTTCCCTTCTCTTCCTTTCCTTTCCCTTCTTCCTCTCCCTTTCCTTCTTGCGTTTCATTTACTCTCCTCTCCTTCTCTCCTTCCTTTCTCCTCTTACATTCGCTTTTCTCTCCCTCTCTCCCACTCTCTCTCTCCCTCTCCCTCTCCCTTCCTGTCACACGCCATGACTTTATCCCGAGAGGAACTCGGGGACCTGTCGGGGTTGGGCGTCACCTGAGGAGGGAAGGGGGAGGGAATCTGAGGAAAGGGGTGAGAGTGCCAAGGGAGGGAGATAGGGAAGGGGAGAATTTGGGGAGGAACTACGATGCTTATTCTTCCCTTCCCCCATCTCTTCCCCTTTTTTCTCCCGTTTTTCCTCCCCATTTCTTTGCTCTTTCTTCTCCTTTCTCCCTTTCCCTATCTCCTCATCTTCCCTCCCATTTCCTTTATGCCCTTCTCTCCTTCTTTTCCCTTCCCTTCTCCATTCATCCCCTTCCCCTCTTCTTCATCCCCTTTCCCTCTTTTTCATCTTTTTCTCTTTCTCCCCTTCCCCCTTCTATCCTTCTCCTCTTCCTCTTCTCCCCCTTTCTCCTTTCTCCCCCTTGTCTCCTTCCCCTTCCTCCCAGTTCTCCCTCTCTTTCCCCATTCATCCTCTTCCCTCTTCTTTCCCTTTCTCTCCATCCTTCCCTCCTTTCCTCCTTCCTCCCCTCCTCCTTCCCCCTCTCTTCCCCATAGCTTCCCCTCCCTCAGTCATCTACTGCATGTCAACTCCTCCAACCTTCTCCCTCCATATTCCTTTTCTTCCTTCGTCAGCGTCCCATCCCCCCTTTCCTCCCCCATCCCTTTCTCCCTTCCCTCCCCTCCCCATAACGAAGGGAATTGTGGTATTTTTTTTCTCCTGCCTCGCTGGGGAGAGAAACGCGCCGCTAGAATACACAAGTCGTGCCGGGGTGCCAGGAAGAGGAGGAGGAGGAGGAGGAGGAGGAGGAGGAGGAGGAGGAGGAGGAGGAGGAGGAGGAGGAGGAGTGTAGTGGGAGGCCATCTTGTTCCTTTTTCCTCTGCTCTCAAAACACTGACAAAAATAGATAAAAATGTACCTGTGTGCTACCTCCCCGTGCCTCCTCTTCTTCCTCCTCTTCCTCTACCTCTTCCTTTTTTTCCTCTTCTTCCTCCTCCTCCTCCTCTTTCTCTTATATCTTTCGTCTTCTCTTCCTCCTTTTCCTCTTCTCCTCCTCTTTCTTTTCTTCTTCCTCCTCATCATCTTCCTCTCCTCCTCCTCCTCTCATATCTTCCGTCTTCTTCTCCTTCATTTCCTCTCCTCCTCCTCCTATCTTTCTTACATCTTTACTTCTCCTTCCCTTTCTCTGTTTCACTCATACTATTCTACCCCTCCTCCTCCTCCTCCTCCTCCTCCTCCTCCTCCTCCTCCTCCTCCTCCTCCTCCTCCTCCTCCTCCTCCTCCTGCCTCATTACTCTCCCCTGTCCTTCCCCTTCATAACATTCCCCTCAACCCCCATCTTGGCATCCCTTCTACTTCCCCTCCCATCCCCTCTCTTCCCCCTATATTTCCCTCCCCTCCCCTCACCTCCCCTTCACTCTATATTCCCCTCCTCTCCCTCCTCTCTCTCCATATTTCCCTCTCCTTCCTCCGGTCCCTCCCCATCCCTTCCCTTCACTCATTCTCGTAGATTGAAAGACGCGGTAGTAATGGTGATGGTGGTGATGGTGGTGGTGATGGCGTTGCGATGATTTATGTGTTGGTGGTGATTAGGTCGTTGATGTCGTGGTGGTGGTGTTAGTGTGGTGGTGATTATAGATGATGGTGATAATGATGGTGATGATGAGATGAGGAGGAGTCTTTGCCATCACCATTCTGTCTTTCTTCTTCATTATGTGACTGTTAAATCATTCTAAGGGTCTACAGATATGCTGCTGTTGTGATGACAGTGGTGATAGTGGTGGTGATGGTGATGGTGGTGGTAATAGTGATGATGTCTGGTGATAACGGCAGTGATGGTGATGGTGTTTGGTGATAGTGGTGGTGATAGTGTTATTTGACCTTCAGTGACAGTGTGATGGTGTAGCGGGGTCAAACACAGGATGAGGTTAGGCTTTCCGAGGTCAGGTGTCAGAGTGAGGTCAGGTCAAGGCTGTTTGTTATTGGAGAGAAGAATCAAATATTTTTCTTTGTAATTTAAGTTTAGGCCCTCTCTCTCTCTCTCTCTCTCTCTCTCTCTCTCTCTCTCTCTCTCTCTCTCTCTCTCTCTCTCTCTCTCTCTCTCTCTCTGTCATTTTTTCCCCTAGTCTTTTTGTTGCCGTTCTTTTTTTCCATTTTGTTGTTGTTGTTGTTGTTGTTGTTGTTGTTGTTGTTGTTGTTGTTTTCTTTTTCTTTTCTCCTCCTCCTCCTCCTCCTCCTCCTCTGAAAAGGGGAAGAAAAGATAAAGTAAAGAGGGTCAGGTGAGAGAGAGAGAGAGAGAGAGAGAGAGAGAGAGAGAGAGAGAGAGAGAGAGAGAGAGAGAGAGAGAGTTTCAGGTAAAGAAAAGAAAAAAACAAGAATAATGATGAGTTTTGGAAAGAGGAATTAGAGGAGGAAGAGGAGGAGGAGGAGGAAGAAGAGGAAGAGGAAGAGGAGGAGGAGGAAAAGGAGAAGGGAGGACAAGGCTTCTCCGTCAGACTGACTAATGACTGCTTCAAAATGGAGGGGGGAGGGAAGGGAAGGGAAGGGAAGGGAAAAGTAAAAGGGAGAGGGGGGAGGGGAAGGGGAAGGGGAAGGGAGAGTGAAAGGAAGGTCTCAATATCCATCAAGTTGTCCCGGTGACATTCCTAGACTGAGTGAGGGAGAGGGGAGAGGGGAGAGAAGGAGATGGGGGGATGGGGGGAAGGATAGAGCACTGCGGTAAGGGAGGAAGGAGAGGGGTAAAAGGAGGGAGTAGGACAGGGAGAGAAGGGAGGAGAGGGAGAGGGGAAGAGATTGAAGAAGGGAAGGGGGAAATGGAGAGGGGGAAGGAAAGGATGATGAGAGAGAGAGAGAGAGAGAGAGAGAGAGAGAGAGAGAGAGAGAGAGAGAGAGAGAGAGGAAGAGGAAATGAAGAAAGATGGATTGGGGAAGAGAGATGAGGAAGAGGGGAAAAGGAAAATGAAGATGGAGAGGAAGAGGGAGGAATTATGAGAGGGAAATGGAAGAGGAGGAGGAGGAGGAGCAGAGGAAAGAGGATATGGGGAAGAGAGGAAATGAGGAGAATGAAAGGAAAAAAATGAAAAAATAAAGAGGACAAGAAGAAAAGCGAAGAAAAAGAAGACGAAAAGGGAAGGAAAAGAAAATAGGGAAGAGGAGGGGTAGGAAAAAAGTAAAAAGAGAAAACTGAAGAGAATAAAAGAAAAAGGAGAGAGAAGAAAAAAGAAAGGAACGAAAAAAGATAAAAAAAAGAGATAAAACATTAAGATAAAAAAAATAGAGGAAGAAGAGAGAGAGAGGGAGAAGAGAGGGAGGGAAAAGGGGGTAGGGAGAACCAGAGACACACACACACACACACACCAGGTGGCTGAGAATAGATTACAGGTGAGGTGAGAGAGGCAGGCAATCAGTGCACAGGTGAGGCAGATTAATGAAGTCATCACAGGTAGGTCACTTGAACTTATGGAAACAGTTAGAAATTCCAGAATAGAGGGAAACTGGGATAGGAAATAGGGAAACTGTGCTCTCTCTCTCTCTCTCTCTCTCTCTCTCTCTCTCTCTCTCTCTCTCTCTCTCTCTCTCTCTCTCTCTCTCTCTCTCTGAAACTGAATCTAGATTGATGCCGCTCATTGTGGCTCGGGTTCCTAATGTTTCCGCGTGTGGTTCTCGTGTGGTGAGAGAGAGAGAGAGAGAGAGAGAGAGAGAGAGAGAGAGAGAGAGAGAGAGAGAGAGAGAGAGAGAGAGAGAGAGAGAGAGAGTTAACGCATCAGTGAAAAAATTGTATGAGAAAAAATGTGTGAAAAAGAGAGAAGGTTGAAAAAGAGAGTAAAAGGAAGGCAGGTTGGTATAATGAGAGAGAGAGAGAGAGAGAGAGAGAGAGAGAGAGAGAGAGAGAGAGAGAGAGAGAGAGAGAGAGAGAGGCGGGATACAATGTCAATATGTGGCGGACGTGATATAAGATGCATAATTCTCTCTCTCTCTCTCTCTCTCTCTCTCTCTCTCTCTCTCTCTCTCTCTCTCTCTCTCTCTCTCTCTCTCTCTCTCTCCTCCCTTATTATTCCCCTACTTTCACTCATCACCATCACCACTTAGCTTTCACCATCAATACCATCACTTACTCATCTCCATCTGTGCCTTCGTCAGATCGCCCGAGAGATCGAGGTCCACCGCCACCTTCGTCACCAGCACGTCGTCCGCTTCCACCACTACTTCGAGGATGACGCCAACGTGTACATCATCCTCGAGAACTGTGCCAGGAGGGTGAGTACTCTGACGGAGGCGCTGCAGAAGGGAGGAGGAGGAGGAGGAGGAGGAGGTAGAGGAGTGGGGGTTGTAAGTGGTGGTGGTGGTAGTAGTGGGTGAGTTCACTGAAGGCGGCGGTGCAGAAGGAAAGAGAAAGTAGAGGTTGTTGTGAATAGTAGTCGTAGTCGTAGGAGGAAGACGAGGAATGGTAAAAGAGGAGAGGAGAGGGAAAGAGGAGAAAGAAGGAAAGAAAGCGAAAAAGAAGAAGCAGGAGGAGGAGGAGGAGGAGGAGAAGAAGAAGGAGGAGGAGCAAAAAAACGAGGAAGGTTGAAATATTAGGTGAAAAAATATAGACAGTGATATAAAAGCAAAACAGTGGAGCAAAAGGAGAGAGAGAGAGAGAGAGAGAGAGAGAGAGAGAGAGAGAGAGAGAGAGAGAGAGAGAGAGAGAGAGAGAGAGAGAGAGATGAAGTTTGTAGTACTCTTTGTGACTGCAATAACAAGGCCATTGCCAAAAGTTTTTTTCTCTATTTTGTTTGACGTCACAAGTTACTGGAGGACGAAGAGGAGGAGGAGGAGGAGGAGAAGAAGGAGGAGGAGGAGGAAAGAAAAGAGGAGGAGGAGAAGTAAGAAGAAAGAAAAGAGGAGGAGGAGGAGGAGGAGGAGGACAACAACAACGACAACATCAGTAAAAGTTAAAAGCCGCTTATAAATATAGAAAATAACTAAAGAAAACGACAGAGAGAGAGAGAGAGAGAGAGAGAGAGAGAGAGAGAGAGAGAGAGAGAGAGAGAGAGAGAGAGAGAAAACCGATGACGCTCGGATAAGCAATAAAAACGACGATTGAGAGAGAGAGAGAGAGAGAGAGAGAGAGAGAGAGAGAGAGAGAGAGAGAGAGAGAGAGAGAGAGAGAGAGAGAGACGCGGGAGGTGAGGGGAGCTTTGTTAAAACTCTGAGGGGGTGAATCTGTATATTGAAGGGGTGAAGGGGGAGGAAGTTAAGGGAGAGAGAGAGGGAGGGAGAGGGGAGAGAGAAAGAGAAAGGGGAAGTATAGGGAGGTTTGTTGGCAGCCCTCGTTATGTTAGAAAGGGAAGAGGGGAATGGATGGAGAGACAGAGGGGAATGAGGAGGAGGAGGAGGAGGAGGAGGAGGAGGAGGAGGAGGAGGAGGAGGAGGAGGAAGAGGAAGACAACTGGGCCTCGTGCCAAATACTCTTACCGTAGTTCACAGTTGTTAGTACGATGTGGTGATGGTGATGGTGGTGATGGTGATGTAGAAGGGGGCGAAAGTAATGGTGTTGGTGGTGAAAGCGATGATGGTGGTGGTAGTGGTTGCAAAGTAGCAGTGGTGGTGATGGTGGTGCTTGTTAATTAGTGATTGTGGTGGTGTTGGTGATGGTGGTGATAATGCAACACACAAGGCGAGAGAGAGAGAGAGAGAGAGAGAGAGAGAGAGAGAGAGAGAGAGAGAGAGAGAGAGAGAGAGAGAGAGAGAGAGACGCGGCGGAAGGGAAAGAAAGACAGAGAAAAAAAAAAGAGAGGAAGGAAAAGGTGGAGGTAGGGAGGGAGAGAGGGAGGAGGAAAGGGAGAGGGGAAAAAACAAGGCACAGAGGAGGAAAGTAGAAGGAAGAAAGAGAATCTGACCGGATAGAGAGAGAGAGAGAGAGAGAGAGAGAGAGAGAGAGAGAGAGAGAGAGAGAGAGAGAGAGAGAGACCTTACGACCTCGGCAAGCTAGTCTCCTTTTAATCCATCACATCAACACACACACACACACACACACACACACACACACACACACACACACACACACACACACACACACACACACACCTGCCTACACAACTGGTTTTTACGTATCCTTAAACTCCACCAAATTAAGGTGTTGTCCCCTCTCCCTCTCTCTCCCAGATTCTCCCTCTCCAACTCTCCCACCTCTCCCTCCTCTCCCTCCCTCTCTCTCCCCATCATCCTCTTTCTCCATCTGTTTACTTCCCATTCTCTCTCTCTCTCTCTCTCTCTCTCTCTCTCTCTCTCTCTCTCTCTCTCTCTCTCTCTCTCTCTCTCTCTCTCTCTCTCTCTCTCTCTCTCTCTCTCTAGGCCTCATTGCCTCCTTGTCGTCCTGATTCTCATTCCCTTTCTCTTTCTCCCTCCAATCTCTCTCTCTCTCTCTCTCTCTCTCTCTCTCTCTCTCTCTCTCTCTCTCTCTCTCTCTCTCTCTCTCTCTCTCTCTCTCTCCTCGCTTTAAATCCCCGCAGACTCAATAGTTGTTCTCTTCCCTGCAAGCACGAGAGAGAGAGAGAGAGAGAGAGAGAGAGAGAGAGAGAGAGAGAGAGAGAGAGAGAGAGAGAGAGAGAGAGAGAGAGAAGACGTCTGGAAAACCTTCTCTTTGTTTTCACTTTAGCCGAATCTGACGTCTCTCTCTTTGCCTCATGATTGATTCTCGGGGAGGTTTTAAGGCGCCCGATTGATTTCCTGGGAGGGGGAGAGGGAGAGGGAGAGGGCGCCTGGTGGGGGGAGAAATGGGGAGAGAGACGGAGGGACAAGGGAAAGAGGGAGAGAGAGGAAGGGAAAGAGAATAGCTGTATATAGTAGAGGTTGGGATGCAAAAATGGGAAGAGAGACAGAGAAGGAGAGTGAAAGAAACAGGGAGAGACGAAGGAACGAGGGAGATAGAGAAAGGGAAAGAGAATAGCGGTGTGTGGTAGAGACAGAAACAGGAGATAAGGAAAAGAGAAGGAAAGTGAGACAGGGAGGGAGAAACGGGAAAGGGAGAGACGGGAGAGAAGGAGAGAAAGAAAATGAGACAGGGAGGAACAGAAGAACGAGAGGAAGAGGGGGAGGAAGAGAGACGGAGGAACAGGGGAAAGAAAGAGGCAGAAGGAGAAAAGGGAAGGAGAAGGGCGGAGTGTAGTAGAGGAACAGAGAGAAACGTGGAAAGAGAGAGACAAAGAAGAGGAAGAAGAGGAAGAGGGAAGGAGGGTGAGAGGTGGGGAGAGAATGGGAAGGACAGAACCAAGGGGAGGGTGGTAGACACAGAAAGGGGAGGAGAAGGGAGAGTATGGAAGAGAGGAACAGAAACAGAGAAAGAGAGAAATAGAAGAAAGGAAGGAAGAAAAGTGATGAAAGTAAGAGAAAAGAGAAATGTAACAGAGAGAGAGAGAGAGAGAGAGAGAGAGAGAGAGAGAGAGAGAGAGAGAGAGAGAGAGAGAGAGATTAGTAAAGAACAGTATTTCCGCTTCCATCGTTCTTTCTTTCCTTCCTTCCTTCGTTCGTTCATTCGTTGGTTCCTTTCTTTTTTCTTTCTTTCTTTCTCTCTTTCTTTCTTTCTTTCTTTCTTTCTTTCTTTCTTTCTTTCTTTCTTCCCTCCTTCCTTCCTTCCTTCCTTCCCTCCCTCTCTCTACTTTTATTTTTCCTTATTTTCTTTTCTGTGATGTTTACTTTAGAAGTGCAACACACACACACACACACACACACACACACACACACACACACACACACACACACACACACACACACACACACACACACACGTAATCTTTTGACATAATCCCTGCCTTCCCTCCCTCCTTCCCTCCCTCATCCCTTTCCTCTTTCCCTCCCTCCCTCCCTCCCTCCCTCTCTCTCTCTCTCTCTCTCTCTCTCTCTCTCTCTCTCTCTCTCTCTCTCTCTCTCTCTCTCTCTCTCTCTCTCTCTCTCTCTCTCTCTCTCTCTCTCTCTCTCTCTCTCTCTCTCTCTCTCTCTAAACTAGCAAAGTCTGAGATGGAGTGTAACTTATTGTATTCTTTGTGTGTGTGTGTGTGTGTGTGTGTGTGTGTGTGTGTGTGTAGGACGTATGTATGTATGTGTGAGTGTGATAGGATGCAAAAGTATGCGAGTTCGTGTGTGTGTGTGTGTGTGTGTGTGTGTGTGTGTGTGTGTGTGTGTGTACGTGCTTATGTTTGTTTTATGTACGTATCTGTGTGTACGTGTCACTGAACCAAGATTTGTGTACACAGATGCTTAAGTGTGTGTGTGTGTGTGTGTGTGTGTGTGTGTGTGTGTCTGTGTGTGTGTCTGTGTGTGCGTGCGTGCGTGCGTTTGTGCGTGCGTGCGCGTGTGTAACTGCTTTGACTCTACTAGGAGAATGACCTTGCGAACTCGCACACACACACTCTCTCTCTCTCTCTCTCTCTCTCTCTCTCTCTCTCTCTCTCTCTCTCTCTCTCTCTCTCTCTCTCTCTCTCTCTCTCTCTCTCTCTCTCTCTCTCTCTCTCTCTCTCTCTCTCTCTCTCTCTCTCTCTCTCTCTCTCTCTCTCTCTCTCTCTCTCTCTCTCTATGTACATTTCCACTTTTCGTCTTTCTTGTATTCGTAAGCCTCTCTCTCTCTCTCTCTCTCTCTCTCTCTCTCTCTCTCTCTCTCTCTCTCTCTCTCTCTCTCTCTCTCTCTCTCTCTCTCTCTCTCTCTCTCTCTCTCTCTCTCCATAAAGGAAGGACATAAAATCTGTGGAAGGGAAGGAAGGGACTTGAGTTGTAGCAGAGAGAGAGAGAGAGAGAGAGAGAGAGAGAGAGAGAGAGAGAGAGAGAGAGAGAGAGAGAGAGAGAGAGAGAGAAGCCGCTTACAGAAGAGCTTAGCGAGACGAGACGAATGAAAGGATGATAGAAATATATTTTTCTTTCATTTTTTTCTTTTCTTCTTTCCCTTTGGAATCTCCCCTGCACTCTTCCCTCCCCCGCCCTCCCCCCCAGAAAAATAAATAAATAAATAAATAAATAAACACAAACTGAAGACGTCGTAAATTTTCAGAGAGAGAGAGAGAGAGAGAGAGAGAGAGAGAGAGAGAGAGAGAGAGAGAGAGAGAGAGAGAGAGAGAGAGAGAGATTTTCAGAGAGAGAGAGAGAGAGAGAGAGAGAGAGAGAGAGAGAGAGAGAGAGAGAGAGAGAGAGAGAGAGAGAGAGAGAGAGATTGACAAGGAAGGAAATTAACTGAAACAGAAACAAGAATTGAAAGGAAGACAGATTAGCACACACACACACACACACACACACACACACACACACACACACACACACACACACACACACACACACACAGTGATCATTAAGTGTGGAAAAGCAAGAAAAAATATAATAATGATGATGATGATGAAAATTATGAGGACAAAAAAAAACGAAAAAAAAACTTCGAAGAGAAAGAGAGAGAGAGAAAAAAAAAGAGTTGGTTCGTGAACGAGGGAAGTTTACAGAGAAGACTTGATAAAGGCAGTAAGAAGGAAGTAATGAAGAAAAGGTTGGAAAGTTAGTCATTTTCGAAAGTAAGGAAGAAAGAAAGAAGGGATGAGTGAAGAAAAAAGGAATTAGTGAAGCAAAAAAAGAAAGGGATATGTAGATTAGAAAGGCTAAAGATGGAGAGAAAAAGAGAAAAGTGAACAAAAATAATCCGTGGAAAGGAAAGGAAATTAATAAGTGAAGTAGAAGAGTAAAACTGAAGAGAAAGGAAGAATTGAATAAAAGAGAATAAGAGAGGAAGGAATAAAACACTGGAATGAAAATAAAGAATAGTAGTAAAGAGAGAGGGAGAGAGAAGAAAAAAGAAGAGAAAAACGACAATGAAATAGAAAAGAAGAGGGAGAAATAAAAATAACGAACGAGAGAGAGAGAGAGAGAGAGAGAGAGAGAGAGAGAGAGAGAGAGAGAGAGAGAGAGAGAGAGAGAGAGAGAGAGAATAGTAGCACTTTTAACAAATAGATACAGTTGAACTAGGAACATGCGAGGCGGACAGGCAGGGGAGAAACATTACGTCTGCTGGAGGCTGTGTTTACTGGCGTGAGGGGGCGTGGGGGGAGGGGAGTCGTAATGAGGCAGCTGGGTAGTCTCTCCCTCCTCCCTTCCTCCTCTTTCTTCTCCTCCTCTTCCTCTTCCTCCCTGTTTCTCTTCCTTGGGTTTCTCGTTTTCCTCTTTTTTTTTTCCTAATTGTTCTCGTTCTCCTTTTCTTCCTTTGTTGCCTCAGTTCCTTCTTCCTTTCCTTCCTCTTCCTTTCTTCCCTTTCCTTCTCTTTTATCTTTCTTCTCCTCTTTTCTTCCTGTTTCGTGATTGTGTTTATGTCTTGGTTATTTTCCTCATTATTCTCTCTTTCCTTCTGCTCCTCCTCCTCTTCTCCTCCTCCTGGTTTCTCTTCTCTCCCTCTTTTGTCTTCCTGTTAATGTTTCTGCGTCTTTTTTTTTTAATACTCCTCCTCCTCCTCCTCCTCTTCCTCCTCCTCCTCCTCCTCCTGCTCTAACTAGGAAGGCGAGGGAAAACAAACATAACAAGGCTGTCTCGTCACTTTAATACAAGGCCTGGCTGCCTCAACCACAGTGCCAGTGCCGCGGCCCTGAAGGGTGCCACGCGTGGGCTCAGCAGTGCCACCTTAAGACACCGGACCTGCTTTAATCCTGCTCCCTTAAGTGTTAGTCTGAAGATTATTACGATTGTTAACAGTGAGTCTTAGTGTCTGAGATTACGGAGTTGTGCTGTGGATCTAGTGCCACTCTGAGTTTGTAATTGTAATCAATGACATTTGAACCTTCAGACCCTGTTATCTTAAGGCACTGATACGATTAACACTTGTTAGTTCCATCTTGACCTTTTAAACACTGTGAAACACCAAAAAATGTCTTAAACTTCCAAAACTCCAGAAATATATTGAACCCTCACCAAAAATACCATTAAGGCGCCAGAAATGTTTATTAAAATAGAAACATATTTTTAAACTCCAAAACTAAGAATATATATATATATATATATATATATATATATATATATATATATATATATATATATATATATATATATATATATATATAAAGACAAACATTAAAAAAATATATATTATTAGGAATCCCTTAAATATTTAGGTCAATACATAACACACACACACACACACACACACACACACACACACACACACACACACACACACACACACACACACACACACACACACACACACACACACACACACACACACACACACACACACACACACTTTAAATACAGTTCCAAATATCCTTACATAAAAAAATACCACACCAAACTAAAAAAAGAAAAAAAAAACCATAGAGGCACTTAACTAGGAGCAACGGCACTCTTAAGTCACTACCCACGTCCATAATCCTTCATAGTGCCACATAGACTTCACTCATCCCTTACGCACCGTCACGACAACAGTGCTACACTAAACCCCTAGAGCGGCACTGTAATCCCTTGCTGTGGCACTCCTTCCCTCCTTAAAGCCCCTGCAGTGCCAGTAAACCAAGGTGCGGGGAACGTAGGTGGTGATACAGGTATGTAATAAGATTGAAGGTGGCACTGAGGAGGAGGAGGAGGAGGAGGAGGAGGAGGAGGAGGAGGAGGAGGAGGAGGAGGAGGAGGAGGAGGGATGTCGGCGAGGAAGCTTTGAAGGGCCAAGGTCACGATAACTGGAGGAGAAGGAGGAGAAGAAGAAGAAGAAGAAGAAGAAGAAGAAGAAGAAGAAGAAGAAGAAGACATAACAGGAGAAGAAGGAGACAGAAAGAAGGAAAGGAGAAGGAAAGAAACTAGGATGAAGAGAAGGAAAGAAAAGAAAGAAAAAAAGAAGAGAAGCAGGCGGAAGAGAAGGAAAAAGAAGAGGCAGTGAAAATGGTGAATAATGATGATGTTTGCAGAGAGAAAAGAGGAGGAGAAGAAGAAGAAATAAGGGTGACAGGTAATGGAATGAAGATGATAATGGGGGAGATGGGAACATGTAACTTACGAGGAAGAAGAAGAAGAAGAGGAGGAGGAGGAACAAAAGGAAGAAGAGAGAAAGAATAAGAAGAGGTAGAAGATAAAACTCAGAAGCGAAGAAAAAGCAGGGAAGAGGCCACAAAAGACGGGGAAGAAGGAAAAGACGTGAAGGGTGAGGCAATAATAAAAGGAGAACAGAATTGAGGATGACAGGCTGGAGATAAGGAGGTCACC
>NC_087178.1:5150000-5237500 GCF_035594125.1 Scylla paramamosain
AGCGTGGAGTGTGGTGCATGCAAAGTACATGTTCCGCAGCTTCCACGCCTCCTCCTGCTCTGATTTATGGCTTAGCGGCGGGATTGTCTCTGTGTCGACTCTGCACGCTTGGGTGGTGAGGCAGCGTCGCCCGTCGTGCGCTTGTAGTGACCAGACAAGGAGCTCAGACACCCAGACGCGTAGACGGTATTCAAGGCGAGGTGTTGGCTGGTCTTGCCCGCCGTTAGAATGTAAGGTTGTGGCGGTGCATTCGTTATGAGGCGGATTAAAGAGCCAACAAGCTATGTACGTATGCGTGTGTCAGAGTTCCGTGTGCATTCGCTTCCTGTATAGTGATTCACTCTCTCCTGTCAGTTGCTCCTTGTCGCTAGATGGGATGCTGGATGGGTATAGGCTGGTAGGTTTCACACAGGGACTCATTCTTTCTTTGCCTTTTAGTTGTTCTTCGTCACTAGATAGGGATGATAGGTTGATATAGATTGTACATGCTCTCTCTCTCTCTCTCTCTCTCTCTCTCTCTCTCTCTCTCTCTCTCTCTCTCTCTCTCTCTCTCTCTCTCTCTCTCTCTCTCTCTCTCTCTCTCTCTCTCTCTCTCTCTCTCTCTCTCTCTCTCTCTCTCTCTCTCTCTCTCTCTCTCTCTCTCTCTCGTCTAGTTATCCTTTGTCAGTGGATAGGGATGATTGGTGGATACAGATAGGCAATGCCACGTGTTAGGTCAACTGGCTTCTTATAGCTTCCTTATTTTCTTAGGTGTGTTTATGTGTATTCATCAGTGTATGTATATGGAAATGCTTTGTCCTCTCAACTTTACAATTTTCAAAGCCACAGAGATTATTAGTCGGGTTTTCATGAGTACCCCCACTGATGATGCAGAATTCATGTCCATTCATCACCAGAATCATGAAGACGTCCTTGAAAATTCCCGCCACAACATGTTAAAACTACTGCACTGCTGGGTGTTATGAAGACCCCAGTAATTCCTCCTACGGCCCACTAAGAAAACCCCAGTAACTCCCAGTATAGTTTATCAGGAAACCCCAGTACTACAGCTTGTCATGAAAACCCTGATAAATTCCACTACACCCACTTAGAAAACACTAATAACTTCCCCTACACCCATTCATGAAATATAACTTCTACCACACCCTGTCATGAAAACCCAATAACTTCCCCTATACCTTGTGACGAAAACCCCAATAATTTCCTCTACGGTCCATTAGGAAAGCCCATAAAACTCCTGGTAAAGCCCATCAAGAAAACCCAAATAACTTTCACTACAGCCAGATGGAAGTAGTGGAGGAAAGGCGCAGAAAGTTTTAATTAAGAAACGAGCGTAACTTGTGTAAGGCGGAGTTGTAATCAAAATATGTCACTCTGCCCAGACACAGACGGTCCTTGGATGGCTGTGGGATCTCTCCTTAGGGTGTTTCTCTGCGGATGCTCCAGAGGGCTTTCATTAGGCGGTCATTAAGTGGAAACATCGTCCGTCTCTTGCTTTGAATTCTAATGTGAAGACGTTATTGATATGCTGGCGTGCTTAGAATGAGTTTTTCCTTCCGTGATGACTCTTCCCTCCGTCGTCTTTCTGTCGGAGGGTGTTGGTTTGTTTAAGTGTTGGTTTGTTTAAGATTTCTGCCTAGTCTGTGTTAATTTCATGACGAGATGTTGGTGTTTAGGTGAGTTTTCCCTTGCTGTACGTTCTCTTAGCTTATCTGTACACTTAGGACGTGACGGATAGTTGTGTGTGTGTGTGTGTGTGTGTGTGTGTGTGTGTGTGTATAGTTTTCTGCTTAGTTTCTTTTAATTTCATGAGGAGATATTGGTGTTTAGGTTAAGTTAGGTTTTCCCTTGCTGGACGTTCTTTCTTAACTTGCCTATACACTTGAGGACGTGACGGAAAGTGTGTGTGTGTGTGTGTGTGTGTGTGTGTGTGTGTGTGTGTGTGTGTGTGTGTTTGGGTAGAGCTTCCTTCCCACAGATTTTTCCTCAAGCTGTTTTTCTTTCAGTCTTAAGAAATGTTCGTGTTTGGATCTAGTTTTTCCTTTGTTTATATTTTCTCCTTCATCTTTCAATGTAAGGAACTGACAGATTGTACCACGCTGAGGACACATTTTCCTTCATACTGGCTCTTCCTCAGGTTCTTTCCTTTTAAATGCATAAAAGTGACTGAGATATCGGTGTGTACAGGTCATGTCCTCCTTCATCCTCCTTGTAATGTAACGTTCCTTTAATCCTGTGCCTTTCCTCTGGTTCTTTACCTTTCAGCGTTAAGTTACAGAGGGACTGGGTGTGTTTTAGAAGTTATAGAGGGACTGGGTGTGTTTTAGAAGTTACAGAGGGACTGGGTGGGTTTGTGTGAAGTGTTTCCTTCGTGTAGAATATCAGGTTGTTTTCTCTCCCCCCCAGCAGGACCATATGTGGCACTCCGAACTACATCGCCCCTGAAGTGCTCAACAAGCTTGGCCATTCTTACGACGCGGACATCTGGGCCATGGGATGCATCATGTAGGTGGACACACACACACACACACACACACACACACACACACACACACACACACACACACACACACACACACACACACACACACACACACACACACACACTTTTAATACATACGAGTACAATAGCGATAATTACAATGTCTGCACTATCATTTATCTCGCATGAGCTGATGTCGTAGTGGCATCAAGATAAGTGGCGGGTTTGAGTGGCAATTACCTGTTTAATTGATGCTGTTATGAACCTTACCATTGCTTAGGTGATTAATTAACCTCTCTCTCTCTCTCTCTCTCTCTCTCTCTCTCTCTCTCTCTCTCTCTCTCTCTCTCTCTCTCTCTCTCTCTCTCTCTCTCTCTCTCTCTCTCTCGCTATCAGGTACGCCCTCCTAGTCGGCCAGCCGCCCTTCGAGACAGACTCCCTCAAGGAAACGTACTCGCGCATCACCACAAACAAGTACGTCATTCCGCCACTGGTGAGCGACGCTGCCCGCAACCTCATCCGCCGCTTCCTCCACCCGGACCCCAACGCGCGGCCCCGCCTGGACCAGCTGCTGAACCACGAGTTCTTCACGTCAGGTGGGTGCGCGGCGACTCCTGACCGGTTGAGCCTCCTTTGTGTGTCCCTCCGCCGGTGAAATCCAAGCCATTTCAAGCCATTCCACCGGCTCCAGGGACGCTACAAGGACGAGGCTCGGCGACACTGGTTTTATTTTTGCGCGTTATTGTTGTTTTATTTATTTGTTGTTTTTTGGTTACGAAGATGCGTGTTGCTGTTATAGTACCGTTATTTTTTATGGTTGATGGTTTAAGTTCACGTTGTTTGGTGACTTGTGCTTGTGTAGTTGTTGTTGTTAGTCGGTTTAAGTAGATATTCGTTGGCTTTGCACTGTTAATGGCTCCTTCTTCTTCTTCTTCTTCTTCTTCTTCTTCTTCTTCTTCTTCTTCTTCTTCTTCTTCTTCTTCTTCCTCCTTTCTTTATTTCTTTTTAAAATGGTTTTTAATGGTTTGGCAATAACGTAGTTCGATTATTTTTTGTGATTTTGCAGTGGTTGTTTTCTTGCACTTATAGCTACTTACTTATTTTTATTTATTCATTTATTTATTTATTATGTAAGATTCGTGTCACAAAAACGCAGTGGATGTAATGGCTTAAGAATAACGTACTTTTGTGATTATCAGTTTGCAGTATGCGAGTCATAATGGCCAAGATACAATGACTTAAATACGTGGAAATTCTCTCTCTCTCTCTCTCTCTCTCTCTCTCTCTCTCTCTCTCTCTCTCTCTCTCTCTCTCTCTCTCTCTCTCTCTCTCTCTCTCTCTCTCTCTCTCTCTCTCTCTCTCTCTGACGCGATCTCCCCACCCCTGCCCGACACAAGGAGACATGCGCGGGCACACAAACAGAATTCCTGAGCACATCTTTGTTACTTGTTTGGGAGTAAATAGGAGATGCTAAGATGTCAATATCCCAGCTGAAGGTCATAGCAATAGAATTTTAGTAGTAGTTTTTTTTTTTTTTCACTAGCCCTACACACACACACACACACACACACACACACACACACACACACACACACACACACACACACACACACACACACACACACACACACACTTTTCAAGACATTCATTCTTTGTGCTCTTGTTGTACTAACTGCCAAGGAAAGTACAAGTTATGCCTCTTTACAAACATCCTAACTCCTTTTCCTAACTCCTTTCTCGACCTGACTCCCTCTCTTTTTCTCCCCTTTACTCCAAGATTCTGCTGGCATTCACACCCCTCACTAACCGAATCAAATCAGGCAGAATTATGTAGGGATAGCGAGGGGATAGAAAGGGGTATGATATCTGGAACTGATATGAATTTTCCTCCTCTCAGGTGTGGTCCCTACGTCCTTACCCCCCGTCAGCCTGCACTCAGCCTCCTAAGTTCGGCCTTGAGGTGATTGGCAAGTCAGTGTCCATGCCAGAGCAGCAGCTTCAGCACCCTCCTCCCCTGCCTCAGTCTCAGTCCCAGCAGCAGCACCCTCTCTGTCAGGACATCAAGAAGATCACCTCCTCAGTCTCCACTCTCCGCATCCCCAACCAGAAGCCACAGACAGACAAGGTAATGGTGAAGGGTTTTGTCAGGTCTGTCATGTGGATTCAAGAGGTTTTTGTTCATTTTTCTTGACTGTCTTGTGTCTTGACTAAGTCTTGTGAGATGTGTGTGTCATGTACCTAAGAAGATCAGGGTGAACTGGTCACTTCTGTGGCTCTGTTGTGGTTCTTTTGTGTGTGTGTGTGTGTGTGTGTGTGCGCATTTTGTGGTCTTTATGGTTCTCTTTGTCAACCTGGACTCGGTGCCATTATCACTTTTAAAGGTTATTGCTTGTCATTTTGTATCACCAAATCTCTGAAGATCAGTTTTTACCTTATTTGTATTCCGTGTTGAGTTGTTAAATGGTGCCAACACTTCTGCCTGGTGTACTTTCACCTGTTGCATTAGGGACTGGTTGAAAGTGCATGCAAACAGGTATATGTCAATGCAAAGTAGCAACAAGAATAGCATTGACACAGGCATTGTCCTGCTGATAGTAAAAAAAAACTTTTGATTGATTCTAAGATAAAATCATGCTCCATGATTCTCTCTCTCTCTCTCTCTCTCTCTCTCTCTCTCTCTCTCTCTCTCTCTCTCTCTCTCTCTCTCTCTCTCTCTCTCTCTCTCTCTCTCTCTCTCTCTCTCTCTCTCTCTCTCTCTCTCTCTCTCTCTCTCTCTCTCTCTCATGTATATTTGTGTGTGCAGATATCCATTCTGGAGGGAGGTCTTGGTCTAGGTAGTCCTCCCCCAAGCCGGCCCACTACCACTGCAGTCCCCAAGGAGGAGAACCGCAAGAAGGACTCGGGAGGCACCTTGTCCTCATGTCTGCGGCAGAAGCTGTCCTCTGTCATCTGCACCACAGACAACAAAGCCTCAACGGGCACTGTGGTGACGGCCAAGAAGAGGGACGTTACCTCGGGGACTCTGTATAACCTGTTGGCATCCTGTCTGGACAACATGCCTGATGGTGGGTCCTCATCTCAATCTCAGCAGATTTGTATTCCAGTCATGGGCTGTAAGATAAGCAAAGCAAACATTGGCCTTTTTAAAACCTGTTGGGTGTAAACAAGCACCGGGAAAAGTGAGGTTTAACATAATTTGTTTTAACTCATCTACATCTTATCCAGAACAAAGCATTAGGCATTCAGAAACTGCAAAGTATAACTAGTTATTGGGAAAAAATAAGCCGTATCACAATATATTTTATCATATGTATATCTTTTCCAAAATAAAGGAATTTCTTGGGGCATGCAAATATTAAGTCCAATACAGTTTTTAATAAGTTTTGCTAAGCAGTCTACCAACAGAGAACAAAGTAGGTAACTACATGTTGTGTAATGCAGCTAATACTTCCTTTGTATGTATGTATGTATGTATGTTTATGAACGTCATGAATATCTGAAGGTCTTATGCACATCTATTATCATCCACCGACAGACATGAGCACCAACCCTGCTGTCCTCAATCACACTCCGCTCTTCATCTCCAAGTGGATTGACTACTCCAACAAGTACGGCTTTGGCTACCAGCTGTCGGACAACTGTGTGGGCGTGTTCTTCAATGACCTAACCCGCATCAGCATAAGTCCAGATAAGAGGTAGGTGCAGCATATCCTTGATCATTATTGGTGTTGTGTCACTGATAAAAACTGGTTATTCCTCCATAGATATGACATGGAATTGCAGACACCACATGTTTTGTTTGTTTTTGAGGTGTGTGTTTGGATTGTCCTTGGCCATGGAGTTATTAGTGATCTGAGCTTTCCTTTAAATATTTAAATGCTGTTCTCTTAAAATTTCATTCTAAGCTGTGGACATCAATCCCAGCAGATACTATTCTTTGGCCTTAGTGTTTTGTTGTTATAAGACCAAGAATTTTTTAACCTTCCATAACTAATGCACAATGTCCCCCAGGGGACTGCCAAGTGAAGTTAAGTTAGGTTAAGTTATTCCATGGCCTCAGTATGTTGTTGCTTCAAGACCAAGAATTGTATAATCTTCCATAACTAATGCACAGTGTTTCCCAGGTGACAACCAAGTGGAGTTAGGTTAGATTATGCCATGGCCTCAGTGTTTTGTTGTGTTAAGACTAATTGTGTAAGCTTCCATGACTAATACACAATGTCTCCTGGGTGACAGCCGAGTGGAGTTCACGGACTCGACTGGGCGACTAGTGGTGCACCAGGCCGGCTCATTGCCTGCCTGGCTGCAGGAACGCTACCAGTTGCTGCGTTACTTTGCTACCTACATGGAAGAGAACCTGACAGAGGCTGGGGATGTGCGCAGCAGTCGGGCGGTGGTAGGGCGAGGCAATGTCATCCCCCACGTGAGGCGCTGGGACCGGACACCAAAGTCCATCATTATGCAGCTTAGCAATGGAACCTTCCAGGCATGTGTGCTGCTGGGCTTTGTTCTCTAAACTTGAAATACAAATATTTGGTGTAAATGTCACTAGAACTGGCACATTGTCTTGAGCATACTGTTACAATTTAGTGCATGGCAGTAGGCTTGTGCTCACTATTCTCACCTTGGAGGGAAGGCTCAAGATTGGGAGGCTTGTAGGGACAGACTTTAGCCTCCTTCAGGATGTTGAGGGTCAGGATGCCAGTCTGAAGAGCCAAGCAGTGTGCCAGCTCAGTAGGAGGCAAGTGGTGAGTTTATTTTAGCACCAACAGCAGCTTTTCACTTGTACCTAGTTTTTTTTTCATTTTAGTAACATTACAACTCCCCTCCCACAGATCAACTTCTTCAAGGACCACACCAAGATAGTGATTGCCGGTGAACGATCAGATGTGAGCATCATGTTCATCAGCAGCGACCGCCAGTCCTTTACCTACCGCCTCTCCCAGCTGGCTGAGGTGGGCTGTGACGCCATGGTGCGGGAGAGGCTGGTCTATGCCCTCTCCTGCCTCCGCCAGTATGCTGAGTTGGATGGGGAGGAGGTCTGATGGAAAGCTTATTCTACTTCCTGCCATCCCCAACCTTCATCATTTTGCCATGAAGTTTTGGAAGGTCTTTTTTGTCTGTTAAGTTCTTGGACAAAATGAGAGTTTGATGTTTTGTTGGCTTGTCCTAAAGGAGGTGGTAATTGTTTGTGATGGAAAAAATGTTATGCTGTGAATCATCATGTCATGAAAAGTTTGAGTTTATTACAAGTGAAGCATAAATGCATAGTGCTCTTTGAGAATGCACTATAATAAATGTTACACTGAAATCTTCAACATGGATGCACTGTATTTCTTGAGGAAAAGAAAGGTTTTAGTGTGTGAGCTGCTGCATCAGTGAATGGTGTGCAGGCACTGTAAACTATGCAAAAACTGTACAGTAGTATTGCCTGCACATCAATGTACGCAGCTGTGCAGCAGCTTTGTTGTAACATTTTTCCTGAGAAACTGAAACCAACGCCTGTGTTTGAGACCAATGGAGCATGTGCGCTCTACCTCACAGCTACTACTGTTAGTTATGTATCAAATCACTGCCCATGATGATAGTCAAAAGGGCACAGAAAAGCCTACTTGGCCTCCCCTATGCACTCCTGCACCGTGCCAGTGTAACTCCAGAATGAACTGTGTGGCCGCCAAGGGTGTGTTGGGGAGGCTGGTGACATGTTCTCCGTGTTGCCCCCATTGTTTACCAAAGAGTGCAGAAGGGGGGGCAGTGAAGCACGGAGTGGGTGAAACAGAAGTATTGGTGGCACGCCAGGCAAGATGCTTCAGGCAGCAGAAAGTGATGGCTGTCTGGGTGAGGTGACAAGAGGTTGTGCCAGGAACATTGTAAAATACCTCTTCTGTGCATTAACATTCAGTTCTGAAATCAGTTTATATGTATATGTATATACATATAGTATATATATCAAGTTAAATCAAATCAATAATGATCTCTTATGCTAACCTGCTCAATGATTCAAATAAACATGTGCGCATTCTTGGCATAATTTTGCAATGTCTGTTTTTAGAGGAGTTATGTGCAATCTTAAAGTAATAGGTTCTGTGGCAGGCAACAAGGAGTCAGTCATGCTCAGAACACTAAGTGATGCATTCTTGTCTGCTGTCTTACAACTGAGGTGAAAGATGATTTTTCTTTCAAAGTATGGAAAAGCAAGTCCGTCCCTGTGTGTAGTGCAGCATCAGGAGTGTGTGTGTGTATGTGTGTGTGTGTGTGTGTTTACATTGTAATGTATAGGGTTTGAGTCAAGCTCATGTTGTCCCATGTCCATACCCACTTTTGTCTCCACCTTTGTCTTGAAAAATCAGAGATATTCCCTGCTCACATAATTCCCATATCCACATCATTCCAGCAGTCAGTACTTCTCCTGGGAAGTTATATTCTTTGACATTTGACCTTCATAGTTTTCACTAGTGCCTTTCTGTTCTTCCATTGCCCCTTATCTGTAAGTTTTTTTGTTCACCTTTCCAATCTTTGTACTACTCTGAAAGCTATGACATTTTTTTCTCCTTTTCTCCTGTTCTACCTCATGACTCTCCTTGTTTGTCTTCCTTCCAGATCGTTTGTATAAAAAAATATGCTTTGGTGACATTTTCTTTCATGAATTCTTGTTGACAATATTTTTTTTTCTTTTCATATCATCAATATGCAAGAAGAAACAATCAAATCCTGCATCATTATAAGTAAATCTAAATAATTTTGTTATCAGACCTCTGCTTTCATTGTCTGCTCACCACAATTTATGTTTGTGTGTGTGTGTGTGTGTGTGTGTGTATACATGCATGTGTACCTGTGTGTGTGTGTGTGTGTGTACATGCATGTGTACCTGTGTGTGTGTGTGTGTGTGTACATGCATGTGTACCTGTGTGTGTGTGTGTGTGTGTGTGTGTGTGTATTTTTGTGTGCACACTTAATTGCTGCTGCTACTGCTGCTGCTGTTGTATATTTGAGGAGCAGAGCCAACACCTGGACAGAGTAGAGGATATTTGGTGATGGGGAAGATCTGGCACAGTGACAGGAGGTGTGTTCGCCTCAACGAGTGAGTGATGAATTACATGAGAACGCTGTCTGAGAGTGATTGGTGACCCATTTCTCCCTTTGCATGGGGACTACCACACTCACATTACCCGTGTTCCAAAATATTATGAGGCCTTTTTCACAACCAAAGAGTGAATGGTATAAGGAAATATTGTTCCCTTTTTGGCTCAGGATATTTCTCTACCAAATGTCAGATTTGGTGTTGACAGCCATGTTGGGCATCAATCCTATTATCTTGCAAAAGAACCAATGATATTTAATGTGTAGTACTTTTCTGAAAACATAAGCTGGTTATTTTGTTTATTTTAATGGGAATTCACTTAAATCAAACAATCCTCCTGTGAGGCACATTAAAAGTTTAGTACAAACTCAAATGCACCGGGAAGGAACCAGTCTGGGTGTGTAGCAAAGCAGGCGACTTCAGTAATGATCTCATCTAATTGTAATCCATTATATTTCTTCATATTTCTGTCACTGTTCTTGGCACTGTAGCAAGGCCGAGAGGACCCGGGAGACGGCAGTACCATTGTCCACCACCAACCACTTGTTTTGATTATAGCTTTATGTTCAGAAAGTTTTTCGAAGGAATTGTTTGCTGTTACTTAAATGGTCAATGCACAGCAAGGACAACCAGTAGCCTGGGTCCTCAGCTGCTGTTGCCAGGTCAACATGATGTATTTATTAGAATATCTCTGCTGTGAGGTCTTGTCCTCCATTTTCTGTCTTACCAAAGATGGCAGGAATTACTAGTGTTCTACTTGAATGCAGAGAAACTAGACAAGCTTTTATTATTTCTAAATCTACAGAATAGAATGCTTTCTGTAGTCTAGACACTGTTGAGGAAAGGCACAAAGAGGTCTCCAGTTGTACAGGTTGACCTCCAGCTTTGCCTAGTCATTTTCAAGTTTAATAGAAAATTAATAGTGTTTCTGACAACTGCATTGCCTGCTGGAGGCTGGAGTGGCTCCGGGGCACCAGGGCAGAGGTGGCTGCCAGAGACTGTGCCAAGAATCCCTTATATGATACTGTTGTAGGACACCATTACTATTATTGATATAGTAATAATAACCATATTGTTGTAATTTATTTATTTTTATCATTGCGTCTGTGATTCCTTGTCTTTGTTACTTGTACATTTTTTTTGTTTGTGATATTCATTGGTTTTCATTTTTTTATAAGTACATATGCAATTATATGTATAATGTGCAGCATTGATTTAAGGCTGTGTTGTGTTAGATTATAAACTTGTTAAGTGTAGCGCTCAGGTCTTTCACAAGCTGTTGTAGCTAAGTGGTCTTCCTCGGGTTATTTGTTCTTCATCTCTGGCATTGGTTGTAATTACCAAAATCCTTCAAATTGGTGCCTTGATACACGAGCAGTGAAAGGCAGCCGCCCTTGCCGCCAGCCCTGCATGGTGGTGGGCGGCGCCACACTGACCTGGTGGTGGTCACTTCTGGTGAGCAAATCTGTAATTGTTGTAATGAAAGATGCCTGGATAATACACTTAAAAACAATCTCTTCCATATTGTAGCTGTACCAAGTTAGTATTTTAGTACAGACTGTTGCTCTCTCTACCACAAGACTGCAGTGGTGGGGCAAGCAGGCACCACAGCACCACAGGCCGGCAGGTCAGCAGGGCATCGCAGCGCTGCTGGCGCGGGCTTCCAGTGGGGCAAGGCCTTGGTCCAGGTTCCCAGGTGCTTTTGGCCCATAGTGAGAGTCTCTTTGACTGTAATTCATAGGTTTAATGTAGCCAATACTGAATTTGATTGCCTTTAGGGGTAATGACTAGTCAAAGGGACAGACGGAGGTTGGACCAATTTGACCTCAGCAAGTGAGGGCAGCTGCAGGAGTGTCTGGTGTGGCAAAGATTCCTTCCATAACAGTACACAGAGTGAGCGGCGTTGGCCAGGCCGCGGCTCCCGACATCAGTGTTAACTGTTCCTCTCGGGGCCAGTGTGCTGCCAGCATCACTTGCCTTGCTCTGTAATGTCCAGTTCAATATTGCATTATTAAGCTAAGTAGCCCACTCAAGACATGTATATAAACCATAATGTAAGAGTAATGGAAGTAGTCATCTTGAATCTGTGCAGTATATTGTATATTACAGACTGTCACGGTCTTTCATTTTTCTTTATTTTTTTTTTTTTTTCGCATCTTGTTGTAGACTTAAATGCTTTTGTTTGTAATAAATCATTGAAGATCCTTATTGGTTTCAATAACTTTGATGTTCATCATGTTGTAGGGAGCTAAAGTAAAGTCTTGGAGGTGACGCGGTGATTGGATGAAACTGAGAAGTAATCACATATTGTTACAGAGGGTTGTGCGGCTTCATAGAGAAGAGTGGAAGTAACTACGTTGTTACGGTGGTTTGTATGGCTTCCTGAGGAGTAGTTAACGGGTGAGGGACGGAGCGTGGGTAGGGTGAGTTAGTGTTTTCATTATTTTCGCAATTGTTACAAGCCAGAATGATTGATTAACTGATATGACGCCGCAACAACGAGGTCACATGGCGTTGCCTCAAGCTTAATCCTTGAAACGGGAACGTAAGAAAGGACTGGTGACTTACTCCCTTACACTCATAAAAGAAATTACCTGAGTTCGCGTGAGAAGGAAGGAAACTAATCGTGGTGTACAAGTTTTGATGGCTATAACAGATAGATGAACAGGGTGTTACTGAAGGCAGGGGCTGAGTGGAGTGACTGAATGGTTTAAACAACTGCTTCAATAGTAACAATGAGGAATGAGTTATTATGTATGTCCAATTTATTTATTAACTGCCTCCTCTTTTCTACCACTGTGTTACGTCCCAGCCGTTATTAAATAAAAGCAAAAGCAATGTTTTTTTAGAGATAAACTCCACATTGCTGAGATAAATTAACAACAGCAAATCTAAGCTATTATATGGTATTATGAAGCAGGACGACCTAAAATTGTATCTGAACGACTTGTAAGCGAGTTTCAAACCCTTGAGTTGGTCTGCGTTGCGCTCCACCTACTAGCCTCCGTCAGACGAGGTTCAGCTGCTGGCGGTGTGGTGTCGCATCTGCTGTCTTAATTACCTGCCTGTAAAAGAAACTGCACCTGAGGGAGCCTGTGTTGAAGTGAAGGTACAGAGGCTCACCCAGGGATTGTAAAGGTGAGTTATGTCGGTGAATGCAGGCTTGTTCTTTAAAGAAAGTTACTTGAGTTCGAGTGAGAGGTTTGGAACAGATCACAGTCTATAAAGTCCTAACGACAATGATGAATGGATGGATAGATAGCTATGGATGGATAGAGGGTAGTAGGGGCTAGGGGATACAAGGGCCAAGGACTGGCTGGAACGATAAAATGATTCTATGTAACTATTGGTTCGATAGTTACGTATTTATACTCGTATAATTGGTTTCCGTTCTCCTTCCTTGTCGGTGTTTTAGAGAGCTCCAAGTGGCTGCCATAAATAAGCGAAAACAAATCTATTTTTGTTGTATTACGATACAGAACTACTTAATTTTATCTGAACTACTTGAGAGGTGCGAAGCTTCGCGATGGTCCCTTGCTCTGCTGTTGCTACCGTCCGTCAGTCGCGGTCAAGGAAGCTTAACTCTCTTAAGCTTCCTTGGTCGCGGCCAAGGGACGTAGCTCCACTGCGAGGTACATGCCTGTAGAAAAGTCTCAAAGATTTCTTAGTAACCCTGCATGTCAATAAGCTTATGTGGATACAAAGGCACTGAACCTCACCCAGGGATTGTGAAGGTGCGGTAATTTAACCGTAGTTATCTCTCCGGCAGGTGGATGAAAAATTGTGTGTAAACTCAATCAGCACCGTAGCCTGAAGGGCGGGATCGCTACACTGGCAACATTGCTAATGTTGTGGTGAAAAGTATGTTGTGGATGACTGTGCTTTTAAGTTTTTGAGCACTTCAAGGATTAATACGTAATGGTGTACGAAACAGAGCAGCTGCCTGGGTGGTGGTGATCTCTGCAGTCATCAACTGCCTGAGTGGTGACTATCTGCTCATTAGCTGCCTGAGTGGTGGTGATCACTTGTTATTACGTAACTCATAAGCAAAGTTGAGGAGACTCATTTCAGTATTTATTTTTACATTTGGCAGAGCGGCGGGTCAGGTAAAGGTAATGTTCATGTTCCAGCCTTGAGTGTCTGCAAGGTGGCTAGCTTGTAGCTGCCGCTCTTCTCCTGCGGGTCCTGCTCTGGGCTTCGTGCACGGGATCTGTTTTAGCTTTCTGTGATTACGTTCTTTACCTCTGTATTTTCTTGTCTGACTGTATCGACAGCTAGCTACTCAAATTGTGTATGGTCCTGTTATACAGATTCCCTCTATTGCTGGAAAGGATAATGTGATTTTTAGATCACCCTCCCTGGCACCTGGCTACGAGTTCGAACTGGACTGGGGCTATCGACGCACAGCTCGCCCATCTCACTATAGTGAATGATTTCCAGCGTGAAATGAAATGGGCAAAGGAGATATGTAAAGCTCATTAAGGTGGCCTCTTCATAAGCCCAGTCATGATTGTATCGGTCAATTTTATAAAACGTATTTGAGGCGCCCAGATCCAGCGTGACGTAATCGCGCAACCTTGTGGCCGAAATTTTTAATTTTATTGCATTGTCTTCCCAAACCTTCTGTGACAGAAGAGAGCGCGGACGTTAGAATGGACCCCATAATAGGGTAAAAAATCCATCCAAGTGAAATTGTCCACGGAACTTTCTTGTCGCGCTTGAGTGATGGCTATCAGTTGCTGGGACCAGTGAGAAGTAACTCCGTCGCCACAGCAGTGCGGGAAGAGCCAGCCAATGACAGCTCGTGCTGCCAGTCATGTGTCACGCCGGTGTAGGTTGATCCAGAATGCTGGATACCACCACATCCACACACTTCACACGCTCCCTCCCTCCAGCCTGCTTACGACCCTTAAATGACAGGCTGCTGTTTTAATTTTGCCTTTACACAAGTCGTAAGCCTTCCACTATTATGGCGGACAATAGCGTATCCCCTGAGGAACCAGGACCCAGAAAGAGGAAGAAAAATGAAAGGAAAATATCGCTAAAAGACGAATCATGGGGGAAGCCTACATGAGCTTTGAAGCATCGGATGATTTTTTTTTTTTATTTCTTTATTATATATTATCCTTTATACCGGTATATTCATTCTCATAACGTTTTTTTTTTCTATTTTTTTTCTAGTTTCAATTTTTAAGCTTGTATCATTCTATTCGTTTGTGTTCATTTTAGGAAGTACTTGTATGTCGCTTAGGTTTTTTTGCTTCATAAAATTGATAAGTTCACTAAAGACTTTTAATGGTTGTGCTTCCCCTATTAGTACGAGTACATAGAAAAGAAATTTTGATAGGATAAAGGAAATAAACAATGTGTTAGCGCTAGATACAATTTTAATGTAGATGTGTGATATCCTTAACAAAATCGTATCGAAGAAAACGCAGTCACTTATTTGTTTTAAATAATGTAGTTTAATTACCTTCATAATAAAATTCAACAAAATAATTGTAAAGGGCATAAATTACTGAATGTTTTGATATCAGTCATTAGTTTGTCTCAATCCATTGAAAAGAGAACGCATTTTGAAACTCGCTAGACTCTGGCAGCGTTTCTTTCCGTTTTTAATTTTCGTCGCTCACGTAAGTCTTTCTCTAGGCGCCTCATTTATCCTAGTGCTACTGCTTCATCACCGGCAGACTATTCAGCTCGCTACTCTTGTATCAAAACAACAAAACAAGTGTTTCTCCTGAGCTTTGGCTTAGCTTTCATTGGTATCCCCTTGGATCTGCTGTCCACATCCTCATCCCCACTCAGTATTTTGATAACTTCAATCACGTACCTTCGTTTTTCTCATTCAGGGTGGCGAGTGCAAGGAAAGCCAGTCCCTCATGGTACTGTAAATCTCAAGCTCGTATGTGCGTGGATGCAGCCGAGAGGCCTGTGTTTATGTGAAAAACCGATTATCTTTGGGGGCCAGGACACGGCCAAGGCGTGTCAGTATAACACGGGGGTCTCGGTGGGCCTACTGCCCTGTGACAAAGACCCTGTTGTGAAGACACAGTGTCACCCAACGCCCTAAGACAGAGCAAAGGGAGATACGAGGTGACTGTTGTATGAGGAAGACGTGTGCTCAAGAGTGATTCTCCCAGAGGCTCCCGGTCAGTGCCTCCTCCAGCGTCTCCCAGAGAATCGACTCTCTCACTTGCCACAGCTTCACTCTGGCTTCGCAAAGACCTGCAGTATTCAGTATAGGGTGACCACCTGTCCCTTACCTTAAAATATGAAGTCGTTCTGTATTGAAGAGTGAAATGTTAAATTTTGAACCAATAGTGAATGCCATTTGTTCCGTATTTAGAAGTAGGAATAGTCAACAAGCAAATGAAATCATTAATTCAAAATCGTCATGACCACATATTGAGTCAAATATATAACCAGTCAACAAATATAATTTTGTCGGGTTGTCGTGCGATATGCGATCAGCACGCATCGTATCTCCTTCCATTTCCACCACCAATGGGTGTCAGTCTAGACAGGGTAGAGGTGGAGTGTGCTGCTGCTGTGTCGGGTCTCGGCTCTGCTAATACTGAATAATGGCTACTTCTTCAGGTTCTCTCCACCCCCTCCCCCTTCCAAAGACGAAGAAACAAAAGCGCCTTCAGAAATATCAACATGAACTGGAAACTGAATTATTCATGGCTTCAGTAATATAATACTGACAACTCAACTAATCAATGTGTTCTTAAATGCATTCTTGCATTTCGTCAAGATAACCTTAAATTACTCCTAATACAGAGTACTTATGGAAGAACTTATCTTCAAGCCCTGCTGATAGATGGGCTCTCTCCACTCATAAGAACATAAGAAATAAGGGAAGCTGCAAGAAGCCATCAGGCCTACACGTGGCAGTCCCTGTATGAAATATACCTACTTATTTTCACCTATCATCCCCATCCATAAATCTGTCTAATCTTCTCTTAAAGTTCCCTATGATTTAACTTGATTATTGAGTCCGTTCCATTCATCTACCACTCTATTTGAGAACCAATTCCTTTCTATCATTTTTTTAAACCTAAATTTTCAAGCTTAAACCCGTTATTTCTTGTTCTATCCTGGTTACTGATCCTAAGAATTTTGCTTACGTCCCCCTTGTTATAACCCTTATACCACTGAAAGACTTCTATTAGGTCTTTCTATAGAAAGTAAATTTAACAGCTTCAAGCTCGCTTCGTAAGAAATACTTCTCATCCCTTGTATCCTTTTAGTCATTACTCGCCATCACTTCTCCAACTTTACTGCGTTCCGTATTTATTTATTATTTATTTATTTTTTTTCAGTGGAAGTGGCAACCCTAGTTCAGTAACAGCGACCAGCTGTCATGCGGGTGAGACCAGCTGTCATGTGGGTGAGAGTCGCTAAGTTCCACTTGCACGCTCCCCCACTGAACTCTGCCTGCACGGCGCAGTAGAGCGGGGCGGACGCACCACCATCTATTATATAATTGCAGAAGCGAACAAGTCAGCCCATCCTGCACGCCTCCAACAGGCATCCGTGCCTGGGTGAAGCAGAGTAGTCGAGTGAGACTGGCTCGTCGGTGGCATCAGCCACCGCAGGAGCAACTCTACCAAGGGTGACGTACTTTAGCCTAATGTGTAATCAGTGTAATTGTGTAGGTGATCACTTGGTGCGTAACACATGTAACAAAAAATCTGCTTGATACTGGTAAACTACATTGTAAAATTAGGTTAGAAATAGTTTGGATTCAAAAGTAAAATGGCTTTATTTCACCATCATCACAGGTGTGTACACCAGCAGGTGATGGGGCGCCGTTTTCACCATGGGAACCACAACCAACACTGCTGAGCCAGGTCAGGCTTGTGAAGGTTCCATCCAATAGTACATGTATAAAACTTAAAACTTGAACAGGGTCAATATATAATTTTTATTTTTATTATCAAATAATAATAATCATCAGAGAAAGATTTAGTTTAGCTGATCTTTCTCTCAAGTGGCAAGGCAGCTTCCTGTCCACAACAGACAGCCATGACCACCTCTACAGCTACTCTCAAGCACAGTGATATTGCCAGAAATGTGTGACAGTAATGACTCAAGCTTTGTGCTGGAAGACACAGTATAACTTAATCTAAAAAGATGCAGTGCCAACCACATCCCGTCAGGAAGTTTGTACCTCAGTTCGGTCAGGGAATGTAGTGTTCACTGTGGTCCTTGCACTTAATTCTTAAGAATTATCAACAATTTTTACATTAGAAAAATATAAGCATATTCTGGGAAAACAAAATCACTCTACATAAAATAATAGTAATAACCTTGATCTTGTGATGCATGTCTGTGTACAAGAAAACTTACAAGCTCAGTGCACCCTCATGGCAGGCAGCAGCACTGCCCTCGCCCTCCAAGATTCCCCAGCTGGGGAGGAGGGGGGGTGGAGTTACAGTTTTCAAGACACTACTCATCCTCTCCAACTATTTGACTTAGTCAGTGTTGTTAATCATGCATCAAAGTATTCAACAGGTAACAAAGATAGTAATACAAGACCTCTGCATCCTTCACACCATATTGTTGAACTAATATCAATGCCAAGAAATTTTAAAAAATCTATATTTTTAATTTTCCTATCATTCCTATTATTATAACTTACCTGCTAATTAAAGTATTCTGGGTAATTATTATACTCGTCCACATTCTAAATATGAACATAATGAAAGCATTTTCCATTTCAGGATGCACTTTGGGAATGGTGCACAACTCCGAGCTACTCATGCCTCTCCTCTCCTTGCTGCTTGACAATCTCAAAATACAAATATACCAAATCTACAACCCCCTTCATGACATCATCCATCATTTGTCCACCAAATCTACAACCCCCTTCATGACATCATCCATCATTTGTCCAGACTGCTGCCCACCTCAGCCCAGAATTTGCTGCAGCCTCACAACTTTTGTTTACCACCAACACATGGACAGCTTAGTATCATCTATGCCTGGTCCAACACAGCGACACAGTCCTTCAAGCCCAGCACCTCCAGGCACTCCCGCAGCTTCTCCATGGACACACCCTGCCAAGGAAAGAAGATAAAATCATGATGTAAGCTTTTGTATTTTTCAAGGATTTCTTGTTACACAAGCCAATTTTTCATGAGCTACACTGGTATAAGTGCTTCCGTGATGTCCCATTAATTACACTCCCTTTACTCTGTGGTGGTCATTTAAAGTAAAATAATGTTTAACTTTCAATTTACACATCCATTACCTTCACATTAAAAAATCTTATATAATTTAATTTAGTTCTTGCTTCAAATTCAACATGCAACAGGAAAAGAGAGAGAGAGACCAGGCACACAAATATGATAGGGAGGGACTATAGTTGTAAACACTTAATAAGCTTCTCAGTCATTCGATTTCCTAGCTTACAACTAGAGCCCCAGCTACTGGCATGCATCTCACTAAGCCTGTCTCCTGCACAGCCCAGACACCAGTCTCCTAGCACTATAAGATTTTCTTGTCTTCTTTATTTTGTGCAAAACTTTCAATACTACATCTCTTGATCACTGAACAATATAATGAAGGTCTTAAAAATTATAGCGTTATCTTGTAGTGTTATTGACAGTGTAAGTGTATATGTGAAAATTATATTGATAGTGTACATGTATATATAAAAATTATATTGATAGTGTAAATGTATACATAAAAATTATACAAGTTTTCCTGAACATAGCATCTTTTGTTCACTGATCAAGAAACAAAGAAATTATTGCACAAAAGGATGATGTAAAGAGAACCAACACTCATGGTGCAGAGAGGCCTAGTGTCTGCGCAAAGCAAGAGACAGGCTGACTAAACAACAACACTGTCCAACCAGGAAGTAGTAACCAAGTAAATATCCTGCAGATTGAAGTTCAGGACATCAGTCAAGTAATCTAATATAATTAGCTATGCTAATCAAAAGAACTATGCATTTGTTCTTAGGTTTATTTTCCCAAAAAACTTAAGTTTAAAATCTGTGATGGGTTATGTTGCATTTAAAATCTGTGATGGATGGGTTATGTTGCATTTACTGTCCCTGACTCTATATGAGGTGGAAGTTATGGCTGCATGCTGCCAATGAGCCTCTTGTAGTGAACAGTTATTTATTTGTACACTTTAGGCATGCAAACCTTTACTGAAAATAGTCATCACTTGACAGATTAAATTTTAGTGCTTAGTTGCCCAGCACTGGCTTCCCTGCCACTCTGTGCCTGGGAGGTGAGAGTTGCTTTTACTTACAATGTAGTACCTGTAGTCTGGTTATTGATCTACATTTTCTTCGTTTAACAGGCTTGAAAATTTAAATTCAATTGATAACTATAAAACTCTAAAGTCTTCTTTAAAGTTCTGTGTACCAAGATTACGCAAAGTTGTCCAATGTACATGAAAAAGCACAACACTGCGGCCATTAAGTACTGCATTATGAGTGACATGCCAACTCTCACCTCCTGGCACAGAGCAGCAGGGAAGCGAGTGTTGGTAAACCCAAGCACAAAAATTGTGCATTTAATGACGACTATTTTCAGTAAAGACTTGTGTGCCTAGGTTATATAAATGTTCATTACATGAGCCCCATTGAGAATGTGTGCAGGCACCTAAACCCAACAGGAAAGTTATCACAACAATTTCTTTTGATTTCTGACAAAATGAAGCAAAAATGTAAATTATATGATAGCAATTCTCTCTTCTACAGATGAGGATTATCATTCTTGCCAGTATATGCCTAACCTGTACTTAAAATACTGTAATAATGATGCAACTGACCCCTCACATTATGGTGGGTGGTGCTTACAACCAGAGTGCCGAGCTAACCTTCATGTTCTCCGGCTGAAGCAGCATGTGGGCTGGTGTGGCTTCCTTGCCCAGGCATGGCACCAGGAACTCCAGGTCAAGCAACTGGGCAAGGTGCTGCCAGGTGTCCCCGCTGAGGAGGCTTGCCAGGTGTCCTCGAGTACGCTCACTCAGCTCCCCAGCACTGAAACATAAAGATTGCCAGGATGAAATGCTTCACACATACTGTGTGCCTCCAAATAAGTTAGTAGTATAATCTTCTCCAATGTTCTGAGAGGAATGGGGGACTTTCTAAACTGGGATCTTATCACCAGTTAACTACCTACTGATTTATTTTGAGTGCCATTTTGTCACAAATTGTACTACAGTAGGGTACACAACAATGCATGCTTGTTATAACGTACAAATGCAATAACGCGCTGAAATTTTAATAAAAATTTAATTGGAATAACAAACAAACTCCCAAAACTAACTCGCCAGCTGTGAAAGCTGCTGCTCACCTATCTGGCACCTGTCCCTTCTTCCTTTTTTTCCTTTCCTCTCCCTTCTTTCATCTTGTCTCAAACTCCCTTCCTCTCATCTATAGAGATAAGGGACCTCCCTGTCACCTCCCTCCCCCTCATCTGTAGAGATAAGGGACTACAAAGTGATTCTCTCTCTCTCTCTCTATTTTATATGATTTTTGCTTTGTCCTTTCTCACTTTCTTACTCATATAAGTAATTCCATTTTCATTCTCAATCAGTCTCATTGTACATTTTTAGCAATCCTTAGGATTGTTCTTACTTTGAGAGAGAGAGAGAGAGAGAGAGAGAGAGAGAGAGAGAGAGAGAGAGAGAGAGAGAGAACGACTTGCAGAAGTCTACTGTATGTATACATGTGATGCTGACAGATGATGCCAACAGTAGGTAAATGTGACCTATACTTGTCAAAGCAGCGCGGTACTCAGATTGATAATGGGCGAAACTCGGGATGGTAAGAATTTAGGACTAGGCATGAAATTCAGGAGGATACTGTATTATTTGCTGTGTTATTTCAAATGCAGTAGTGCTAATGTGCTTATTTTGATGCACTTTTTTGGGGAAATTTGTTAGTTTTTTTATTGTTTTCTAGTTCCCTGGAACCAATTAATTTTTTCGCATAGGTTCTTCAGTCGCCATAATGCACATTTGCCATAAAGAATGTTACTGGAATGAATCATGTTCATTGTCGTATATCCTACTGTATTTTGTAACATATTACAACTTCATAACTCACCTTTCTTGGCTTCCATCAGAGGCCAGCTCTGAACTCTGTATGTCTGTGACAGAGATGTCAATTCCAGAGTCGAGCGCTGAGTACTGAGGAGCTTCTTTCTTGCCTTCCCCCACCAACACCTCCCCTGCAGCCTGCACCTCCACAGGCTCCTCTCCACGCAGGATTGCCAGGATCTAAGAAATTATGGATTAAGGCATGAATAAGGCATGATAACTTACAACTCCATCAAGAGGATTGCCTTGGCAAGTCTCAAGATTTGTTCCTGTCCATACACTCTTATCTCCATCTATTTTTAACTTTCTTTATTGGTTCTTCAGCTTTATCCTTTTTCTCCCACTGTCTTCAGATGAACATACCATCTACTTTACACACAGATACACCTTTCAAATGGCTCTCTCTCTATGGCCCACTCAAACAGTTTATCTAAATACTATTACAACAACTTATAAATGAAAAATGCAAGACATGATGAATAAGGGCTTGCATACCTCCTCATCATCTCCAGCATAGTCCAACGGGGTGTATCCTTGATGTTCCTCTTCAGAATCATCCTCCTCTTCCTCATCAACTTCATCTTCTTCCTCTTCTGATTCTGAGGACTTTTTCCTTCTACTTAGGGCATTTCGGACTTGAGGATCGGCCTGTAAAAGTAAAAATTGTGCTTAAATTGTATTATGCATTTTATTTATATTCATCTTACATGGTGAAGGTAATTTAGCACGTGTGGAAAATATATTTCAATTCAACTTTTAAATGTAAAATTGTTACGAAAAAGTATAATTACCGAGGACTAAAATTGTTACGAAAAAGGACTAATTACTTTTCTGTATGGGTGTGCTCACCTTGGCTCTCATGAGGAGACGGCACAACTCAGCATCTCTGCTTTGGGCTGCCAGATGGAGGGCTGTGTTGCCATCAAACATGGCTGCCTCCACAGTCACACTCGTCTGCAACACAACACAAATATCTTGAAAATACAAATGGATAAGAGTATAAAAGTCAAAATACATATGAAATTCAAGCCACAAGCCACTAATACATATTAGTAGGAACAGAATTTATATGCTAAGTCAGAAACAGAGATGGTGCTTATTTAACTTCTTGTAATAATTGTCACAACTATAGTTAAATATGGTAACTAAATCCAATAATTGTCACAACTATAAATATGGTAACTAAATCCATCAAAATTGTAAGTCACTGGCAGAGAAGAGCAGGTTAATAATTGGAGAGAGTATATTCTCTGGACTCACATGATCAATGAGGAATGCGGCAATGTCCCTCCGCCCAAACATGGCAGCCAGGTGGAGAGGGTTTGCTCCTCTCTTACGGTCACAATGGTGTACCTGTGCCCCGGCCTCCACCAGCCGCCGCACACACTCCAGGCTGCCAGACACCACAGCCACATGCAGAGGTGTCTCTCCTGTAGAACAAAAGGATGAATTAGCTCCACAGCCTCCACACCTATATCCCTTCTCTCCATATTTCTAACATCCAAGCATCTTTAACTCCCATTAAATATTCTAAACTGAATAAATACTTAATGGTCACTCCTCATTTACTGTGCCTTCTGAATAAACATTTAATAGCCACCATCCTCATTTACTGCACCTCACCTTGGTAATTGTAGATGTTGATGGCCTGGGTGAGAGCAGAGCGAGCCCCATTGATAGGCTGTGTGAGGAGGGCATCCAAGCACTGAGGGTCCTGCAGGCCAGCAGCACTGTGGATGGGGGTGTTGCCCTGGCTGTCCACTAAACTCACATTGCAGCCTGGTGTGGCCACCAAGCGACGTACCATTGTCAGCTCATTGCCACGGATGGCTTGGTGGAGGGCCGTCTGGAGAGGACAAGAACCATGTAGTATAGACTGATCCCAGCAGTATTTTTGTAAATGAACCAATACTTCATCAAAAACATGAACTGAATAACATCACAGAATATTGTCACAAATACTGAAGAAAAATATGTATGCTATAACTGTGAATGCTACCACATCATATTGGTCTACTAGGGGAGTATGGGATACATTTTCTTATGAAAGAACTGATTGTATAATGGTGATAATTATGGCATCAAGGAAAGAAACACTGAGATGAAAACACATGTTTTCTCAGTGAAAACACACTTACTTCATGAGCAAAGTTCTGGGCATTAAGGAGGTCTCTTGGATTAATTTTCTCACTTGCTTTAAGAATTTTGTTGAAGGCTTCCATGTTCTTATTGCTGACAGCAGTATGGAGGGCTCTGAAGGAAAGAATATAAACTGATGAACCCTAATTATCACCCTAAGATGTAATGTCTTTAGAAATTAAAGTAGCTCTGATCATGCCTATTACATAACAAAATCATATATCCTTCAATCTCTTCAATATATATAAATAGCATTCAACCTCTTCAATACATATAAATACCAGTCAGCATGAAGAAATGTATTTTAGAGTACAGCCAACACTTACGTATCTCCCTGGTTATTCTGAACAGCCAAGAGGTAGCGGTGCGTTGCCAGGAGCAGCGATATGTCCCCAGTCGCTGCATATGCTTGGAGACACTCGGCAGCACTCACTGCCACCCTGAAGGCCACATCTGCATCTCGGGACAGTCGTTGCTGAGACTGTCCTTCAGGCCGCTGTGGGGGGAAATTCCTCCTGTTGCTGTTTCCTGATGAGCTGTCCACTCTGACATCTGCCATCATCTTGCTGAGTGCATCCACAGATGGACTTGAGCCAATGGGTTGCTCCTTCAGTTTCTTCTTAGAGTCTGAACCTGACCCCCGAAAAATAATTCATAAGACAAAGTAACAGCTTTAATGAGGTATAAACTATGAATTTAATGGATTTAGAATTAAATTCAGCAATTTAAGATACTGTTTAACTCACTCTTCTTGCCACCGTAATCTGTCTTGATGTCTGGGTTAGTAAATCCTGATTCAAAGCCAAGCTGTTCACCAGCAATTTCCAGGATATCCATCAGTGAGGATTCCTGTTCCATGTTACCAACACTGAAGCAGTTGGGCAAATCGTACTCTGGAACCTGAAAATATCAATCATTAGCTTTAGGCCTCATCTTTATCTCTCTATCCTATGAAAGAATTCCACATATGTATCAAAATGTTTGCACCAAGAAGAGAAGGATAATATATGAGGTACTATTCATCAATCTTGCTCTATTCTAAATTCATAACAAAGCCAAAATATCAATGTAATTTTGTACCTCAGGATTCTTACCACCAAGAGTTTTGATGTAAACTGTATACATCACAATAGTGCCCTTGAATCCTTCTGAGTCCAAGCAAAACTTTCCACCAAGACATCAGTTTTTTTTAAGTATCTGATAACAAAACACTAACCTGAAGGACTGGCTGTGGCTGTGGCTGTGTAAGGGGCTGCATCATGACTCCTCCCTGCTGCAGGCCATCCCAAGCACTGCTAGCACCCTGCACCTGTAGGCAGTTTATGACAGTGATGAGCCAAGGATTAAAAAAACTTACTCTGAAACAAACATCCACTGGTTCTGATGAATAATAAACGACACTTAACTTAAGAAAAGTGTGTTCACATGTTAACATACTGAAATGTAAACATTTTATGAGTATTGGGAGTATGCTCATTAACTGTTTGCTTGGTTAGTGTATTTACATACCACATGTGATCCTAAAGGCTCAGTTTTAAGCATCTGCTGCTGCTGCTGCTGTTGCTGTTGCTGTTGCTGTTGTTGCTGCTGAAGCTGTATTTGTCTCAACTGCTGCTGTTGTTGTTGTTGCTGCTGCTGCTGCTGTTGTTGCTGTAAAAACTGCTGTTGTGTGATGAGCTGAGGGGAAGGATCCTGGTAGCCAGGTGAAGGCACCATCATCCCTGGTGAGGGTGCTTGAATATACTGAGGTGACTGTGATGGCTGAGAGTAGTGGGTGGTTGTCACTACAACTCCTCCAGAGCCAGGGTAAGAAGGTGAGCCAACTGATTCCCCTCCAGGAGACATCATGCTGTACTGTGGGGAGCTGGGGGACATCTGCACTGGAGATGGTACCTATGTGGATGGGGTATAAACATGAGATGCTGAAAAACGAGAATGCCAAAAATATTTCATACTTATCTAATGCATCACTTAATGAGGAGCATAATTTCATCTAACAAGAAAATAGACCACAGTTACCTGCAGCACATTACTGTAGGTGGAGGTCACTTCTGTGGACCCAGGGTGTAGTGGGGAGTACAAGCCTTGATTGCTGCTGTCCCCATGGATTGCTGGTGAGGGGACGACATGTTGTGGTGACTGGTTTGACACCTCCAGTGCATAATGGCCCATCACACTGGTGTCAGTTAGCTCAGGACCTGGAATTTGTAGGGAAATTAGAAGTGAAATGAAAGCAAAAATGTTTTTTACATTAAACCCAGCAGTCACTATTGTTTTTCACAGAAAATTTAACATTTCACAATCCACCTCCAACAGTTACATAGAATAAGATAAAGTTGCAAAGGAACTTCATATCTAGAGGTGAGGAATTTAGAGTAGAAGGAAATTCACACTATAGAAGAAGTAATGCTTACAAAATTGTACAGTTGATCATCAGGTAGCATGGACAAGATATAAAACTTTATTAACATATAGCCTCTATTAAACTTTTAAATATGAAATATCAAAATCTTTCAAGTATACAAATGAAAACCATTAAATTACTGACTTGAAATTATATATTGCTTACTTCTAATGATCATCTCAATTATGTCAGGTGGTGGCATCGAGTCCTCTTGGCCTACATTCCTCGCTGTGGAGAGAGACACTTTAAAATCTTAAATTTGTAAGAAAATCAAATAAAACCTATATATATCAGTTAATTCACCTTAAATTTGTAAAAAAAATAAATAAAATCTGTATATCCGTTAACTCACTCACTCTCTCGCTTTATAAATACATGCTTACATATGTTGGGCATATTTTCCTAATAGCAGTGTCATAGCTAGGCATCTGTCATTACTTGGGCCCCAGCATCTGTCATTACTTGGGCCACCAGCAGAAGGTTACAGCTGAGCATGGGGGACACAAGACAAGCAGGTATCAGACATGCCCTGATGTCATACAGAATAAAATTCATGACTGCAGTGTACAGTAGCCATGGCCAGTGAAGGAACAGCTGCACCACACATCAGTGGCAATTCTTCAAGCTGCACAACCTCTGGCCTCTTTGTTAATCCTGAGGTCACACTCAATGCAACTTAATTCTAAGCATTTCTAAAAGAAGCTTGTTTTTTTGTTGCCTTGTTCTGTATGTGTGTACACATTGTCTTGGCTTGCCCCATTCACCGGGGATATCAATCTGGTATACAAATAGATTCCCAAAACATAAAAGTATATATACCTTCTAATCGTCTCTCCTATTAATATATTATTACCAGGCATCCTTCAAAACTGGCAGAAAGAGGATGCTACAAACAGGTATTCATGTGATTGTTATATTTTCAAATGACCCATCTGCCATGAGTGTACATGGCCACTGATGACACACGTCTGCTTGAGCATACTGGTGACATTGTGAGCAGATTAACATACTGACAGCCTCATTCCTATCCACATTATGCCTTTGTGAAAGTGAGCATGCACTCCTGCATTCACTCCTACCATCCAAGTGGATGTTTGGTGTATTATTTGGTAAGAAAGCAAATGCTGGGTATGGTTGGTGTTTTAATCCCATTTGTCTACTAAGGGCAGGTTTCCCTTATTTTCATAGATGGAAGTGGCATAGGAAATTCTTTTCCTATTACCTTAATTACATCAGTATTTATCCATTTTGTAGCCACAGTGTCCCACCTTTAACATTTACTGGTATAGTGATGCCACATGTTGATGGAGGAAACTCAACCATTACATTTCCTCAAGTCTATCCTAAACTCTTTCTTCATCATTCCGATTTAGTGACAAATAATAATGTGTTTGCATTTAAAGTGTGTTGGATGGCATTCATGTGATTGCGCATAGCAAAGCAAGGTGGCTTCATGTCTCAACATCAACATCAGTCACATTTAATATTTTACCAGGTGTTCTTTATATATATATATATATATATATATATATATATATATATATATATATATATATATATATATATATATATATATATATATATATATATATATATGGCATACCTTCCATACATACACACAAACACACACACATTTGACTAAATTTCAGCACACCACCTTACAGCACTTTATTCCCATTTTGTTATTTGATTAACTTCTATTTTGCTTCCAAAGGTGATCAGAATATGAACTTAAAAGTAATGAGGAGGTGAAACAAGATGTAAAAATTCATTTTTATTTTCTTCAGTTATGGCCAACCCAAAGGTGGCAGTGTAATATGGGCTGGGGCTAGCCCATAGCCAAGTCAAAATGTAAAGAATACAAGGAAATGCAGCTGCACTAAACATGACTGCAAGAAATGTAATAAACATTAATAATGATTTAATTTATAACAACATTTTACAATGAAAAAAAATTGAAACACTTCCAGTGACTTCTAAAGCCATATTCTGTCACCAAAGCAAAATTTCCAATGGTATGGAATGTTAGATTACATGCTGTCACAAAATACTGACAAAGTTTCAATGGGAACAAGTGCATCAACAGTAACAAATCTGAGCTGTCACTTTTTTGCCACAATATGGGCAGAGAATGATCGATGTGAACTGAATTCAGTCACAGCCTCATGCAATCATGAGTTAACAAACACTAGAGGTAGCTTACTGTTGTTACTGAGATCAATGGCCTCATTTGTATAGGAGCTGATGTTAAATCTCTTGGCAGGAGGCAGGTCACTGAAGTGCGGCTTCCCTTCTTCCAAGGTGTTCTCAAGGTTGATTCGGGGCCTCTTCAGACCTGTGGAACGCACTGTCTCACACACTTCTCCTAAGTTTCCTTACTGACTATGCACAACATCTACAGGTCACAGTTTTTAAGGCAAGACCAGCAAGATCAATTGGAAGAAGGTAAAACCAAGTATAAAATAAAGTACATCATAAATTTAAAGCAAATCATATATTTATTAGTCTAAGGTGACAGTCAAAGCACACTATTAATTCTAAGTGAATAACTCAATGAGGCACATAATACAGAGATTACTTGAATGATATGTCTCATAGTCCTATCTCTGAAAACACCATAAAGCTGTCCTACACCCTCCAGCACCTGATGCTGGAGGGTGGTGACACACTGCAACATGTATTCTTCCTTTCAAACATAATGACGAAATAAATGAGGCTGAAAACTTCATCGTTACCTAGTCATTTCCCTTGCACAAAGATGAACCTATCAACAGTGAAGATTATCTTTGCATTTTAGAGTAAATATAGAAAGCTACAAAACTACATTGCTTCAGTAAGAAATAGTACCTACTATTACACCCAACAAGAAAGCTACACATAATGAGCAGAAGATAATTCTTAGTTACTTATACCATTCTATTACATACACTGGCCTCCTCTGCCTCTCATAGGCACTAAACAAAATAATCATTCCACTAAAACACTTCCATCTACAGCAAAACTAGATTTAAACTCATCTTGCTTGGAAATTACAAGTTTAACCGAGTTCAATATGCATGATGGAATGTTACAAATACCTCTCAAAGCAACACTCACTGTCAGGGAGATAGGTGAAATCCAGTGCCTCACTTGTGTCTTTGTCAGTGGGGCGCTCAAGTTGTACCTTCACTCGTACGGACGTGCTCAGATTGGTAACCCTGTAGCGTGGTGTTCTGCACCAAAAATAAAAAAACACAAATTGTGGAATTAACATCTTAACATGTCTCTAAGGCATTCAGTAAAGTTACAGAAGATATACATGTGATTTGGCAATGGATGTTTTCAGTCAAATATCAAAACTCATTAATTCATACTGTGACATTTTAAGTGGCATAAAACATGAAGACACACCACTCCTCTTCAAATGTTATTACATCTTTTGTCAAGCCTCAAATGTGAACCTGCAGTAACACACCTGAAGACAATAGCATACTGGTGGTGAACATCTGCATCAGCAAACTCTCCATAAGCTTTCCACACCTCTCTGTCATTCTCATCCAGCTCAAAGAACTTGATATGGACATTGTCTGCGGAAGAGAAAGCATCTCATGAATACCTAGTTGATGCTGATGGACTGCACCATCTCAATTATGCTGTACTATTCTAATCAAATATTATGACATATCCCCTTCACAAAGTCTGTTACATAGAGAACAAGCAGAACAAGCAACACTGTACTTAATACACTATTAAGTTCAAGAAAGTACTCTTTATTTCTATCACCTACAGCACTCAAAATCAAATCTAGCATTTAACATTGCAACCTAAACAACACAGCAGCTTATTCTGTCCCATGATCATATTCATAAATGAAGACTGCATATCATATATTATATTCAATATCCTCCCTTAGATTGTTAAATTACAACCACAATATTTAAATCATAGGAGAAAAACTTAAATATGTACACTCTGACATAGCCACAGCCTGACTCACTTCTTCGCACTTTCTCCACCAGGAGCCAGATCTCTGTCCCACCAGTGCAGGGGGCAGAGCATGCAGACATCCGCACTATCTTTAGCTCGCCAGTAGTGGCATTCTCTGCAAAAATTAATGTTTTATTAAGCAGCCAGCATACAATGAAAATCCTGCATCTAAATGAAAATGGCATGAGCACATGTAAGCTAAATATATTATAGTAGCAAAGTAGAGACTTATCAACTAAAAATTAATTAAAAACTTGTATGTTGGCTTCAGGAGTGAAAATAAGGAATTAAGTATTCCAAAAGAAGAGCTGATTGACTTCCTCTTTTAATCTTCCCTTACTAACAAGTCCCTTAGTGTCACAGCTTACTTAGGTTAAAGACAACATCAGAGTCAACAGGCAGAGTAATGGGTCTATAACTCTCAATGTTCTTGTCATACTGGAAAGCCTGGAACCGCAGCACCACCTTGTTCAGGTCCATACTCTTTGCTTCCTCTTCTGCTTCCTCATCAATCTGGCAGGTACAACGTCAGTATTACTCCCAGGTATCCATCACTAGTATGAGCTTTCTTATGTTATAACAGGTGGACAAATGAGAGCTGGATAATCACTGTGACATTCAGGAAGATTCATAATATGGATTATGGCAGGAAACCAGATACTCAACCCGTACAATTCTTACCTTTTTAAGATCTGTTGGGGTGATGCTACGACGGATCTCCTCATTGCTGTGATGTGGCTTACGCACTCTGGCAAGAGTCATTAACTCTTCAAGCTTTCGTTGTTTGATTATCTCCCTTGTGTCACGCTTTGCAATGTGGATGATTCCAAGATTCTGGAATCTGTTAGGATACATCTTTTTACTAACACAACCTCTTGAGGACATGAAAACTGTTAGTCATGAAATATTAAGTTATATGTCTAGTAAACCAAAGTCTCACGGGATTATGTTACGATACTCACACAGCTGTATAGTCACTTTTTTCATCCACCACCACTTCACAAATCCCTGTCTCCTTGTTGCAGTTTTTCCCAGACAGTTCATGAACGTGTCGCTTCCGCTGGTTAATATTGTCCTCAGCAGTGTACAGAGTGAGGCGTATGACAGCTGGACCACTGTTCCACTTGGAAAGCTGAAATAATAATAATGAAATATCATTTAATCTAATGGTTACTTATTAGCATGTATTTGTTACACGTTTATTATGATACTTTCTGTGTCATGCTACACAATATTATTTCTGGTGTTGCCTCTTACCTTAACTGTAGGGAAGGCAGCTCTGTTCTTCTCAGCTCGGTCTGCCTTCAGCTGTCCATGTGTACCCACCATCTCACTTTTGTAACGGAATCGAAACTTGGACTGTGGTTGCTCCAGGATGTTGATGTATGGCCCATCATGGTGGATGGCTGAAAAACAGGTGTTGTACAACTCATTAGTAAGTAACTGTAGAGAAAACTTCTTTATAAGGCACATGATGAATATTTGTATCCACTTCAATCTAGCTCTCTCACCATCATATGGACGGTTGAAGGCAGCAACCACTGTAGGAGGAGAAGGAACCCCAATGGACTGGTCTGAGGAGTAGGGAGAGGCAGACTCTCCACTATATGGGGAATTCATCCCACCGCTGTAAAGGAAAATGATGTTCTTAACATTTCCTTCTGTGACTTAACATAACTTGTTAAGCCCTAGACAGTCACTCTGATTCTCATATGTTACAAATCACAGGTGTCTACCCTAACATGCCTTGTCACCAGTATCATGTAACAGTCTATACAGTCTACCAGCGAAACAGACGAAGAAATCACACACTGCGTGTCACAAACGGCATGTCATCGTGTAAATAGCCAAGTCAAGGCGGCAGGGCGGGTGCCTTCCCAAGGCCACTCCCTGTACTTCACATTACAACAACCACAATGTGACACCATCATCACTGCACCCCACCATTCACCGCCCACATGCTGTCCACCACACACATGCACACTACACACCCAAGTCCTGCAGCATCTCGTGGCATTAGGCAATGTCCGTGACTGTTCATACAGCCAGTCACCCACACACCTTTCATTGCCACTCCCGTCCTGTCCTCACCACCACCACCACCTGTCCTCACCACACTCGCCACTCCAACGCCCTCCAGCTGTGACAACCACTATGACTGGCAGCTGTGGTTTTTCCTTCCGTTACACCCACAAACTTGAGGACTTACGAGGGTTGGAGTGACGGAAAGAACACCACTCAGCACTGAGCACTGGGTCGGGCCCCGCTAGTGGGAATCCCCCTCGTTCCAACACTGCTTACACACACACACACACACACCGCTCAAGTAGCACGAGACCCTTTAATGCAGTTCTCTTATGGAGTAGCATTGTGTATATCCTTCACACAACAACCCTGACGGACTATTTGATCCCACAACTGCCAACCACCTGTAGGAGCGCGATGGGGAAAGGCAGGGGGGGCCAGGGACGGGGGGATCATTCAGGTGAACAAAACAAATCACTCCACACAAAAATTGCGCATCACAATACGGTCCAGCAACACTCACAGGTTAAACGCCTCGAAAAACATGTGTGCTAGGGAGGCTCTGTGTGCAGCACCACTCTGAAGAAGATACTAAAGAGCAGCATCGGCTTTGGAAGACTTTATAGGGTCTAGAAGATGCCCGCTTGGTGAGGGTAAATTCCCTTCCGCTGCGGCCGGGCCCGACTTGCTGCCTGCCACCTCCCCCTTTCCTCTTTTCTTCCCCTCATGGGTCAACCTTCATGGATATTACATAAAGTGGTATAAGAAGTGTATGGTGCTGAGGAGGAGGGCGGGCACGTGTAACCGTTTGACAGGTGGTTAAGACAGTTTGCTCAACTAGCCAGCGTTTTTTTTTTTTTTTTTTTTTGCTATTTATAAACCTTATAAGGTGCAACATCCTTGAATGACTAATCTATTTATAGACGACGCAAAGAAAAATGAAAGAAACATCCATACGAGCCCTGTAAGACAAGTTTAAACACCTAATACAACAGTACAATTATTATTTGATACAGTAATGAAGAAAACGATGATTCCCACTCTATAGTGTGGTTACATAGTTTTGTTATTGGTTATATAGCATTTCCTAATAAAACAAGAATAATAATGTTTTGTTTAGATCAATGAAATAGCCAACAAGGCATTCACATAATGCCAAGACAGACATTTTCTCACCCTACACACCAAAATAATGTCAGTCTGTTGGGTACGCTTATGTTATTTTTTTTCCTTCTCTGTGTCACTCGCCTTTGATATTCGACGATGTTAACACCACGTGGACCTAATCTGTAGCAAACAGACAAGACTCTGGAGGGAGCACACACTGTAATATTCGTCCTATACCAAATAAACATCCAACACTGCAAGATGTAATTTACTTCATCCCATATCCCTATCCTGTAGGAGGCAGGATGGGAGCTGGACGTAACATTGCCGGTACATGTCCGTAGCTGCGGTACCACTGCGGTACAAGAGGATCTTGAAATGTTCGACACTCCCTGATGGATGAAACAGTTGGGCATAAGTATTGTATTTCTAGGCATACTGGCTTTTTGAAGTTTCCGTTATGTTCTTTATGCTACTGCCTCTTACACCCTTACTCCTCCCTCGCTTTGTTTTAAAACTGTTGAATAAATACTTTAGTTCAATATCTGGTTTACCCATGTTTCTGCTCTCCTTCAAAGTGACTAGCGGGGCAGGAAACGCAGCCTCGGATGATCTGGTTTTCCCGGGAAGAACATATGTGCCTCTTCATCTCCCTCCTTCAAAAACCTCACGTCCCGGGCCACCAACTGACCTTCTCTTGTCTCCTCAAACCACAACACGCCGAGGACTCCTACCAACAAACCCCTGACACGAGAGCCTATCATTGTACATATAACGCAGGACACTGCTCAGTACAGCATAAACGACGTGATAATTACAACGCATGCAACAACCGCATTATGTCATTAGCTCGTTAGTAATATCACAGCTATTTGTTTATATACACTCGATATTTAGAAGATAATGAGAAATGTTTGAGAATACTGATACGTATGAGAGAGAGAGAGAGAGAGAGAGAGAGAGAGAGAGAGAGAGAGAGAGAGAGAGAGAGAGAGAGAGAGAGAGAGAGAGAGAGAGAGAGAGAAACACAGTACGTTCTTGCAAATAGAAAGGATGTCGATGAACTTCCATGCCCTTGCCGGTGCAGGAGTTTCGTAGCCAAGTAAGACGAGACTTAAATATAAACTAGCATCCCCTTAACCAATATACAGGAGTCTAAGGGCCATATCCACACTGCTCTCCCACCACGACTATCTTCAAGGGCCACAGAGATGATTGGCCGGGTTCCCAATTTTTTTTTTTTTTCGTTAATAATGTAGAAATCATGTTAATTTGTCACTGGAACTATAGAAACACTTAAAAACCCGTGTATTTTCACCTAGAGACTTTGGAAAGTAGTGGAAGTGCGGCGCAGTAGGGTTTTAAAATGCCGGTCCAAATTACATACATGACAGTAATAACTATTAATACACACATTGCAATCTAAACGAATCCTGGTTATTACTCGTCCTCTCCAGTACGAGAACTGAAAAATGTCACCGATTCTGATCGACATGAACCAAAGGAGAAAGTTTTGAGGAAAGAATCTAAAGCGTCGTTGTGTTCTGCTCATCTACAGCAAAACAGGTCCGCTGTTGCAGTAGGCCGATCGAAGTGATGATTATATCTCTTTTTTACTTGTGCAGCTGATCAAACGAGTAAGAGAGAGAGAGAGAGAGAGAGAGAGAGAGAGAGAGAGAGAGAGAGAGAGAGAGAGAGAGAGAGATTACCTGAAGTATTGCAAGTCACTTATGACACACACACACACACACACACACACACACACACACATTGCTTCATTCGCTTCAATAACCAGATTCTCACGATATGATTTACTTTTCACAAGCATGATGAACCAGTAGCATTTCCTCTTCTGCTGTGACGTCATTAGAAGGTGCGGGGAGTTTCATAATGTAGGTGCGTTCCGCTGATCCTACCCCAGTACTCCTGCGGGTCAGCTCATAGAAGAGGACACTTGCAGCAAAGAAATTCCTCACTACACGATTTGGACATCTTAGGATACTTTCACACAGAATTACTGAAACTACTAACTTTTCTCATTTTTCACTCAGCTGAATAGAAGAAAACAGGAAATACCACTCGAGATAATTAGGAGATATGATGACATCCGCTGTCCTGCAAATAGGACTGTCGGAGATAAACACATGTTAATATCATATCTTATCGGTCTTCCTCTGGCTGCTAAATGCGAAATATTATGAAGAAAAGGGAAATGGAGAAAAGGCAACGAGATTCTCACTGATCAGCAACCCCCGTACTCAAGCCACATGGAAAACCCCAGACACACAATGGGAGGAAAGTGCAGGAGTATGTGTGGTAAAACCCAGCCGATCCTTGCCACCCATTAGCCTCTGCCAGCTTCCCTACGCACGCCAACGAGAGATTCTTAATTTTCTACAGCATCTAGTCTTAAGCCAGAACATCTCTTCTACAGCAACCACAGCAGTATCACTACAATCATTACAGGGGAACTGCAACTTGCCTAACATTCATAACCTCCATTAGCATTCCTCCTCACATACATAGTCTAACCTTCAGCTGCAACATCGCAATCCCTGCAGGAGATATACATGTCGTCTAGCATTTAGTTCACCTTCACAACCTCCAGCACTGCCTCCTCCTCGCTTCCTCCTTCTACTGTACCGTAACGTACTCTTCCTCCTCGCTGTCTCCCACTCCCCTTACTATACTCGTCCTTGCTGTTCACTATTCAGTCTTATAAATCAGTAACAATTGATAACTTGTAATCTTATAAATCAGTAACGATTGACAACGTGTGTGTGTGTGTTCCCATCCACCTACAGCTACAGTACCTCCTCTCAACACCAATCATGTCCTACACCAGTCAAATCAGTGCTATCTTTGATATTACCACATAACATCTCTTAAAACCTTTATTAACAAATCACCTCACGTGCTGTGTAAGGTTCACTGAATGGTCTACTAAAATTCTACCAGAGCATTTGACTTCCTGAATGACACGTTTCGGAACCAACACAAAGTTTAGTAAACATCATAATCAGTAAGCAGTCAGTACCTTGTTTACTTGTTCACTCCTCACACGCTGGGTTATCAAATGCGTCACCACCACAACCATTACCACCGCACCTGATAAGTCACACGTTCGCACCAACTTTCCACGCATGCTTAATAATTATTAAACAGTGGCGTAGTTAAAGTAAGCGATTGCGTAACCTTCGATTGTCATTTTTTTTCGCATGTAAGACTTCCAACTTGAGAATGTACTAGTTTTTATTTCCCGCTCCTGACTCAGTTGCAAAACTATCCTGAATTTCATTCTTTGGTCAATTTAACTGCATTTTCCAAGTTGTTATACATTAACTGACAATTTTACGCGCTCTGCACCCAAGACTATGTATAGATACCACATCAACGTAGGAATTTCACACACCACTTTCATATCATAGTAAATCTAAGCAAATTTATTTATTGTAACCCCCTTTCATCACACAGCAGCATTCCGTTCTCTTCAACATGGATGTCATGCATAGTATACCCCACAAACTACAAGACAACTCGGGCACAGAGGCGATTACTGGTATAAGACCAACGCATCGCAGTATCATAATAATTTAGCACGGTTTTAGCACAGTACTAGAAACGGCATCGCGAATCCTATCGAGGTCACTTTCAACGGAGGGAAGGGGAGTCTCAGCCAGCACCAACTTAAAACTTTCAACCTAGGGCCGATGAAAGGTTAGGTCAGCACAGGAACGCGTCCATCAAGTCAAGTGCTAACATCCAGAACACACTAATACCCGGAAGTGAGGAAATAAAGCGTCGGGACACCTCTGGCAGTATACTCAGGGGACAGCACTCACCTGTCGCCTCTGACCATGACACAAAATCACGTCCCAGGACAATCTTGTGCACTCAGAACACCCACGGTACTTAGATCACAACTTAGCAAGACCCAGGAGGTGACTACGCCTTGCTTCCCTGGATTTAGTCGGGGAAGTCCAGAGAGAGGCAAGACTGGGGGAGTGGTACAGGGGGAGGGGAGGAAAAGGGGAATCCCCGCCCTGCCAGAAGAATAGTCACACCACGAAGACCTTCTCTTACGAGCGACCAGACTCAAATAATAGTCATCCTTCACCCCACGCACTGAGATACACTTCTTTCTGTCTGACTTACTACTATTTTTTCTTTTTTTTTTTTTTGTCCGTCTTGCGACAACAGCAAAGGAGAGAGTGAGTCACCCTGTGGGACACCACCACCACAGTCACCGTGAGCACACCACTGCAGGACACACACCTGGCTCTCAACCCGACAACCCTGAGCGGCAGTATAGAGAGTAGTTGGACTTGTTTCAGTTTGTTTGTCCTGTTTGCCGTGAAGAAACACTGTGCGGTTGTCGATGATGATGATGATTGCTAACGGTACATTCTGCCTGCGTGGAGAGAGAGAGAGAGAGAGAGAGAGAGAGAGAGAGAGAGAGAGAGAGAGAAAAGATTAAAAGAGATGAGGGTGGAGACTGAATGTGTTAGTACTCTTGAAGAAACAAACGTAACACACCCCTCCTGTTTATTTTTTCTTTTCCACTTTCATTTTCATTTGTTCATATATTTTTTCTTAGCTCCTGTCGCTTTCTAAAATCTCTCTTCACACCTGAAAAGTATATTTCTATCAGAATTTTACCATCACATCATCGTCATCACCGCCTGTGTCCACCACAACCGCTGGCTCTGGAAAGGCAGGGCACGCACAATGTCAACTTCTTTCCATACGAGCCTCAGCCAGGTGCTGGGTCACCTGCACCTCTCTCTCATCAGGTGAAGGTCGGTTGCCGCCCCCTGTGTCTCAAGACCGCGAGGAGCGAGGGGCGCAGGGTGCAGGCACTGAGAGTAGGACGCGAGAGGGAGTGGGAGATGACTCTCCCCTACATGAAAGCGGATTATCTCAGCGCTGACGTCATGGCCCCGTCAGAAAACAGGATATGCACTTCTTCAATCGTCGAAGAAGTAGGGAAGGACAAAAAAGAAAGAAATAGATGCGCCTGAAAAACAACCCAGTACATATTTCGGTTCTAGTTTGCGTCAATCTGACGAAGCGCGGCTCGTCCCTGCGCTTCCTCCCCAACCCGCCCCAGCCCCGCACAGCGCGCTAGGGGAACCACCGCAGCCACCGGCACCAGACCCGGTTAATTCCCTCCAATCTTTTTCCTCACTTGTATTTCGCTCAAAAGCGACTGGCCACTCTTATTAATCTACTCTGACCTAAAGATGATATTCCTCCTCACATCACCCCATAGAGTCTACCACGTGACCAAAATTCACACACCGCAGCTACCTTGCCTTCTGCTCTTAGCGTATACACACGGCTGGCTATCGTTGAAGGATCATGACGCGTTGAAGGGAAAAATACTTTCCGACAGACACGATTCAGTTGTTATGGCTTTATTCTCTCAACTTCGTGGGGAGAAGAAACGTTTTCCATTGGATATCTGGGGCACAAAAGACACGTTTGTAGTGATGTTGTCCATGCCCTCGCTGGCCTAAACCCTCGGAAGGCTTATGAACTTGATGGGATCTCTCCTATTGTTCTCCGAAACTGCGCCTCCGTGCTTGCACCTTGCCTAGTCAGACTCTTTCAACTCTGTCTGTCAACATCTACCTTTCCTTCTTGCTAGAAGTTTGCCTACATTCAGCCTGTTCCTAAAAAGGGTGACCGTTCTAATCCATCAAACTACCGTTCTATTTTTTTTATTTCCTGCCTATCTAAAGTTTTTGAATCTATTCTCAACAGGAAGATTCTTAAACATTTATCACTTGACAACCTTCTATCTGATAGCCAGTATGGGTTCCGTCAAGGCCACCCTACTAGTGGTCTTCTGGCTTTCCTTACTGAGTCTTGGTCATCCACTTTTAGAGATTTTGGTGAAACTTTCGCTGTTGCCTTGGATATATCAAAAGCTTTTGATAGTCTAGCACAAAGCTTTGATTTCCAAACTACCCTCCTACGGCTTCTATCTTTCTCTCTGTAGCTTCATCTCAAGTTTCCTTTCTGACCGTTCTATTGCTGCTGTGGTAGACGGTCACAGTTCTTCTTCTATATCTATTAACAGTGGTATTCCTCAGGGTTCTGTCTTGTCACCCACTCTCTTCTTATTATTCTTCAATGACTTTCTAAACCAAACTTCTTGTCCTATCCACTCCTACGCTGATGATACCACCCTGCACTTTTCCACATCTTTTCATAGACGTCCAACCCTTCAGGAAGTAAACATTTCACGCGGGGAAGCCACAGAACGCCTGACTTCTGATCTTTCTAAAATTTCTGATTGGGGCAGAGCAAACTTGGTATTGTTCAATGCCTCAAAAACTCAATTCCTCCATCTATCAACTCGACACAATCTTCCAGATAACTATCCCCTCTTCTTCAATGACACTTAACCGGCCCTCTCTTCTACACGAGCATCCTCGGTCTGTCCTTTTCTTATAATCTAAACATCTCATCCCTAGCTAGGGGTTGGGGGGGGGTCCACTCATACTGCTCCTTTAGACAGGGTGGAATCAGGAGCTTTTCGTCTCATTAACTCCTCTCCTCTAACTGACTGTCTTCAGCCTCTTTCTCATCGCCGCAGTGGTGCATCTCTTGCTATTTTCTATCGCTATTTTCATGCTAACTACTCTTTTGATCTTGTAACTGCATGCTCCCCTCCTCCCGCGGTCTCGCTGCACAAGACTTTCTTTTCTCTCACTCCTATTCTGTTCACCTCTCTAATGCAAGTGTATTCTCAATCATTCATCCATTTCTCTGGTAAACTCTGGAACCCCCTGCCTGCTTCTGTATTTCTACCTTCCTACAACCTGAACTCCTTCAAGAGGGAGGTTTCAAAACACTTATCCTTCAATTTTTGACTACCGATTCGGACCCTGTTCGGGAACCGGCATCTCAGTGGGCTTTTTTTTTTTTTTTCCTTGGCCGGTGTCCCTCCTATATATATATATATATATATATATATATATATATATATATATATATATATATATATATATATATATATATATATATATATATATATATATATATAAAAGTGGGTGTGAATTGTGAGAGACGGCAGGTCAATCTTTTTTTACTGATCTGTAATACGCGTCCTTACTGTTCAGTATTGGAATAAAATATAATCATGCATATACGTACTAGTAATCTTTTGGATTCACATCACTTTAATTTACAGCAGTTTTATCTAATTTTCCTTCATGCAGAAATGCTAAACTCCCTTCTATTAAATCACCTTCAGTCAACTAGTTACTCTGATGGACGTATGGGACAACACGTGGTGGTAAATACAGAGCGACAAAGAACTTGAAAGGGGACAGCGGAACTGAAAGACCGGTGGATGACGTATAAACAGGATAGAACCAGTGACTAAAATTATCTACTGGTAAGATGATAAAATAAAATAAAATAAAAATTAGGAGTGGCGCGGTCGCTGTGATAATGACGAAGAGTAAGGATGAGAATGATCCTGTCAACAGTGAAACGTGTAGAACGTCAAGTAGGCTACCATCGCAATTCCTAGAAACCAACGGATGTTCTAGTGCAAGGCTGAGATGCCATGCCGAGGTATGAAAAGTTGGGTAGTGTGGTAGCCATAAACCCCCAAGCGTGAGTTTTGTTTCACAGATTCTCTTAGTTATTCTAGGGCTGCTCTTGACGTAAACTATAGGTATGCGCTATGTGGCAGATGAATAACAAGACAAAAGTAACGTTCTCGGTCAAAGAAAAGTTTATATAATTAATTGCTGGTGGAGAACACTTTCAGATTCATGAACAGGGAAGGATAATTTTACCACTTGTGAAGTAGTAAACACACGTTTCGTTTTATATACCAGACAATCTAGTCAGATCATCCTTGAGGGGGAGTAGCCGAAACAAGTTATAATGCTTAATCTCACTGTAGGAATAAAAATACAAAGGAGGGTGTTCCCGGTCTACTTCGTCCCTTCCAGCCGCCTATTACTATGCATAACTAATACACACAATTTTTCCCAATCCCACTCACTGTCCACAGGCCGTACCCCATCCACGGAAAGAAAACAAAGGGCTATATACATATGGATAAATATACACGTTTTTATATGCATACAATGTTGAATATTTTAAGTCAGTTTAAGAAGTTTCGCAAGATACGGAAAGAATATAAGGAAAAAAATGTATATTAAAGTATCTTCTTTCAGTAGTGTCAGATTGTGAGTTTCATGAACTTTGGTATAAACTACACTGATTGATATATATATAAACTATAATGCCGTTTATATGAATGAGTTAGTAAGATGTTACGTAACACTTATTTCCATTTATATTTGATTACTGACCTACACAACACTCACTGAAACACGCACGGCGCACGCCAGAAGCACTCCTCTCAACACACAAACATAGGTCATATATTACTCGAACCTTTTTACATAAGCTTCTACTCATCACACAGTTATATAATCGGGCAAACACACCATAAACACACCACAACAATTCCCCCATGTGGTATCCAACTCGTTTTGCCTTAAGACTGGCCCACACAAGCGTCCTGGGAGCTTCCTGTGAGACGGCGGGGAAAGATGCGGGGAAGAGAGGTTGGTACGGGGTCACTATCGGCCCTGGAACCCGTCGCCGATGTGCGTCACTACGACTAGTTTTTCTTGGGATACTTAAGGGAAAGCAATATTCCCGGTTAAAGTAAACTAATGTATTTTTGTCTGCCTAATGTTATTATTATTATTATTATTATTATTATTATTATTATTATTATTATTATTATCATTATTATTATTGTTGTTGTTGTTTACCTTTTTCACCTGCTAAATCAAGACAGCTCTGTAATCTGTATTGATGACTAAAGAGGAAAATTACCACGGCTGTTATTTGTCTCTGTCGGGTCAATGGGAACATACGTTGCGCGTGCATCTTTCTCATCGTAGACTTACGTGCACCGAGTCCTCATCTCACTATAAAAAGTAATCGGACCATTCATATGACTCCCAACCAATTTTTATCACGTGTGTGTGTGTGTGTGTGTGTGTGTGTGTTGGACGGGCAGAGGAAGTGGAGGCAAGGGGGGCGTATACTGGCTGACAGCTTTCCTCATTCCCAACCCTTTTGTACTTGGAGTAACAGAGGGTGGAGTGACAGAGGACGCGTCTTTCCTGCCTCGAGCACCAGTAAGTGCGGTAACCCTGGACAAAAGAATCTCTGGGAAACCCCAAGAACTCTCCCGCCACCACCTGACGTCACACGCAACATGCTCCCTGCACACTTGAACTGAAGCCGCAACGTCGACACGACTCCATGCGTAATATTATTATGCGTAAAGAGCATTTCGATTTCGAAGTTCATGATGTTTCAATACTTAGTCTATATTCCATGCGTCTGCAGCAAGAACGGCACATACAAAACCTTCCCTTAACAGTGATGTACACACCTACTCATGTCAGCACCTGCTAACACCCTTTACTACCGTGCTTTATATATCCTATGCAGTAACGGCCATAAAGAGGTAACGGTTAAAGGGCAAACCTGTGAGTGCTGCGTCAGGATGGCCCACGTGCCGCTGTGATGCTGCAGGACTGCATACGCCTGGCTGCGACGTCCCGCTGCGCTCACTGATCTCGCGCATGTCCCTTCCCTTCCCTGGCTGCGTAGAGGCTTCGGGCAAATGCTCCCCACGTATACAGTTATTTCACTAAATATCAAGATGCAATTGAAAGTCATCTAAAAGAACTCTCAACTAAAGTTTAAGAGGCAAGGCATTTAAAGAACTCAATATCACCGATCACCGCGTGAGGAGTGGCAATAAACTTTAATTGATGACTTTTATCAGCATAAGTGGAATAAAACATCACTTATAGAAAGCTTAGCTATGTATTCATCTATTTAAATGTAATGTATGAAGTTTTAGTAATAAGGTGAACAATGGTAAAGGGTGGAGTGACGGGGAAGTCCCCCAGCAAATAATAGTCACAGCACTGCCACGTTGCAAGGGACGCAGCAGATACATGTGACTCATGAGCATGGGAGTCACCAAGGCTTGTGTCAGCCACTGCATGTTCTGCTGATGGATACTGGGAAAAAAAAAAAAGGGCATAAACCATATAATACAGGTGACTTGTAAGTTTCCGCGGATTATGTTGTAAAACATGAACTAATACGCCAACCTGTATACACAGAAATCATTGTATCAGCACCATCGTCATAGATCTCACCATTATAATCACCTGCACGTACTAGTGCAGATATGTAGTTACATACTATCGCGTTATCTTCCAGTGTAAAATTATGCCACAAAGTGAAACTCTCAAGCATGGTGAAATGCAGCAACAGTCCCTGACCGCTAAGAAAGGAGAAAAAATTATATATTACAAATAATACACTGCTGACGTCACATGACGTCAATCACGCTGTAAATGGTGCCGAGGGAGGGCTGAACACATTACATCCGGGACTCTTTTCCCATACTTTTTTTTTTTTTTCTTTTAGAAGGGGGAACATTTTTAATATAACTTATTTCATAGATGGTACACGAGATCAATTGCAAGCCGTCGCATTTTGATTTGCAGTGCCTTCACGCTTTTGGCCATTAGTCTTCCACTGCCCCAAATTCTATAGTTTGGTTTCTCAAGATGTTCTTTGTGATTACTCGGCCAGGCTACAATCGCGTTCTAGGGGGTGGCTGGAACGTACCGGTACACGAATGCCTGCCCGAGTGTGATGTGGAAACAGTTCCTCCATCACATTTTGCTATCCGTTTGTAATCAGTTTCTATCTGTAATGCAGTCGTCAAAAAAACGTCTCACAAAATGACAATCCCTTAGACACAGCTTTCAATAATTATATACATTGTTCGTTACTCGCTTTCATAGCCTTAAATCTTATTTTTGATGCATATATAAACAAAATATTGCTCTGTTTAGCGTCATATGGATCTCCAATAGAGACGGTTAATCCACTAAATCATTCCCATTTCAGGGTGGAATGTCCGACCTTAAGACTCAAGAGCTGCGCCTACAGCCATTGCATAACACACAATTGTAATTATGTTTAATTATTTCAATCGTCAGAAGCGGGAACACCATGTGGGAACTCCCGTTTGAAATGTGGCCCAGCTTCAGCAACAGCAGCCACTCATCAGCCAACCCCTGTTGAAGCACTGTACTCTAAACCGATTACATTCCTTTGGGAGATGATTTCAATGAAAAATACATACTACATTCAAGGAGAGCTTTTTATTTTGGAACACTTCCATGCAAACATAAGCAACCATCAGATCAACTTTTTACAGATGCAGCGTTTCCTGTCACACATGGTACAGATAAAGTTATACACTGCTGGAACTAAAATTAATTGCATAAACTTAAACCATATATCCTACAGAAGTCCTCAGTGTAATCAACTCACTCTTGAATCCTTGTTGGGGTGTTGGTCATCCACTACAGCTGCAAGTTTACCTACGGTCACGTGACCTGGATCTGGAGTGTGACCTGTAGTAGCGGTCGCGGGATCTGGACCTGCGTCGGCGCCTCTCTCGGGATCGCGACCTTGATCTGGACCTGCGGCGACGCCTCTCCCGGTCCCCGTCCCGGTACCGGTCTCGTCGCTCCCGTTCAGCATCGCGGTAGCGTTCTCGCTCGTGGTCCCTGAATAGAAAGGCTGCTGGTTGCACTCTCTGGTAGCAAACATCACGGGCACAACACACACTTTATAATTGATAAATAACTGGCAGATGTGAGAGAGAGAGAGAGAGAGAGAGAGAGAGAGAGAGAGAGAGAGAGAGAGAGAGAGAGAGAGAGAGAGAGAGAGAGAGAGAGAGAGAGAGAGAGAGAGAGAGAGAGAGAGAGAGAGAGAGAGAGAGAGAGAGAGAGAGAGAGAGAGAGAGAGAGAGAGAGAGAGAGAGAGAGAAAAATTCTCAGTCAAACTTCCTGATGCTAACAAGCTTAAAGTGGAGACAAACTGTCCACCACCAATGATGCCTTGTTCTCCCCTATGGAGCCCTCTGCACGGGATGGGCCATGACAGAAACAGCCCTCAAGGATGCTTAGGTTTGTCCTGTTCAAACATGCCTTTCATTCTTACCACATTACACCTCCATACATTCCAATATAAGTGTTAGAATTCCTGTTCCATTCTCTTAAGTATGAGAAAATTCTGGGAAAGCTTTGTTACTGCCCTAATTCTTGACAAAATCCCATTCACTCACTGTTCAAGACCTTCATATTTAATCAGAAACTTTGGAAACCATTTATGAGAACAAAAACAAAAGCTATTACTTACCACAGGTCAACATGTAACACGTACCTATAAGTAGCAAACTATTAAATCCAAGAAAACGTAATTGTCTGAGTTGAGTCTTCTGAGGTCTGAACTGTCAACAACTCCACCTGCACTGCTCATGATTACAATGGCCACTGCAGGTAATAGGTACGACTCTTTGACATGCAGAGAGAGCATCAAATTTTAAAACTATTTGCAGTCATTAAAAACATATAATCATGTATAATTTAAGCAATTGTATTTGATACCACATGTACTCTACACATTTACACTATACCTGTACACTGGGTCGTCTTGGATGAACTATTTTGACATTCTGCATGGCAATGTAAGTAAGTATTATCAAGATTATTTGAAAACTAACAAAATTAAACAAATGAATTCAAAGCAATAATGGTAATTTCAAAAGAAAGAAAATTAAATTAGTCAATACCATATTTATGAACTGAAACCAATCATCAGCAAGAATTAGCACAATACTTAAAAGTATGTGCTGTTACAAGTACTACCTTTTTTCTAACAGAAAAATGTACTTAAAATGGTGACAAAAAAATTTTGATCCTACCTTTCTGAATTTGACATTCTGGAGCAAACTACATAAGTATTATTTTCTTTTTATAATATGTGACACTACATGAAAATGTCACATGGTGTTATTAAGAGCAACCCTTGCTAATTTGGATCATGTGTAGAAGTCTGTCCCGTTCCTCGACTTGACTGACACCAACACCTTACCTTGTGACATCGTAGTCGGCTATCTCACCAAATCGTGCATTTCTCTCCAACTCACGCTCTTCTCGTCGCTTCTCCCGGCGGCTCTCCACAGTTTTCTGCACATCACAAAATATGTTTAGTTATCAAATGGGCATCAAAGCTTCAAATACTCCAAAGAAATTGTTACAAAAATTGTCAAAAAATGTAATAAAAAATGACACAGTTGCACGTAACTTAGTTCTTGCCTATGCAAAAATGTGCAGGAATGGTCATGCCATCAAAAATAAGCACAACACCTATACACACCTTCAGTTCATCAAGCTTCTCCCTTATCTTGATAAATCCCAGGTGGAGTTTCCCCCCAAAGTGATCTGCCAGGCGGCGATCATTGTCATGAATACCTAGGTAGGCGGAGCACACCTCACACACTCGGAGTTTCTGCTGCTGGTAACTGGATGCTGGCATGGAGTTGCGGTACTCTTGCTCAGCTGATGCCTTCCGCTTTCGTAGGTCTTCTACTTCCTCCATAAGTTTCATACTTTCCTGTAAAGTAAAACAAGAGAAAATGTTAGAATATCATTAGTAATAACATGTCATTCCCTCTAGAAGGCTCACAGACAAAGCAATTATCATTTGCCAGGAGTAAAAGCAGCTCAATATAAAGACAATCAACAGAGAAAAGACATGAAATCTAGGTCTGAACTTTATCAGGGCCAGTACATACCTCCACCATACCATCAGCACCAAGGGACTCTGCTCTTGCCAGTTTCTTGCCAATCTGTTCAGCAAGGTCATGCACTTTGTTGGCCTTAGCAGCTACTTCTGCACTCAGCTCCTCTTGTGTCTCAGCAAGTCTCTTCTTTGCAGATTCTGTGCGCCTGTCACAGTCTGTGATGAAGGATTGTAGGTGCTCCATGGCCTGCAGGGAGTAAATACTACTGTGAGGGTAATGGAAAGACAGACACAGAAATATTACAATCATGACACACCAGCGTTTTAATTTCTGTAAATAATTAACTAAATATTCTGCAATTGATTCTGGTCATCCACTCACATCAATATCATAGTAGTAATCCTTGGTCTTGGTGGCTTGCTCGTAGTCAGCACGCAGGGCCAGGTCATGCACTTTGGGACACTCACCCAAATCCATCCGCTGAAAGTCAGACATAATCTTTCATATGTGTAAAAAGGGTAAGTTAAATTTCTATCAGTTTTAGCTGCCAGGAAATCATACATAAAATTATCGGACTGCATGTCAATAATTCAGGTAAGTGTGAAGATTATAAACATTCATCAACTTTGTCTGAAATGCTAATAGGACATGGATTCAACAGCACCCAGGTTCTCCATGGCTAACTATTAGAAGTGTCTGTAGCTTGGTACTCACAGTAGAGGAGAGAATTTCATGAGGACAGCAGGTGAGAAGGAAGCTCTTGCACACCTTGGGGTCAGTGAACTTGAGGCGGTAAGTGGTGTCGTCACCTATGGAAGATCACCAGCCATGGATCAAAAAATAGCAATCCTTTCCAGACCACAGCACAAGACTTCGGTTCACACTGATACTGTGGAGGCTAGGTCTAGTTTATTCCTCAACATTCATTAGCTGACTATAATGAAGCATTACTCCATACTAGTTATGGCTCAAGGAATCACAACAGGAAGCACCAATTCTTCAGCCTAACTTTTAATACTTAAATATAGGGTGAAACATGACCTTGAAGTACAGCACAAGATAAAAAAATATTACTCATCAAAAGTTTCCCATAACTTTACCAAAAAGGTGAAAAGTGCAAAATACAAAACAACATGTAATGAGCACTATGTAAAAATGCAGTTCAGGAAAGCAAGGTCATGCTCCATGGATATATTAACTTCCCTGATTTGACACTATGAGGTAGAGGTGTAACCTGATTCACCAACCCACCAAGATGCACTCCAGGTATATATGACACTCTTGCTCTCCCTCTCTCTTTGCACACATGCATATTTACACTCAAACTTTCACACACAGTCACACACACTTCCACACCTGCACACTAACAGAGTTCAAACACATGCACACATCAGGTCACACCAAACCTCAACACATTAGTGACTCATTAAAAGAAATAGAAAAAAAAAAAAAATTTTTGAGATAAATTATGAGAAAAGGGCTAAATATTGACATTATGCATCTAGAACTCACAACCAGCACCCCCAAGGCGAAAGGAGGGAGCTTATCTTCTCAGCCGCCGGTAAACCCTGCAAAGTATGCCCTGTGTTGAGCATTATTGGAGAGGTTACTAAGAACATCTGTAATGGACATGTACAGTACCAGCTTCTGACAACTTTCACATAAGAACTGGCTAAAAAAAACTATAAATCAGACTTTTTTCTTATTTCCTTGTGAAGAGCAGATTGTCACAAGAATGGGCCAACCATCCTGTGTTCCTACAGTTAAAACAAGTTAATCTACCAAACTTGATAAATTGCAGAAAAGACACACAGTAAGTTTGATGAACTGCATAATCAAAACTGTTACAAAATGATTAAGAGACACTTGGCGAAAAATAGACAGGAGGTTATACACACGTGGCTGCCGAGATTTCCAGCATGTCAAGTTAAAGCTTTGTGACGCTCTTTGCTCCACCCTAGAAGAAATTAGGATTATCTCGTCAATATCAATCATGGACAGTGCAAAGGCTTGAAACAACACTACTTCTGTTCATAGCCTAACAGGCAGCATCTATTTACTTTTTGAATTATATATATATATTACTCCCTCTTTATGCTAAAACCTCTCTGGCTTGAATGATTAACGGCACATTACAAAGCCTGTTGAAAGTGTCAACTGGCATTTATGTACAGCAAATAATCTAAAACTTCAACAGCAACAAATTATATTTATAAAATTTAAAACAAAACTTATAGCAACTAAATTTTCTCTTATCTGGCTCCCAAAACTTTGCCCAGACACAGAAGCCAACACTGATAATATGAAGCCAATTACCATGTTCCAAGGAAACCCCAGGAATCTGTATGTGTACTGTATAATAAACTAAGCATGTATTGCAAACTGTAATTGGAAGAATTTTAGCTTATATCTGAGGGTTTAAATTAACACACTGATTAAGTGTATAAACACAATCTTGGTAAACACTACTAGTGTGATCAGTTATGGCACGTAGCCATACACACCACAAACCGCTGTCACTCAGACAGACAATATACATCACATACACATAATGAACACCTAAGGAAGAAGCACCTGTGACCAGTGTGCTTAGCAAGACACGCCACAACACTTCCTAAACATTCAATGACCTCAGTGCTACTCTTCCCACATTTATAAAGCTGAATCCATCAGTTGTGCCTTTTTTTTTTTTAAACAAGCAATACAAATACTGTCATCAGATCAGAGTGGGAGAATTGCTATCTTCTGGAGTCTAGGAAGGACTTAAAAATATGTAAGAATGGGTTAATGTTCAAGTAAAGGAATCACATATCTGTGTTCCTGATTACACTATCTTGGGTGGGTGCTCTATAACCAGGATGATAAATTTCCCAAAGGTCACCACAGCACTAGTAATAATAACGTGATTATGTATACACTAATGTTACGTTACTTTATGCTCTAAACTCTTAAAAAAAAAAATCTGAGGCATTAAATATAATACTCCACCACTTACAGGATGCAAACAGAAGGAAGTTCTGAGCATTAACTGTTGTTAAGGTGGTTAGTATTGGGTTGACTGTTAAGAATACGATTTTATCAGATAAGATGAAGGACACTGGATGGCACCAATCAGTCAGGTTGTTGTTCAATAATATGTTAGGCATTTTTTTCCTAAATCCTTTAGTTATATAGATTCATTTATTTAAAATAGGTTCCTTCTGGTTCACCCTCAGGGAACTGGCATGCCAACTAATAAAATTATTTACTGAATGTGTATTCAAGGAATTTTAGTACTTCAATGGTCATCTTAAGTTGCTCTTGAAGTATGTTCAACCACAAATGCCTTTTTAAAATAACTGTATATAATGATCATAACAAGTTTAGCCATTACCTTGGGTTGGAAAGAAAGGTATTTTTCTTATTATGAGTGGTGTAATGACCTCAAACATGACACAATTCCGGTTTAATTGTGTCAAGCAGCAAAAAGGTTTATAATTTTGTCATTTGACATTTCCCTCTGGCACACTACCATGCCAGAATATGATGCACCCTGATAATATGCTGTGCCTTCAGATATATCTATCTTACATTGCTGTAAGGTTTCTGGTCTTTTCTTATGCATGTGACCTGATAATCATGATAATGTGAGAAGTGCAAGAGCCACACAAATGGTTAAGATAACCAGCAAGATAGACAAATTCTTCCCACCCCGAATCAACATCAATGTGAACATGAACAAATAAAACTACTGCTTCATGTTTATGAGATGATTAGTAGATTGCAAATGTCTGGCTGCTTTACTACCACATTCATAAGAGTGGGTAACTGAATTCAATTATAACAAGATTTTATGTGGGAAAGTTGCTTCCAACTGGCTATCAGAATGACACATTCTGCATCCACTTATTACAGATCCTATATGCAAAATTCAGTTCCCATACTGAAGTCAAAAAAAATCTAACGAAGTGTTCTTCTAGTCAAGTTTGAAGCAAATCATACTATCAAGAGACAAAAGTAGAGAAGTTGTCTACCACTTAATATTCCAAGAATCTGAATTATAGGTCACCGCCCAAAAAAAACACCAGCAACAATGTGAAGACTTGACATGCTGCAGCAAAATGGCTCCTGCCAATTATTCAGCTGTGCATCCTCAATTTTAAATTGCTTCCATACACATACTACCTTCATCCTAAATTTTCAGCAAAACCTTTAGATATCTAAAAAGAAACTGAAGTGATATGATTCTCTTCAAAACATTAAATGATGTCCTGAAAATAATTTAGAAGTCACAATGGTGGTGATCTGTAGCTGAAATGTAAGCAGAAATACTTTCAAGTTAGAACATGATCTGAAAGTATTAACTATCTGGACAGTGAGAAGGAAATGCAGTTGTATGAAGCAGCAAAACTTCACTGCCAATACTACATTCAACTTCCTGGTGTTGCAGTACATGGGTCAGCACTGTTATTGACCAGCTGTCAAGTGTTTGTGGAATGACAGCATGTGCATGGAAATGGAGAAAAAATATATACACAATATCAGAAGTCTTGCATTTGTACTGTGATTAATCTGAAAGAAATAAACAAAAATCTGGACAACTTCATGTACAACAGACATTGGTTCCCAAAATTAAGTTAGGGGCGTGGCCACCGACCTATAATTCATATCCATTGTTCACAGCTGGAGGCTTTAGGCAAGGCTGAACCAATGGGGACAAAGATACCAATGGAGTGGGAATATGCAAAGCTATCACGATTGATTTTAATTCCCCACCCAGAGAAAACACTAAGCCAGGGAGACTCCTAGACCATTCCGCGGCGCCACCTTGCTTTCACTCCCCGTGCCCCAGAGCGGCGAGGCGCGGGTACCGCCACCACAGCTGCGGCAACAACCTGCTGGCGGGGCAACACAACGATCCCCGCGATCCATTAGTCCCCGATGGTGAGAAGGGCGAGGATACCCAGGCGGCGTGAGGAGCGCGGCGCAGGTCACTCTTTCCTGTCCCTCTCCCCGCCACCTCCGCCTCGGCCATTCCTCGCCTGGCCCGCCGCCCCTCTCCTCTCCCCAAACACTGGCCTGGGAAACACCGCACACAAACCCTACTCACCATTCCTCGACGTCCCCATCAGCTGATCCAGCATGGCTCGCATCTGGTCATGGGCCGACATGGCTAGGGATATGTGGGAGGACGCTCAGGAGGGAAAAATGCGAGACGCGCTCTCGCCCTCGCCTCTCACCGCTCACCTCGGCCAGCTTCTGTGGCCACGCAGCCGCGCACCGTCTTACTCGCGGGAGGTTTTGTGTTTCTGAGATCTGGAATTTTCCTTGTGTCCAATTTCAAATTTTCTGAAATAAAAAATACTTATTATTTGTAAAATTGTAAACTGTTACTCTATCATGCCAGGTAAAATGACACCAGTAATATATATTTTTTTCTGGAATGTGCTTCCATGCAGGTTTTATCAGTGGTTGGATAGTCGTATTTTGACAGAGGTATTTTTAATATCATTTTTTTGTTTGAATTATTAGGCTGAATTATATTTGATATTTCTATTTATAATGCGCACTTAATATTTCAATCAAGGTCGTAGAGTGATGGGTTTCCAAGCAGCTGTAATTCCTTGTCCTCTCCTTGCCTCATGCGTCTTCACTTGTTAATTCTCTTGAAAACTACCAGTTAACTTACATTAATCATTATACATACTGTAAATAACTGCATGATGCTAACAAAATATGTCCCGTCGGTAAGACTGTTCTCACTGCCTCCTTTCTCCTCCGCTTCGATCGTCAGTTGACCCACAAGGCAGCGAGACTGACAGTTGAAGCTGCTGGAGCGCCTCTCCCATATTTATGCCTTCATTTCTCTGCTCAAATTATTAGATCTAACTTAAAATAAAACTCAAGCAATGAATAATGTAATTCGATCATTTCTCTAGCCTTTCTTTTAAAATAAACATCTTAATTAAGTTTAATGTATTAGTAGGTAGGCTCCAGTGCCCCACACAAATTATGTAGGCTTATATCATACATAACATGGCAATTAAAAAATTTTCCTGTGGATAAATTACATGACTAGTTACTCTGAATGATGTCAGTGATAATGAAAGCATTATGGACACAAAATCACTGGTTGCCATGACAACGGGGACGCCCTGCCGCCAGACGACTGGAAGGCCAACACGGCAAGCATAGGCAAGGCACACTTGTGGCAGAGATGGCAGCTACAATGGTGAGTCTTGGCGGGGCAACTAAGGATACCAAGTAGGATCATAAATCAAATTGAAACAAGTAAAAGGTTAAGTACGGTCATGACATTCCAATTATTTTCTCTTAAACATCCGCAGGAGGCGACCTCGGAGGACAAGGAGGAGGCCCCTGCCCCTTCAGCCACCATTACAAATACCGCTGATGGTGAAGAAACGTAAGTTGAAAAATCTCTAATCTGACTAACTGACTGATGTCATCATTTAAGCTTCCTCCCATTAATTAGATGTGCTCTCTCTCTCTCTCTCTCTCTCTCTCTCTCTCTCTCTCTCTCTCTCTCTGTGCGTCAGCGTCATAATTAATAATTCAGTCAAGTTACCTACATGTCGTCACAGTCAGACACTAGAAATATTAGTCTATCATCAGGTAGTCACCTCAACCCATTCATTCTTTATTTACATATCTAACCAGCTAGTCAATCTCTCCATTCCTCTATCTGTCATCCGCTGCAGGGTAACCGTGGAGGAACTAGAGGAACAGCTGAAGCAGTCCCATGCAGAGACCGCTGCCGTCAGAGAGCAAGTCACGGCCCTCACGCAGCAGCTGGCCACCTCAGTTCCCCGCGCCGAGGCCCTCATAGCGCGGCGGGACCTCGAACGGCGCATCGAGACCCTCACCAGGTTATTACGTATTTCTTTCCGCTGCCGTTGCCACTAGTGTAAAGCCTATTCATGTCCTATTAAAGGTGACTCGTAATTATATGCGATATATGATGCTGTAGAGCTATCATTCATGTTTTTGATATCTGAATTGAAAGATTGTATTATCTATTCGGTTTTAACGTACACTGATAAGTTATTCTTATATTGTATACTATCATTCCCTGAGAGAGACACGTAGAGCAGCTTTTAACTCAATTCCTCTTTCTATCAACTCGACACAACCTTCCAGACAACTATCCCCTCTTCTTCAATGACACTCAACTGTCCCCCTCTTCTACACTGAACATCCTCGGTCTGTCCTTTACTTATAATCTGAACTGGAAACTTCACATCTCATCTCTAGCTAAAAACAGCTTCTATGAAGTTAGACGTTCTGAGACGTCTCCGCCAGTTTTTCTCACCCCCCCAGCTGCTGACTCTGTACAAGGGCCTTATCCGTCCATGTATGGAGTATGCTTCATATGTCTGGGGGGTTCCACTCATACTGCTCTTCTAGACAGGGTGGAATCAAAAGCTTTTCGTCTCATCAACTCCTCTCCTCTAACTGACTGTCTTCAGCCTCTCTCTCACCGCCGAAATGTTGCATATCTAGCTGTCTTCTACCGCTATTTTCATGCTAACTGCTCTTGTGATCTTGCTAACTGCATGCCTCCCCTCCTCCCGCGGCCTCGCTGCACAAGACTTTCTTCTTTCTCTCACCCCTATTCTGTCCACCTCTCTAACGCAAGAGTTAACCAGTATTCTCAATCATTCATCCCTTTTTCTGGTAAACTCTGGAACTTCCTGCCTGCTTCTGTATTTCCACCTTCCTATGACTTGAATTCCTTTAAGAGGGAGGTTTCATGATCTTATTCATCAATTTTTGACCACTGCTTTGACCCTTTTATGGGACTGGCATTTCAGTGGACATATTTTTATTATTGGATTTTTATTGCCCTTGGCCAGTGTCCTTCCTACATAAAAAAAAAAAAAAAACTACAGATTGACTATAGTTGCGGTCTGCTCCTGAAGGGATAACCAAACGCTGACTGAGGCGGTAGAGAAGGAACAGAGGGAGCGAGAATGGCTGGAAGGGGAGCTGCGGGCCCAGTACGAGGCAGCAGAGGGAACGGACCAAGAAATGACCAATCTTCAGACCTTTGTGAGGAAGCTGCACGCTCTAGTGGAGGACAAGACCAAGGCTCTCGACACACAGAAGGTTGTCAGACAGCCAACAGAGTGTGAAAATATGTGAAATTTAATAGATTCCCAAATCCTTGATAATAGCTGTTTCATTTTCTGGATGACAGGAGGAGAGGGACAGCATGGCAAGGCTCTTGGAAGAAGCCAAAGAGGAGGCAACACGGCTGAAGAAGGAGGTAGAGACACGTTCCCGCGTTCTTACAAGAGTGGAGGCCGCCTACAAGGAGACCACTGGAGTAATCAAGGTTAGGGCATCGTATTCTTTGATGTATTGGAGTCTTATCACTATTACTTTTAACAAGCTCTATAAGTTATTTGGGGATTTTTAAGCATGTTTTCATTGTTCTAGTGATACTCTAATGGGTCACATGAAGATCCGCTAGCCCAGCTACATTTTAAGGGCCCTTTCACACAAGTGGTTTGGTCGCGTGGCTCGGCAGCGAGACCAAAACGCTGAGGCACGCGGTCGAAATGCGCGACCGGGTCGCGTCAGCTAGCCGTCCGTGTGAAAAGGCTATCTGCTCCAAAGCGCTGCAGCAGGCTCACTCAGACTAGCTTAATTGAATCGTAGACTCTAATGATGAAATTGTTGCTATCCTACTTCTCCTTTGACGTCGTCGTGGTCTGCGACGATGATCACTATGGATTCATCCCATTACATATGAATGGTTGACAGTAGGGAACTTGGAGAGAGAGAGAGAGAGAGAGAGAGAGAGAGAGAGAGAGAGAGAGAGAGAGAGAGAGAGAGAGAGAGAGAGAGAGAGAGAGAGAGAGAGAGAGAATGTCCTTTCATCTCACCAAACAGCTTAAAGAGGAGGACTTGGTGAGACTACAAAAGGAATCATCGACGGCACGACGACAATTTGACCAGCTGGAAAAAACAGTGAGACGACAGGAACAGAGACGAGCTGACATCGAGGGTCAGGTCAAAAATCTCCGTGGGCAGGTTAAGGTCAGTGTTAAAGACTTACCTTGAGGTTGTTATTAATTCACTGCAAAACATTTCGCCTAAATTAAGTTGTATAACTATATCTTTTAAACAAATAAGATTAATGATTTTCTTTTAAATATTTGCAAAGGTATTAGAGAAGCAGGTTGTAACGGAGACCAGAATGAGCCAGAGGTCAACTCGGCAGGCTGAAAAAGTGAAGCGCGAGAGAGACGTCCTGCACCGGGCTTATGTCAAGGCTCAGGGTGCGTGAATTCTTCACCTGAGGCTTGTGATATGACTTTGTAGTTCATAAATGTATATAAAATACAACTGAAGATGTTTTTATTTTATGCAGATAATATACCATTTGAAAGTTGAGATGGTTCCATTCCATAACAGCAAAAGGCAGTCAAGCTTAAAGCACAACAGAGAAGAGAATATTTAATATAGGATAAAATTTCTTGACCATCATAGACAACATACAAAGGGAAGATAGCTAGAAAACAATTAAAAACTGATCATTCATTATGCTCCAACATTTGATTCCTTGGTGTATCTCTTTCAGGCACTATACATAAGCATTCAGGCCTCATTCACATCCGAGAGCTGGAAAGACAAAATGCAGAGAGAGAATTGGTGCGTAGGTCACGTGATCTAAACAAGCAGGACCGTCTCATTGATACACTCCAGCGTGCCAAGGACAGGTACACAAATCAAGCCTCATTCACCACTGTCAGGTTTCACTATTGTTTCTTAATGTAATGAAATAATGATGGTGATGATAATACATTCAGTGGATTGGATCAACATGCACAGACAAGTGGAGGAGACGTCAAGGTTGGAGACAAAGGTGGTGGAACTAGTAGAGGAGGTGGAGGTGCGGGGAAGGGACACAGAGAGGCTGATGCACACTCAGGCTGCCACAGAAACAAGCCTTCAGCAGGCCACCTCCCTTTCAGATGCACTCAAGACTGATAATTTCATTCTGAGCCGACACCTTCGCAATGTCCGGGTGAGTTGTAATACTGAACTAAACATAAGTAAGTGTTTATTCATTGACTGATTTAGTCTTTGAACAGTTCTTCATAAAATACACTGTAATGAACTTTTTGGACTTTTATCAGTGGGAGCAACTTTTTTTTCAGTATACACCAGTAGGTTGTGTTGTATGAATTCTCTCTATTACTTGCTTTCCACTCAGTATTAGCTATGGGATTTAAGGCTTGCCTCTCCCTTCCTTCCCCAGACTGAGAAAGATGAGCTGCTGGAGGAGTCAAGGAAGGCTGGCTACCTGGTGACAAAGCTGCAACAAAACTTAAATAGTAGAGACACTGAGATCCAGAAACTCACTGCAGGTAGATGGAGGGGTGAAAGGTTGGAGAGGAATTCAAGCACAATTCTGTATGTAGAAAATTTGGGAATAACTAAACAAATTGATTACTACATACAATTCGGTTTGGACAGATGTCAAAAAGAAGACCACAATTCCAAGGTTCTTAAGGCATCTTAGACAGATAAAGGTTGACCCTCCCTAATAGTTATATAGATTCATTGTTTACACTTCCATCTTCTAAGAGCACCTGTCAATTCATTGCAGAGGTATCCATGCTGGAGCGCCTGACAGACCAGCTCAAGGCAGCAGAGCATGCAGCGAGGAGTGTGGCAGATGAGAGGCAGCGAGCAGTACAATATGCTGAGGCAGAGAAGGTGGGACTGACACGCCTCCTGCACCAAGAAGAGAACACCAACAAGGAACTGCACAAGGAGATTGAGGAGGTAGGCTGTCCAAGGCAATAGAGTTTTTGCCCTTAAACTGATGGCATATGTTTCATGTCCTCTTTTATTGTAGGTCTTTTTGCACGCACATCATCTATCATACTTCAATATGCTCCCTTGATTTTGTCTCAGTATTTGATTATAATTGTTGTTTAGATATTGAAAAAAAAAAAAATAAAGAGTGAAGCTTTATATTGGAGGGCTCCTCCACAGGGACAAGCTGGGCGTGCTGTGGTGACAACACAACTGGCACGTCGCAATGATGAGGTGCGGGCGTTGCGGGAGAGAGTCAAACTGCTGGAGCATGTGCTTCACAAAGGTGACAAAGACTACAACAACCGCATCCAGGACATCAAAACTCTAACTAATGAGGTCAACTCTCTTCGGTGAGCACTCAACACCCTGTGAATTTGACATGTCTAGGATGTAGTTGGTAACTATCTTGTAAATTGAATGATTAGATAATAGCAGGATTTAAATTGTACACATAAGAAGAAACAAGTGATTACTGTGTTGTGAACAGATCAAAGAGTCTGTCAGTGTAGTGCGGACTCCTGAATAGTGTTGCCCCTTTCCAAAACCAACAGTGATGAGAGACAGGTGCTGGGACGGCATGTCAAATTGGTGGAGGCCCTCAAGGTGGAGTTGGTACGCCTTCAGAGGGAACTCATCTCATCACAGAATAAGAGGGCAGTGCTGGAGGAGGAAATCATTCGTAGGGAAAAGTCTCACCGATGGACTACTCTCAAGGTTTGTTGTGATGGCTCCACAAGTTGCCTGAGGGATGAAAGTCTATGTTGGTAATGATGGTATTGCTTTGTTATCTTATGAGGTGTTTGTATTACTGGCACATGAAAATATAGTGACATGGATAGAACTACTAAATGCATTAATATCTTCACTGCTGATAGTTTTACTGATATATGTATCTCATGCAGGCATCTGATCCAGGCAAGTATGATCTACTGAAGAAGAACCACCTGCTGCAGAAGAGGCTTGTGGCTGCCACTCAGAGGTTGGCAGCCAGCGAGGGAGAGGTGCTGACTTAACTGTTTTGTTGTTAAATAGCTGTCATACATTTCTGATAATGTTAACAGCCTCAAAAGTTTTTTCCTTTCTGTTTATCATGAGACACACAACAGTACAACTTATCACATACAGTACTACTTTGAAAATATTTTTTTGTACTGTTTACATATGAATGAAATTTCCTGTATTTCTTAATATTCATATGACAATGTGTAAAAACAAAACAATAAGAAGCCCTATCAGATTAATGAGCACTTTGACTCAGATTGCCCACAAGGAACGAGAGTTGGAGGAGATGCGACGTGTGGTTGAGCGCTCAGCAAGTCATCACTCTGATGCTGCTGCAAAGCCTCACCTCATCAGTCAGCTGCGGGCCAAGGATGACCAAATCAAGGTCAGTAACTTTGACATATATGACAGACACTTGTGATGTGATAAAACATCAGCTTAATGTGCCTGTTCTGAGTGTGGAGTGATGTACGTGGCAGAGTGTGACAGCAGCTCTTAATGTGGCCCTGCTGGCCCAGGAGGAGGCGGAGCAGGAGAGGCGCCACCTCAGGAACCAGCTGGCTGTCACCATGCGCAAGATGGTGAGTGTCTATGGGTTTTATAGATATATTAAACCAAATATTTGAAATCTCTCTGTCCTTTTCTTTGCTTTTTGCTTCCTAGTGATTTTTATTCTCATATTTCTTTTGGATACCAGAATAACCTCCAGCGGAGACTACAGGCCAAGCAACCAGGCACAGATGCTGGAGGAACAGCAGCAACAACAACGGGAGCAACTGCAACAACACAGCCACCACCATCAACAACAGCAACAACAACAGCAGCAGCACGAAGGGGTCAAGAGACTGACCCAGCTTAGTGGCTTTGCCCTGGTGCACTGGGGACAACAAATCATTGTGTGTGGATGTTGAGGGCTGTCACGGATACTATCAGCAACACAGATGAGAGATGTTTTTGTTCTTTCATTGATAGAGACACTGGTGGTCTTTTAATGAGTGTGTGATCCAATATTGAGGAGTTTATTAAAAAAGCAAAAGTACTGCCTTATAACTTGGGTTTTCTATATTCTACTATTTGACTTAGTTACCATTTCCTGTACTTACTGACCCCACTCCATATCCCTTGAAACCCATGGGAAGGAGGGTTTTAACTCATCCTGGACCTGTATGTGTACAGTATTGCTTGTTGGTGACTAGTGAGCTCCTTTCTCTCCCATTCTTCTATACATGTCTGAAGATCTCACATTCATTAGTTTAGGCTGTTAAAAGTTTGCCTCATCAGCTGTTATATTCACCTAAAAAATAGTAAGCAGCCAGTGATGATGTTTCAGTCTCTTCTTGTTTACCTATAGGAAAGGGATCAGTAAAAAGAGTCACTTTGCCTCTAACTATAATATATACTATATACAAATAATGATGACATATTATCTGTACAATACAAAAGTTGGAAGAGTAAAACTTCTAAAGTTTTGGAATAAAGAGCTGGAGGAACATATGATGTGACCATGTGGGAAGCGCATCTTTATCATTATCAACACCAGGAACCTGCTTGGCCCAACCTAAACTGCCCATGTTATAAAAAAAAAAAAAAAAACAGTTTGTGATAACATAAAATCCTCTGCCCTTTCAGGGTAAGGATGAGACTGAACAGATTAAAATATCATCAGATCTCTCAAGTACACAATAAAATACAACAAATAGAAACATATTCCAGTGAACTGTAAAAAAAATAATTTTGACAATAATAAGCATGTGTATATCATATAATAACTAAAATTAGTACATAGGTAATTGTTACATGTTCTAAATCTTGGCATCAGAAAGTTACTGTTGACACGTTAGATAACACAGCCAGACACGTCACAGTGAACATGTGGAGGCAGGCCTCAGCCTCACCACACCACACCACCTGCCCCAGGTGATGCTGGAACACAGGCTCTTTAGTATCACAACTTGGCAACATTACAACTGAGGACTGATGATCCCGCTGCCACAAAGGGAAAACACAGGACATGACTCATTTTGTCACCCAAAACATTTCTCCTCCTACACTCTACTTGGCAATAGTCTAACGTACACAATTTTGATCTCGTTACATATTTCCTAAGATTCAATTAATTAATACTGTATATCTTACATATAATGTTTAAGTAAAGTTTGCATAAATTAAATTTTTCTTAAAACTATTAAGAGGAAGAATTTGATTGACTCACAAGAACCTTCACAGTTGCAGCTTGGTGTGGGAAGAGTGCTAATCCTCACAACAAGTACAGCATCAGTTACATGTTGGATCATCCTATCACTATATATAAAATGATATGGTAGTATATATAACTGTGTTAAGATATAGGTGAAAGACAAGCTATAAAAGTTGGCTGCATTCCCCTTCCAGCCAGCCACTCCCCAACTCAGGAACTTCTGAGAAAGGAGCTCATGTCTGGCTACCTCAGTGCTCCTTAGTCCACTCACTGACACTTCAATCACTCTCCCTCTCTTCTTTCTTTGCAAAAACTAACTGACAGGGTTTGACATGCAACACAGTTAAATACAATGTTGTTCACATCACTTTCTCTTAATCATATTGTCATATTTCTATATTCTCAAATGCTTTTCGAAGTCACTTTCAATTTTGTAATATGCACCAACCTTCACTATGGAACACTGAGAAAATTAAATATGTTAAGGAATACTTAAATAATTCTCAACTGTTCAACACTGAGGAGGTATTCTGAGTGATGGGACCATCTTACTGGATCCCAAGTAAACATTACTTGTACAGTGACTCCAAACTAGTGAGGAGGAAGGGCATCACATGAAAAGTGATTCTCATGTTCCTATGCTAGAACTAGGAGAGTAACCCACTTCTGATGAAAATGCCAGGCTTACTCAAGGAGGGGACTCTGTTGCACCTCCTCCAGCCTCACTACTTTCTGCCTGCTGTGCCTCACCTACTGCCTGCTGGGGATCTGTGCCATGCTTCTGTCCCCTGACAGACACTGGCACTTCCCGCCTCACCACCTCTTTCTCAAACACACTGCGTGCTGTCACAAACTTAGCTTCGTAGTCCACCTCTGGGTCATGCCTGACCCTTGAATCTCCTTGATGGTGTGCATGGCGGGGCTGTGAGTGAGGGCTGGCTGGGAGGACAGTGGCTGGGTGGGCACGGTAGGAGTGAGACTCTGACGTGCTGGAAGGTAGTGTGGCCGTGCCACTGGTGGTGGTAGTGGCCTCTGAAGGAGGGGAGTCAAGGGCTGATCCGTGCGTATCATCTCGCATGGCTTGGCCACCTTCTCCCACAGGAATGTTGTAGGGACCCCGGGAGTGGTATCCAGAGGAGGTATCTGTGGAAGGGGTGGACTGCCGGGTGTCCAGGTTATTTTCATCAAGAACACTTGGTGGCTGAGTGGAGCAGCGATGGTCTGTGTAGCAGCCAGAGTCACGGCCATGGTCTCCCCGTCGCAGGGCTGCCTCAGTGGTCTCCAGAGTCTCCGGGAGGTCTGGCTCAGGCTCAGAATCAGCATCATGGAGCATAGCCACGGCTGTCAGCAGCTTGGCACACGTCTCTGGGTCAGTGATGCCCAGACAGTCAAGGTCAGCCTTCTCCATGTCACGGAAGTGCTCCAGGTCTTCATACCCATTAAGCATAAATACCTGTAAGGATATTCAGGTATAAAGAGAACGAATGCCTCTGTGAATGTCCTAATATGTCTATTTATGATCAAAGAGTTACAAACATGGTAACAAACTTTAACACAGGTTTAATTCTGTGGCAACACATGTGTCTCAACAAAGCATTCAGACCTGAATGAGGTGGCTGAGGTGGAGGCGAGTGAGCAGTTCCTCCAGGGTGCGGGAGCGGCCACGGCGTGGTGTGGTGCCTCTCCCAGCACGACTCTTGCGGACGGGACGCTCCACCTCTTCCTCCACCAGGATGAACTTGAAATGCCCAACTCTGCCATCTACACAGCCCTTCCACAGGCCAGACGGGTTCTTGGCAATGATGTCGATGGTGTCTCCCTTCTGCAAGCCAGAAGGAAGGTTTATACAAAGACTATCTGAAAAGCTTCAATCTTAGAAGCTAAGATCTGAAGATATATCTATTAATTCTGCTGCTTACTAAGTAAAACTGCCTTAAGGGGATGACCATGTAGATATTTTCATTGTGAGTACTCTTATCTATGCATTTTTCCCAGGCATATCTCTCTCTCTCTCTCTCTCTCTCTCTCTCTCTCTTTCCTAGTCTAGCATTTCAAAAGTTTTCTCCTGTCTCCGCACCATCTACCCTGCTCATGAAGATCCTCCTCAATGGCTCACTCTCTCCTTCTCCCAAGCCACCATCTCCTCCACCAGCACCTTGCCAGCACTGCTCACCTTGAACTTGAGTGCGTCTCGGTCATAAGGTGAGGGCTGACAATCCACCAGGGCCCGTGCACGGCCGATGAAGGGACCTGTGTAAGGTTCAGCATCTTCCCCGGAGAGGGAGGACCGGTTGCTTCCTGAGGGTGCGGCAGCTGTGGCCACCAACCACAGGTTACTCAGGTGTGACATTCAATGCCTCACTCGACACATGACACTCAACTTATTTTTTCTCAATAATATTCAATACTTTGGAATATCTACCATTATTAATGAAGGGATCTTTTTTGCATGAATAATTTGGTTTAACTATGCACTATAATTATAGTATATGTATCTGCCTATTTGATGGAAAAGTGCATGCACTGATGACTGTATAATGTGAGTGTTGAGGCAAAGCAAGATCAGAAAACAATGATGTACAATAATAAAACATGAATTCTAAAATATGGAGACATTTTTTTCTCTATGTAAAACAATGATGTATAATAATAAAACATGAATTCTAAAATATGAAGAGATATTTTTTTCTGTATGTCCTGACTATAGATACTTGTTCCACTTTCATATATGACTACAGTGAGGAGAGTGCAGCAGGACACACCAGGACAGTGATGTGGTGTGATACATGACTGCACAGTCTGCCTCCATTTGTGGTCTCCTCCCTTTCATCTTGTTTCTCTTTGATATTTTTGAGGGGCAGGGACTTGGTACCAGAATAGTTATGATGATGATGATGATGATGATGATGATGATGATGACGATGACGATGATGATGATAATGGTGGTGGTTGTGGTGGTGGTGGTGATTATAGAGATGATGATGATGATGATGATTTTTAGTGATAAAGACAATGATGACAATGATAACAAAATAACAACAATGACACTGGTAGAGATAACATTGACAATGATGACAACAATGATAATACTGCAAGGACTTACCTGGAGGGGCTGATGAAGGAATGCTCTCACAGGAGGCTACAGCAGGGTGGGGGGCTGCAGGGGCTGAGAGTGAGGCCCGGGGCTGGTCCATGGCTCCCAAGGGTCCAGGGGAACTGGATGTGCTGCCTCTGGGACTCTTCAGGCGAGAGATTTTCTTTTGCATGTCCCTTCGAAGACCACGCATGCGACCCACGAGAGAGGCTGACCCTGTCCTCTGTGGTGGGAGGTGGGCGGTTAGTTAGTGTTGGGAGAGTGGGGAAGAGTGGGAGAGTTGAGTTGATTTGCCTGACAACTTAATCTTTTTACTTCCATACAATTTTTTTCTGTAATTATCTAGAACTTCTTAGGTAATATTGTATGCAGTGCTGGGAAAGTAGGGGAGAGTGGGAGAGTTGAGTTGATCTAACAGATAACATAATCTTTTTAAATTCCATACAATTTCTTTTCTAAAATTATCCAGAACTTCTTTAGACAATAATGTGTTGGGAGATCAGGGTGAGTGAAAGATTGGGAGAGTTCATTTGAGACATCTATCTGATGACTTAACCCTTTCACAGCCAGATAATTTTTTTATCATCACCTATAACTTGAACAATTCTGTAAGAACTGCTAGGAGAGGGGAGAAAGGAAAGAGTGTGGGAGAGTTAAGTTGATCTATCTGATAAATTAAACTTTTTCACTGCCAGCCAATTTTTTCTATAGTCCCTAATAATTTAAATAATGTATGCAGTGTTGGGAATGGAGAGTGAGTGCGACTTTGGTAGAGTTAAGCTGACCTACCTTTTCCTGTCAAGCATTTTTTTTTTTCAATATTCATCTATAACTTCTTTAGACAATATTGTTTGCAGTTGGGAGAGTGAGTGGCAGTGAGAGTGTAGTGGGAGAGTTAAGCTGACCTACCTGACAACTTAATCCTTTCATGCCAGACAATTTTCCCCATAACCACCTGCAGAGTCAAGACAATTTTTGCATTTATCTCCTTCCCCTTACTTTCACCATTTCTCTAATGATTGGGAAGGAGGGCCTAAATGACTCCTCTCCTGCTATTCCTGTCTATTGCGTCTATTGTGGCTTTCATCCTGCTTGATTCTGTACAGTAGTCTCCTATATACTGGTTGATGAGTGGGGGATATGAGAATGAACATCAAATAAGGTTGTCTAAGATTGCGGGAGTGGGAGAGGCTATTATTGTTGTCCACGCCGTAAGAAGACGTAATAAGGACGTTAAACACAATGATGATGAAGCTGATGATGACAATGATGGTGTCTTACGTAATTTTGTAGCCTAGAAAACAAAATTAACTCTCTCTCTCTCTCTCTCTCTCTCTGTCCTTGTAAACACTCTTCACCGTGCTCTGAATGTTAACTAAGATCTCGGCAATACAGGAATGAACTAAAAGCTTCCCCCTCTTCAATAACATTCCACTGCAAAACTAATTGACTGCCGAGTATCAATCTAGTAATTCACAATACAGTCTAAAAAAGAGTAAGTTTTCTCTCACTCCCTCTTGATGACTGACCTGCGAACCCTGTATCTATCTATCCTGTCTATCTATCCCGTTTATGCCACATTTTGAATCACAACTACGATTTTTTTTGAGAGTATAATTATAAATGTAATCATGATGAACGTGACACCGTTTCTTGGAACTAAATATTCAACAGGATACAAACTCTATTTAAAGGGAGATGGACTGACCTCCGCCTCCTCCTGCTCTTCATAGTCCGACGAGTGTGAGGGAGAGTGACCGTCCTCGCTGCCGCCACTCATGCTGCTGCGACTCTGCAACACAAAGCACCAATCAGCACTCACCACTCACCACACAAACAAACACACACAAAGGATAGTGCATGCTTTACAACCACAATACAATCCGTAGATTAATCACGAACCGAATGTTACCGAATGTACCAGCACTCAGCACACATACGCAGACGACAGCGCATGTTTTATAACCACCACGAACCGAAAGCAACAGCACGACGTCACCACTCAGCATAAGATGTAACTCATGTTTTAAGTGCTACACGAACAGGTTAATCACGCAACGTATCAGGGTGAACTCAACTCAGCACTCAGCACCTACATAGATACACCTCGTCTCTTAAGTGCTACACGAATAGTTTAATCACGGACCGAAAGTAAAATATGATGGGCACTCAGCACTCAGCACCCATACTTGAGGGGAACCAGCAGCACTGTATCTTGCTGGGACACGGTACGCCAGGTGAGGGCTGAGGAATTAAGCCTCCGAACAGAAACTCATGATGTACTAAGTATTTTCTCGGTAAAGTAAGGTGAGGTGAGGTGAGATGAGGTGAGGTGAGATGAGGTGAGGTAAAGCAAGGTAAGGTGAGATGAGGTGATGTAACGTAAGGTAGGCTAAGGTAAGGTTAGGTAAGGTAAGGAAAAGTAAGGTAAGGTAAGATAAAGAAAGGTGAAGTAGGGTAAGGTAAGACAACATATAATTAAGTAAAGTAAGGTAATGTGTGGTGAGGTGAGGAGAGGTAATAAGATAGTGTACTATAATGTAATGTGGGGTAAGATAAGGTGACGTACAACAATGTAAGATAAGGTAAGGCAGGACACTCCCGCCCGACACTCACCTGTCCGCTGCCCCCATCCTCTGATCCCGGGCGATGTTGATATCACGAGCCTCTCCATATTTATGTCATGTGTCGAAATTTTACGTTATATTTACGATTCTATCCAGCCCAAACACAACGCGTGTCAAGGCGAGAATTTATTATTAGTATTGTATTTGTAGTGTGTGTGTGTGTGTGTGTGTGTGTGTGTGTGTGTGTGTGTGTGTGTGTGGAGCTGCAGCCTAATAGCTTCACGCAGGGGCTGGAGTTGGGGCTAAGGGTCTGGAAGTGTCAGGAGTAAGGTTGGGACTCGCACCGCATCACAGAGGTTGTTCTCTTCTCTCCCAAGCTACATCCACGTCTCGTCTCGAATGCCTATACTTCTTTCCCAGTGCAATATTTCACAAAGTTTAAGTTATATACCACGAATGTCGATATCAGGAGACACTTATCGACCGTAACTCAACCACACCTCGTTAAGGTGAAGTATTCCAGTGGGGGAAGCGGCAGAGGGTGACTAGCGACACTCAGGCGACGAGGCCTTGCTGCCTGACGAATGGCTGACTTAAAGGACGCCTCGTGCCAGTGACAAAGCCCTTTCCAGGCCCTTTCCAGGCCAGAGCCTAGGGAAGGAGGGCGGCGGCCATGGAGGGGCTGAGGTATTGGTACTCTCTCGCGAGATGGAAGTTGATCGGTTGTTTGCGGTGCAACTCCCCTTTAGGCCAGGACCCGAAGGAGGCCCATCCAATGGAGGGCGGCCTTACAGAGGTCGGAGCTCAGTGGGAGGGGTGGGATGGGGCTCAACCACACTGAAGGTGAGAAACCGAGACTGGTGCCCCCACCCCCACCCGCAGCTTTGTCCCAAGGGAAGGAAAACTTGCTGGTGCTCTGCAGGGTGCCGCTGCCGCGCGCCATGGCAACGGGGCTGCCTCTGCTTCTGATACCTGATGCGATATACAACTTACTGATTTTTCTCATTTTATATATCAAGGCCAAGAGAGTTAACCCTCTTGCCCTTGTTCAACGCGGTAAAGAAACACGATACAAGCGGGGCGATTCAAGTCAATGCCGACATCGTCGCAGGGGAGGCGGAGGGCAGGCAGGCAATGCCTCAGGTGCAGGAGGAGAGCGTCATGTCCTAGCAATGTTTTCATCAATGACAATGGCCTCAAATTAGCCGCCGCGTTCCACTGCACGCCCTTCTCTCCATCATATCCACGCCTACAGGTGGCCTCATAAAAAGCCTGAGTTGCGGACAGACACACAACAGCCGCGTCCCTTCCTTTCAGATTTCGAGTGCGGCTACCTGGCGGAAGCAATACAACTTTCGGGTGCATAATAAATATCACGCGTCAAGTGCAGGAGAGACTGCGAGACAGCTACTAATTAATAAGTGTCCAAAACAACAGTTAAAAGTTTGGCTTCGGAAGAGAATCAATATTAGCGACTCGCGCATCTCTTCTCCGCCTCGCTCTAAGCACCGGCGGCCGCGTCCACCTCCCCGCTGAACACACACGCCTTTTAGAGCGGGAGGCAAAGGCTAACAATGCCCAAGATAACGAGTACGGTGCTTTTTCCCTTCATTCTCTAATGTTTACCGTCGAGATCCCTCCGGCAGGGGAATGAAAAGTGGCGGGGAAGGGGAAGCACACTGCTACCTATTCCTCGGGGTGTTTTCATTTTTTCTCCGTGTGCAAATCTCTCTCTCTCTCTCTCTCTCTCTCTCTCTCTCTCTCTCTCTCTCTCTCTCTCTCTCTCTCTCTCTCTCTCTCTCACACAATTACCGCGTGACGCCCCGCCCAGCACCTGCCAGCCAGCTTGCCGCCTCGCGCTAGTGTTAGTGAGCGTGATGCAGCGTCCTTATCACACGTTCCTTTAGTAGCGGGCTGGCAGGTGAGGCAGTGCAGGAGAGGGAGGGTGCGGGGCGTGAGTGGGGAGGCGATGGGTATGGGTGAGGGGAGGGTGGAAAGAGGTGCCCCTAGGAGTGAGGGTGCGTCAGGAGGGAAGGGGCGGCGGGACACTCACAGACACGCAAGACCTTGAGGTGGAGGTGGAGCGAGGGCGCAGCTGTCCAAAGATCCTCCCCAGCAGTCCCTTGCCGTCCTCGTTCCTGGTGTCTCCGTCCCCTTCCTGCCCCCCGGGGGAACAGGGTCCCTCAGGGGATGTGATGCAGATATCGGGGCCTGGCGTCCTGCACTGCACCATTGCTCGCTTGTATTTTTGGTTCCAATTGAGGGTTCGAGGCCGCAGAAATCCAGCCCGCACTGGAGGGCCGTGCTTTTTGGTGCCTCGCGCAGCGTCACCGCCACTGGCTTCCGTCAGGACAGTCCCTGGACGCTCCTGCAGGCAATTTCCAACCTCCACATAGAACGTGGAGCCTCCGAGTCTCTTGACGATGCAGTCAGCCTCTTCTTCATCTTTACTGTTCTTAAACAACACGTGGGAAACCCTCCTCATATAGCCGGGAAGGTTCTTAGCCTTCTCCAGGAGAGTCCTGCTCTTGTCACCGCTCTCGTCGGCTTTAGCTTGCTGCAAAGCCTCCGACAGTAGTCGCGGAAATAATACCTCAGAATGTCGCCACTTTCTCTTTAAGGATTTCACGGAGGCCGCAGCGGACTCCGACTTTGCTCTACGACGGATGACGCCTGTGTCCCCAGAATCCTCTCCCTGGTGACGCCCTGCACCGCTCCGCCCCGCCACCTCCATTTCCTGTTTCGGCCCTTGCCAGATCATGACCGTGTCGTCTCCACCATTGTCTTCCAAGGACTCGTCACCTAAGCCACCAAGCCTCACGCCTCGCAGCGGGGCGCGGCGCGGCATCCCCCGGGGTCTTTTCCAGCGGGAGGACACTCGTCGTGAGGCCCGCCGGCGGAGTGAGGTGTGGCGGGAGGACTCCCACACCCAGGACACCTCCAGAATGTCAGGGCTCGGGGGTGGCTCAGTTTGGGACCTTCCCACATTGTGCTCACGGGTCGGCGGCGGCAAGGGTGTGGCCACATACAGCGCCCTGCGAGGTCTCCCCTGCCGTACCTGAGAGCCTCTTCGTTTGACGCTCCTGGCGCCAGACACGGCGTGCCTCGGCCGCGGCTTGAGGGATGCGGTCTCGGAATGAGGTTCGGGCGTGGTGCGGCGGGAGCGAGGTGTGTGGGAGTCTGGTGTGCGGGACTCCGAGGTAGCATCTGGCTCAGGCGTGAGGGGCACGAGGGTGGCGCTAGACTCGGGAGTGTGGGAGTCCGGCCTGGCGTCAGCGTCAGCAACAGGTGTGTGGGATTCAGGCGAGGCCGCTGAGGCGTGGACCTCGGGTATGACACTTAGTTCAGGGAGGGAGTCCTCGGGTGTGGTGTCAGGGTCAAGGGGGAGTGGCTCTGGTTGAAGAGCATGTCTAGGATCCCCGCCGCTGGAGGACAGTCGTCGTGGGGTGGAGGAGCGGAGGGGCAGGGAGGTGGGTCGTTCTATCTCCTTCTTGCCGGCGCCGCTACGAGCATCCTCCGAGGAGCGGCGGCATGGGGGAGGGAGACGCGACGACTCCATGGTGGCTCCAGGGACGCCACACGCCGCCCCTGGCCCGCCCTTCACATGATTCCCTGCCGCGTAGAGGGAGCGACAGACAAACAGCAAAGTCAGCATCAGCTACTCCCACATGCTGCAGGTGTTAGCGCTCCTCGCGGCACATCCCCAACAAGTGTGTGGGCAGGTGTCACTCTCGCCAGATGCGTGCGGCGCTGTGTATGGGGAGGTCACACCCGTGGCGGCAGGAGCAGCAGCAGGTGGGTAAGTCTTGGCACGCTGCTCAGTGCCACACATAAAGAGACAGTCACTATTTTAGCTCCTGCCAGGGAGGAAAGGAGGGAGGGGAGGGGAGGGGAGGGGCACCACTGTTGATGTTGGTGTCAAGAGTATCACGTGCTTGGTGAGGGGCGCGCCGTGGCTTCCCTCGGCACTGTTTCACCGTCAGACAGTGCAGTGAGTCCAGGTCGCTTCACGCCCCGCCGCCAGGAGCCTTGTGCAGTGAATCACTCCATCGCCGCCGCGTCAGTTCCTTCACTTGGTTCTCGTGGCACCACAACACCCTTGCCGGCGCCTGGTGGCGGCGTGGCGGTGTCAGGTCGCGGAGGGCCAGTGCTCGGGGAGTGGCGTCCGGCGTGGCAGCGGCGTAAGCGTGGCACTGTGGCAACTGTACGTGAGGAACTGATGGCTCTGGCACCGCACTTGCCTCCCCTCACCCCCCTAAAGTTGGCACCCTCACACCTGCCTCCCCCACATCCCTCTCTCGATCCCTCATCTCCTCCCCACTCTTCCTTTGCCCTTTCCCCACTCTCCTCTCTTGCTCTCTATCTCTCTTCGCTCATTCCCCTACTCTCTTCTTCCCCCTCCTCTCCCTCACTCTCTTTCTCTCCTCTTCCTCCTACGCGGCGCACACCTCACTGCGCCACAACTGTGCTAACTAGGAAGTGGCGCACCTGGCGAGCGGCGACGGCAGGTGTGGTGAGCTGGGGGCAGGAGTCACGCTGCTGCTGTCCTCACGCTCCCCATGAAACCTAACCTCATGTGTTTCTTCCGGTTATATCTACATTACCTACCCCCCCTTCACCCCCACTTCCCGAGTCTCTGATATCACTAACATATCTTCCTTTACGCGAGGAGAAAAACAAACTCTATTTCTCTCGGATAGTAAAAGACAATACTCTGAGCCCACTTCTAAAAGGTCGCCTCAGTTACACCGCCACCGACGCGAGGATTCAAGAAAGAACAGCAAAATTCCATACATAGAAGGGACCAGATCAATACCAACAGCTTCAAGAGGCAAGGCTGTCTGTGGTGCGCCCTCTACATGATGAACTACGTGGGTCTGAGATGATGGCTGGTGTGTTGTGTGTCAATGTGTGGCTTTACCCTCGCCTCACCAAGCAGGGTAGTAACTGACGGAGTAGTAGCCATGCACCACTCACTCCACGTCCTTCCTCTCCCCCGATATACACTCATACTCGTAAATCTTCCAAGAGTACACGTCAGTTCCCTTTGTCGCCTTTTTTGTTCAGTTGTGAAATACGTATATCTGTCCATCTGACGTTTGTTGGTGAGATATACAGATGTTGATGGATAAACGACAGACAGGTAAAATAGATAGGTTGGAAGATGAATAAATAAATAGATAGATAGATAGATAGATAGATGGATAGATGGATAAACTGGCGTTGCTCTGGGAACTGGCATTTCAGTGGGCCTTTTTTTTTTTTATTCAAATTTTTGTTGCCCTTAGCCAGTGGCCCTCTTACATAAAAAGAACAGATACACAGATAGATAAGTGGATAGGTAGACAGACACACAGACTGACAAATAGGCAGAATGAAGGAAAGACAGACAGAAATCGATTAAGAGATGGTAAATCCCACAGACACATACACATAAATATACATATAGATATAGATAAACAGAGAGACAGATAAACAGATAGACAAACAGATACACGAGGAAACAGAGACATCTAACAAGTGACAGGTAATTACAACCGGGCTAATTACCTGGCAAATGGAATATACAGCAGGTAACTCAGGTAAGTGTGATTCCCATTGATGAGAAAAACACCTGGACGATACGCGCGGCCAGGGAGTAAGCGGGATTAGCCTCCAGGTGTGTGAAAGGGTTGCATACTTGGATGAAGGTAAATTACGAGACGAAGGAATATTAAAGACAGAACAGCAAATAGAAATGATTAAGATGAGGGGAGCAGGGAGGAGGAGGAGGAGGAGGAGGAGGAGGAGGAGGAGGAGGAGGAGGAGGAGGAGGAGATGATTACGAAGATTATGATAAAAATACTACACCAATACTGGACATTTTCGTACAGTAAGTCTTAAGAAGAGGAATGATGACAACAAGGACGACGATGACGAAGAAGGAGAAGACGGAGAAGATGATGAACAGTGATAATGGTAACGAAGAAGACAAAAAGCGCTTTCAAACTTTTCTACTTCCTCCCTTTCATGTTCTCCTTCCGCTGCGTTCCAAGGTTATTTGAAAATGAGTAAATGTAAAGACGAATAAAGAATACACGCAGATTCTCTTGTTTCGCTCTCTTTCTTTGTTTGTACGCACGTGGGTCTGTCTCTTGTGTTCTAGTTTCTATTGTGTATCTACTCTCCCTCCCTCTCTCCCCCCCTCTCTCTCTCTCTCTCTCTCTCTCTCTCTGGTTTACATTTTCTTGGTTCCTTTCTTTCCTTTTTTTCTCTCTCAATTATTCATTCTCCGTTCATATTTCCTTATTCTTTTCGCCTCATTTCTTTTCTCTTCATTGCCTTTATTCTTCTTTTTTCCTCCTTCTTTATTTTTCTACCTTTCCTTTCCTTCCCATATCTTACATTCTTCATTCGTTCTTTTTACTCCCATTTCCCGTCCGTCCCATACCTTCCTCCCATACCTCTTCCCTCCCTCTCCTTCTTTAACCTCAGACACACAAAAACAACCTTCCTTCCCTTCCTCCCTCCTCCCTCCCCCCAACGCCGGGCCGGTAAAGGTTCATTAGAGTTGCACATAGCGGTGTTGAAATTACGTTTAAGAGAGATGGTACGTACCGTGCGGTGTGTTGTCGCCGCTTCCGTAATGACACACACACACAAACACGCACACACACACACACACACACACACACACACACACACACACACACACACACACACACACACACACACACACACACACACACAAGACAAAATGCCACTTGCTCCCTCTTCACAATCGCATCACAGTCTCCCAGTCTCACCTCAGCAGCATTTATACACCACACCTGCAACTCTTCAGAAAGAATCAGGGCTTAGTAATTACTCTACACAGGTGAGGCAACAGGTAAACCCGCCCTCATTTACTTAACCCCTGATAACAGTGAATTTCTCTCCCTCACACGAATGCGCGAGGTGAATGCGAGTATTTTTACATATTATTCCCGTGTGCAGGTGAGCGTGTACAGGTGAGGCAGGTGGGAATCATTCACGCACTTCCCCTTTATGCTACTCGTACGTCAGGGAGCAGCAACATTTATCATTTTCGCGAGCTATGTCCCCAAACACAAGTTCATAATTACACGCGGGCTGACATTTCCCACTCGGTAACGGCCTCACATGAGCACTTCCTCCTGCAGGTGAGTAAAAATGCAAAACTCCCCTATCCCCTCCCCCTCCCAAACTCGTGTCGGTATATTAAAGTCTCCGGTAAAAGTAGATTCCCTGAAGTGAGGCGGAATAACTACTATGTCAATACGTAGTCAGTCATTCAGTGAAGGACGCCAGACAGATGTGTAAAGAGTGGGGGTGTGCGGGGAGGATTCAACAGGTGTGTGGCGGAGGTCACTGCACACCTGTCTTATTACGTCCTGGAGTGCTGGAGTGAAGGACATATGCTAGGATGCTAAGGTTGGATCCGAGTGAGGATGAAGGATTGTGGTAAATGATAAAGGTGAGATGGTGATTAAGGAGGAGGGAACAGGTGAGGGACGGAGATGAGGGGACGTGGAATAATGCGTGTGGGAGAGGATGGGAGCGGATGAAGGGTGGAAGTTAGTGAAAAGTTGGAGGGAACAGACTAAAGCAAATGCGTAGACAGAATGGAAAGGTGATAGGTGACAGTGGACGCTTCCTACGTGGACTTGTATAATGCTGCCCGTTGCCACATCACACTGCACGATCCACTAACTAACTCACATTTCACTGATCCACCCACGCAACTCCACACCTTTTCAAATACTACAAACATACATTTTTTTTTCGAGAATAACATCCAATCCCTCACATATTTATAGACCTATCCACTTTCATATCACGGTTCATGATCCATTATCTCCACATTTCACTGATCCACCCACGCACCTCCACACCTTTTCAAATACTGCAAACACATTTTTTTTTTGAGAATATCCCTTTCCTCCCATATTTATAGATCTCTCCACTATCATATCACGGTTGACGATCCACTAACGCCTTCACATCTCACTGGTCCACCCACGTACTTTCACACCTTTTCAATTACTGCAAACACACCTTTTTTGAGAATAATATGCATTCTCACACTTATTTATAGATTCTTCCACTTTCATATCACGGTTTATAATCCACTATGTCTCCCACATTTCACTAATCCACCCACGCAACTCCACACCTTTTCAAATACTGCAAGCACCCCTTTGTTGAGAATAACATCCACTTCCACACATTTATAGACCCATCCACTTTCATATCACGGTTGACGATCCACTAACGCCTCCACACCTCACTGCTCCACCTTCACCTCTCTGTGGATACTGTAAACATTCCCTTTTTAAAGATCCTCCTCCCGACATAAACCCTTCTACTTCCACATCAAAGTCCACAGTTCAGTAGCTATTCCACATCACAGTGCTCCACCTCTATACGCCCACACCCTTTCAGATACTATGAACATCCACTTTAAAAGAGAAACCATCCACCGCCACACCACTATAGACCCTGTTCTTCCACTACACCAGTACTTTTCCACATCCCACATCCCCACATCCACATTTTCAACACAACAAGCAGCTCCTATTTTTAACTAAGAACCCCACAAATATAGGTCCTGTTCCCCACTATACCAGTACCTTTCCACATTCCACATCAGTCTCTTCAAAATAAAACAAACTCCCCTTTTCAAGAACCCTCACAAAAACACTAACCCTCATTGCTGCAGTACACTCACCCTCGCCCCTTCCCCTGACCACACCGCACACACCACACGCACCACACGCCATCCTCCTCCACCACCAAGCTGTCGAAATCACACGAAGTGACCGCCAGTCTTGTGTTCCCGCGGCCACAGCAAAACCTCGCGGCAGAAGGACCGCAACAAGCCTTTCTCCCGCCCTTCTTCAATCCTTCCGAGCGCTTCCCTTGGAGTCTCCACACGCCTCAGTGAGCAGCGCAGGTGATCAAAGACTCTCGCCTCCCTCACGTGCGGAATGGCCAGGTAAATAAACAAGTGAAGGTTACTGCTTAATGGCGAATGAGTGGTGGTGAGGAGGTAATGGGGCAGGTGTAAGTCATTATGTGTTAGTATTTACATAATGGTGAGGATAGGAGGAAAATGGGACGTGTGTGTATTATGCACTACGTGACTGGGCCACCCTCCCCCTACACACACACACACACACACACACACACACACACACACACATACACGGGGGTACCTTGAAAGGGGAGGTTAAACAAACAAACAGGAGGGAGAGAGACGGGAGAGGGCAAAGGGAGGGAGACACTGTGTATGGAGGAGGGAAGTCAACGTACAGACAAAGAGATGTGTTGGGGAGGAGAGTCTAGACGCCACCCAGAGCCATGAAGAAAAGCCCTCCCCCAAAAAACGCCCCCCTGTTACTATATTTTTAAGTCATTCTCTTGTTCTTATACACGCGTCAAGGCGGAGGAGGGGCGGCAGTGGCAGTCTGAGTAGTATTCACCACCTCGCTTTATAAAGGAGTGGCGGAGGGCGACGAAATGATGTGGGTTCGTGTATAGAAGTGTGTTTGTGTGTTGAGGGGGGGGGAATGTTTGTGTGTTCGTGCTACCGTGACTGTCTTTTTGGTGGGTGATTGTATGCGCGTGCGTGCGTGTCTGTGTCTGTGTCTGTCTGTGTGTGTGTGTGTGTGTGTGTGTGTGTGTGTGTTTAACCCTCCGCCTTCTCTCTGTCTCTATCTCTTTCTCTCTTTAAGGTTACTGGTCCACGCTGTTACGTCGTGGTAGTGGTGGTGGTGGTGGTGGTGGTGGTGGTGGTGGTGGTGGTGGTGGTGGTGGTGCGGCGGCGGAGGCAATGATGGTGGTTGGATTTTTTTTTTCCCTACATAAAAGTAGATTGTTTTTGAGCTACAGATTAAATGCCAAAAACCATGACCTCTCTCTCTCTCTCTCTCTCTCTCTCTCTCTCTCTCTCTCTCTCTCTCTCTCTCTCTCTCTCTCTCTCTCTCTCTCTCTCTCTCTCTCTCTTCTTTCTCTTTCTCTCTCTGCAAATAAACACTAACGGAAACTGATAACGTACAGTACGACCTACCACACACACACACACACACACACACACACACACACACACACACACACACTTTCTCCTTCCATCTCCTGACGCTGACCGCTTTCCAGGGCCACGGCCAGTCTTACCCTAAGGGCTTCCCCGCCGCCGACGTTGCCGCCACCTTCAGTCACTTTACGGGCTACTTTCATCTCTCTCTCTCTCTCTCTCTCTCTCTCTCTCTCTCTCTGGCACTACCTTTCTTTTCATCTTATTTGTGTTTTTATTAAGTTTCTTTCTTGTTTCGTATGCAATTCTCTCTCTCTCTCTCTCTCTCTCTCTCTCTCTCTCTCTCTCTCTCTCTCTCTCTCTCTCTCTCTCTCTCTCTCTCTCTCTCAGCTTTCTCTCTTTTCCAGTTAATGGTATATCTTATTTAGCCTTATCATCTTCTTCCTCTTCCTTCTTCTCTTCCTATCATCTTATTACTTTATTTAGCCTTATCATCTTTCTCTTCCTTCTTCTCTTCCTATCACTCTCTTTCCTGTTCTCTTGCTGTTCTTATGCTTGTTTTTCTTTGTGTCACACATGCTGGAAGATAATGTCTCTCTCTCTCTCTCTCTCTCTCTCTCTCTCTCTCTCTCTCTCTCTCTCTCTCTCTCTCTCTCTCCCTCTCTCTCCCCCATTCATTCAAGAACTCCACCCTATTCTTCGTTTCTTTCACTCTCTTCCTTTATTTCTTCCTATTTCTATTCAGTACTCCTTTCTTCTTCCTCTAACCTCCTTCCCACTTCAGTTCCTCCTTCCTGCTTCCTCACTGCCGCCACCACACCCCATTTTTTGCCTCCCCACTCCCCACTGTCTGAGCTTCTTCCTCCTCACCACTAGACTCACTATATTAAGACTTTTTCCTCTTCTCTCCCCTCCTCTCTCTCCTCTCCCTTCCTCAATTCACCTCCGTTCGTCCTTTTTTCCCTTCCGTCTCTCAGCAGTCTCGACACTTGTTCTCTCTCTCTCTCTCTCTCTCTCTCTCTCTCTCTCTCTCTCTCTCTCTCTCTCTCTCTCTCTCTCTCTCTCTCTCTCTCTCTTCCACTAACCTATTACGTTGTTTTCTGTCTGCTCTCCTCTTCCTCTCTTCCTACTCCCTGTGTTTCGGTTCTCCCTAGGCGGAAGTTAGAAACACACACACACACACACACACACTTCCTGTTGGAACACGCGATAGAGGAGTCCATATTTATACGCAGTAACCGATAGAGAGAGAGAGAGAGAGAGAGAGAGAGAGAGAGAGAGAGAGAGAGAGAGAGAGAGAGAGAGAGAGAGAGAGAGAGAGAGAGAGAGAGAGAGAGAGTTTAACAAGGCATGATCTTCACCTAACGCTCATATTACTTCGGGGACAGATTGGAGAAATTCATTCCACCCCCCCCATCCTCCTCCCCTCCGCTCCTCCACGTACCCCCCCCTCTTCCCCAAGCTCTCTCCTCTCCTTACCTGCCCACTCAATCCCAGCCACGTAACACCTTCTCCTCCCCCCTACTCTCAAGCCCACTCCCTCTGCCCACCAGTGCTACGTTAAAAGGTCTTGGACAGAGTTGTGTGTGTGTGTGTGTTGTTTTGTTCCCTCAAATCACTGTTAGTACCCGAGAGGTGCCACGTTAATGTCAATGAAGGAAAAAGAGGGGAAAAAGGGAGGAGGAGGAGGAGGAGGAGGAGGAGGAGGAGGAGGAGGAGGAGGAGGAGGAGGAGGAGGAGGAGGAGGAGGAGGAGGAGGAGGAGGTGATAGTGAAAGAAAAGCGGAAGTAAGTTGATAAAAGTACGTGTGTGTGTGTGTGTGTGTGTGTGTGTGTGTGTGTGTGTGTGTGTGTGTGTGTGTGTGTGTGTGTGTGTGTGTGTGTATTAATAGAAGTGGTAGCCATTTTACGCAGCAGAAACAATAGTATTCAAACAGTAGTAGTAGTAGTAGTAGTAGTAGTAGTAGTAGTAGTAGTAGTAGTAGTAGTAGTAGTAGTAGCAGTGGGAAGCGACAATTGTGAAGGAATGTAAATAACAAATGCAAGGAAAGGAGAAACAGAAGAAAAAGATAAAAATAAAGATAGAAAGAAAGAGGAAAACAAGTAATATTTTTAAGAAGCGCTCCACAAGGCTTAAAACACAGCTAACACAAATACACAGGCGAGGCAAGTGTGTGTGTGTGTGTGTGTGTGTGTGTGTGTGTGTGTGTGTGTGTGTGTGTGTGTGTGTGTGTGTGTGCGTGCGCAGATGGTCTATGTTACTCAGTTCACCTCGTCCGGCCACTCAGTCACTAGGCCACACACACACACACACACACACACACACACACACACACACACACACACACACACACACACACACACACACACACACCACACACACACACCACAGTTTACAGTAATTCAACGGTGCATTACTTGCCGTTACGACTTCAATAAAAAAAATATACTAGTCTTTCACTATGTGGGCCGTGTGTGTAATAATAATAATAATAATAATAATAAACGGTTTATAATTTAGGCAGTTGACAAACTGAAAATGTACATAGGGGATGGGGAAAAACTTAACATTAATCCTAACGGTAAGACTAATCTAGGAGGGAAATACTATCGATTGATGGCTCGCACCATGGTGGGAATCGCACTGAGTCTGTACCGGTCTGAGTCTGTACCGGTCCGTGCGCGTGTGTGTGTGTGGTGTGTGTGTGTGTTTGTGTGACATAGACAGTGGTATGTAGTGTAGTTCATAGTTCTTGTTTTTTTTTTCCTCCGTTCATTAATGTAAGATGTCTCTGATGCTGGAATATAACTATTATTATTATTATTATTATTATTATTATTATTATTATTATTATTACCATTATCATTATAGAACACTAAGGAAGAAGGGAAGGACGAACGGGAGGGAGGGAAGGAAGGAAGGAAGGAAGGAAGGAAGGAAGGAAGGAAGGAAGGAAGGAAGGAAGGAAGGAAGGAAGGAAGGAAGGAAAGATAAGAAAAAGAAGGTAGAGTAAAATATGGGAGAGAGAGAGAGAGAGAGAGAGAGAGAGAGAGAGAGAGAGAGAGAGAGAGAGAGAGAGAGAGAGAGAGAGGAGAGAGAGAGAGAGAGAGAGAGAGAGAGAGAAATTGTTTGTTTTGTTTCATTCATTCACTTATTTATTTATGAAGCAGCAACATCAGTATCACGTGTCCCTTCGAGAGAGAGAGGAGAGAGAGAGAGAGAGAGAGAGAGAGAGAGAGAGAGAGAGAGAGAGAGAGAGAGAGAGAGAGAGAGAGAGAGAGAGAGAGAGAGAGAGAGAGAGAGAGAGAGAGAGAGAGAGAGAGAGAGAGAGAGGGAGGTCAAGTCAGGTCAAGGTCGTATCGGGTCAAGAAGTCTCCAGTGAAGTCAGGCAGCAGGGGATCAAATGTCCAGAAGTGATAAAAGCCATCTGTGACCTGACATGGGAGGGAAAGGTCAGTGTGTGTGTGTGTGTGTGTGTGTGTGTGTGTGTGTGTGTGTGTGTGTGTGTGTGTGTGTGTGTGTGTGTGTGTGTGTGTGTGTGTGTGTAGGTGTCCACTTGCTTAAATGGTGAAGGTGGCGCAGGAAGAGGAGGAGGAGGAGGAGGAGGAGGAGGAGGAGGAGGAGGAGGAGGAGGAGGAGGAGGAGGAGGAGGAGGAGGGACTGCACGGATATTAAAGAAGAAAGAAGGGAAAGAAGACAAGAGAGGATTGGGGGAAAGCAAGAGGAAGGAATTAAAAACATTAAGTGGTGATAAGAGGAGGGAGGAGGAGTGAGGGAGGGCAATGAGGAGGCGGAGGAGGAAGAGAAGGCGGATGAAAAGTGGAAGGAGAAAGAGAAATAAAGAAGTGAGGAGACTGAAGGAGAGAAGAAAGGAAAGAAGGAAAGGAGGCATGAAATATGAGGAGGAGGAGGAGGAGGAGGAGGAGGAGGAGGAGGAGGAGGAGGAGGAGGAGGAGGAGGAGGAGGAGGAGGAGGAGGAGGAACGAGTGGATTAGGTCATGGTGAACTGGACCACCACCACCACCACCACCGCCACCACCACCTTCACCACCGCCACCCAGGAACACCAGCTATAACGTGTAATGTAGGAAGCTCTCCGCTGTTACCTCCACCGATCCCTCCCACCTCCCACGCAGCACAATTCCTCCTCCCCACCGCAGAAGACGCATTATCATCATCTTAACTTGAGGCGAGCACTGCAGCCCGACAGCAACAACAACAACAACAAGAGCGGTTCTCCAGTCTTAGCCAGAAACGTTTCACAATCATAGTAGGAAGCAATTCACGCCCTTAGGTACTCCAAAGACTGTACTTTAAGACCTCTACTGCCACCTACCCTTCCCCAACCCCCCAACGCGAAGGCCAACCCCTATCACCGTCATCACTAACCCTTCCCCCACCAGCCCCCAACCCCAAGGCCAACCTCTACGCTGCCACTAACCCCAACCAGTCTCCACCACCACCGTCGCCACCACCACTGTCCAGAAACCTCGTAACTTCAGTGGAACATTACTCGCACTAACTCAAAACTCGTAACACCACCTCAACATCACCACCTTGAGGAGTTGCAACACCACCCACCACCACCACCCACCACCGCTGCCACCAACACCCGTACACTTCCCTCTCACCTGTCTGGCGTGAGAATACATAACTTAGCCTCACCACCATCACCACCTTACATACTCACATCATCAGCTCACATACTCAGACCATCACCATCACTACCTCACATGCTCACACCACCACCATCACCACCTTCCATTTTCACATCATCACCATCACCACCTCACATACTCACACCACAAGCATCACAAACACATCATCATAATCAACATCGTGACCCTTGGAATTGTACCTCCTTCGGGATCATTTGCATCGAGGTCTCCACTTACACTGGCGAACCTCTGCATAGCCCCCGACACCTGCACCTTCAGGAATGCAGGACTTCCCCTCCACCTCCTTCAGACGTGACAGGAGAGCACAAGTGGCCTCTTCACCACAATACAACACCGCCACCCACATCCACTTCGGTGAGTAAAAATAAGAAGAGATAAAAAAAAGGGGGACTGACCGGTTTGATATTACTCCCTTACATTGAAGGTGACAGAAGGACGCACTGAGGGACCTCCCAGCAGCCACAACACAGATGCTGAGTGCTGAGTGCCGAGGATAAACACTTATTGCTTCCCCAAACCTCAGCATCCTTCACCACATCCTTCCTCGGATACTAACATTACGACTCTTCCGCAATCCTTTGTCTCGCGTGTCCTCCTCCTCGTTCACGCTGTCCTCCGTCACCTCCAGCGCTTCCTCGATCTCTGACATGTCCAGGGCATCGTCCTCCACCAGCAGAGCGCCCTCGCGGTAGAACACCCCCGCCCGTGTGTCTGTGGAGACGCGCCCGCACAGCACCCGTCATGAGATTAAGCACCTGTGTGGCCCGCATCTTGGCAGGCATGGTGGTGGTGGTGGTGGTGGTGCAGGACACACACCTGCGGCAACACCTGTCTGTGCACTTAATGGGCGGCCCTTGGGGAGCACGCGGGGATCAGGTGGTGCGGCCGAGAACACGTGATCTGGACTTTCCAAGAAGCACCTGGAGTCTATCACGACAGAGCACCACACGCCTTAATCTGCACCACAGCACCACAGCACCACAGCACGCCGCCCTTGTCCTGCCTGGCACACGGCGCGGTAATCACTGCTCTCGTCTCGCGGCCACGCCCTGCACTGGGCTCCCGAGGCACACGCCGCTGCCTCGCTTCGCCCCGCACTGCTCTTGACGCCGTGAAGGACCCGCGTCTCAGCCGAGCAGGGGAGAGGGATGCCCTTGAGGACCCCGACCGCAGGCTACGGGGGGAGGCAGTGACACGTGCCCCCTACCCTGTACCCCACCCCCGCGCTCTCTCTCTCTCTGAACCCGTCACATAACCATATCTAACCCACGCAAACATCTACACTTCTTGTAACCCCCAAACGAGATCTGAAACACGTTTGCTACACAGCAGAACACTCGTCCACAACCCGTCCCATCCGAGGCTGCCAGTCCCCCACTTCCCTAACTCCCTCTCTGCCTTGGCGAACACAACACGCACGGGGGCATACATAATGTGGTTGTGTGTATTTTCCTAATGCAAGCTCAAGGTTATTACTGCAGAAGTAGTAGTAGTAGTAGTAGTGAGAGGAGGAGCACACGGAGTAATGAAAGGAGGAGGTAAGAACAACAGGAAAAAGAGATAAGAAAGAAGTAGGAAAATAACACAGTTGAAAGAGAAGGAAGTGGAGGAATTTACTAGTGCAGAAGAAACGTAGCTACGTAAATACGTACACACACACACTCAGGGGCAGGTGCATGTATACCTGAAGACACGCTTACAAAAACACACACGAACACACGTTCATACATACAAACAAACACACATACATGAACCTGGAGGTGTTGTAAGAGTGGGCAGTCCTGATCTACCCCCTACCCACCCCTCCAACCAGCCCCAACACCTCCATCGAAGACCACAACCCCCTCCTCCCTCCCCCACCAAATCCCATGCACCGGGCAATCCAAACCCAGTAGTCCTTGGCTTTTTTTCCCTACCAACCCAACTCCTTCAAGCCAGCGCCCCCCATTCACTGACTGCCACCCCCACCACCACTACCACCACCACTCCTTTACCCCCCATCAAGACGTTAATTCTTTGTGTTCTCTTGTGTTTCCTGAGAGAGAGAGAGAGAGAGAGAGAGAGAGAGAGAGAGAGAGAGAGAGAGAGAGAGAGAGAGAGAGAGAGAGAGAGAGGAGAGAGAGAGAGAGAGAGAGAGAGAATCAATGACTATGTATGCAGAAACTTGAACTGTTGGTTAGTTGTGAACAAGGCAAGAGGGTAAACAACAAAAAAGAAAGATACAAAGAAAAAGGATGAAAAAAAAAGTCAAACAACATACTTCTCTTGCCTGGTGTGTGTGTGTGTGTGTGTGTGTGTGTGTGTGTGTGTGTGTGTGTGTGTGTGTGTGTGTGTGTGTGTAATATAAGTGCGATCACGTTTCTCTTCTATATACACACACACACACACACACACACACACACACACACACACACACACACACACACACACACACACACACACACACACAGACCTTGGGGAGCTGGGTTGGGGGTATTGGGGGATGTTCTAGGGAGGGCAGGGGGAGAGGAATAGGGCATGTCAGTGGGTCGCCTGCCCATCTGTTCTGTCTCAAGTGAACAACCTCCCCTTCCCTCACCACACCCTCCCCCATTCTCTGCGTTCTCCCACCCCCCACCCCCCACCCAGTTGTGTCCCTTGGCGTATGTGTACACAAGAAGAGATAAACGCGACAGGCTGTGTAAACGTGTGTGTGTGTGTGTGTGTGTGTGTGTGTGTGTGTGTGTGTGTGTGTGTGTGTGTGTGTGTGTGTGTGTGTGTGTGTGTGTGAAAGTTGCTCGGCGGCAGATCAACATTTATGTGGAAACCGAAAAAAAAAAAAAAAAAAAAATCACGGCTTTCCCTGATTTCTAGTTTCTGCTTCACCACTTATTTGTCTGATGCTGCTACTACTGTGTGTGTGTGTGTGTGTGTGTGTGTGTGTGTGTGTGTGTGTGTGTGTGTGTGTGTGTGTGTGTGTGTGTGTGTGTGTGTGTGTGCCGCGTCAGGAGTCAGGAATGTGGGTCAGGGTAGGGGGCGAGCAGTTCTCCTAGTTCAAGGCCTATAAGCGGTGCATCTACGAGGGAAAGGATGGTACGGTGCCCATGAGGGGAAGTGGGGGGTAAGAGATAGGAGGAAAGGGCACCTCTCCTGTTAATAAGGGGATGGGAAAGCGCGCAACTTCATGGCAAGATAAATACAGAGATGGAATGAGGGGAGTGTCTAATGAAGGGAAAGAATGGTGGGTATTACTGAAGGGGGCATGGAGCACCTTCACTGCCTGACGGGGAAGGTTAAGCTAGGGGATGCTGGGTGGAAGGGGAAGAAGAGGTCTCCCTCCTGAAGGCGTGAGGGAAGCAGGGAGGCTGACGACCTGCCTGACTGGCTTCCGGCAGATCACAGTCTGTTCCTGCTACTCGTTTTCTCTTTGTGGCTGAAGATGGCAAGCGTGTCTGGGGTTATTACTTTTACTCTCTCTCTCTCTCTCTCCTCTCTCTCTCTCTCTCTCTCTCTCTCTCTCTCTCTCTCTCTCTCTCTCTCTCTCTCGTGTGTGTGTGTGTGTGTGTGTATGTGTGTGAGGAAGGGGACCTACCTTGCTCACACTCCTGGAGCGCGTCACCCTGCGGCCGGCCACCAGCAGGGAGGCCACGAGGGGCTGCTTCAGGAGGGCCAGGCTGTCGCGGCGCCTCAGCCCCGAGGGACTCAGCACGGACTCCCGCAGACGCTGACCCAGGCCCGCACGGGGGGACTTGCGGCGGTGCTGGGGAGGGGGGCTGGCGGGGGTCACCACCATCACACTCTCCCCACCACCACTACTGCTCACCACCACCACCGCCGCCGCCCCCACCACGCCCCGCCCTCCAACTCCCACGTCCTCCACCACCATCGTAACTCGTCGGCGCACACACGAAATGGACGGTGTTCCCAGAGTCACTCAGCGCTCATCTTCCCACGGCGGGAAAGACGGGCGGTGACGGCACACACACACAGACACACACACGGCTCCGCTTCACAGTTCTGGGCTTGTAATCAACACTTAAGTTTATCACGCCTTTTTTTCCCCCTCTCGGCGTTCTTCTCGCCTCGGGACACACACACAGACAGGACAGACACGAGGCTGCCAGGCGGGTGTACGAGACGAGAGGAGCGGGAGGCACTGCGGCAGGGCGTGTTCCTTTCCTTGTTACTGTGCTCTCGTCACTTTCCTGGGGACCTTAACTTGTCTACTGAGCACACGGGGATGGGTGCGGGAGGGTGGGGTGAGGGTGGGTGAGGGCGGGTGCAATCTTCTACGTAGGGTGATGCTTGAGTCTTACAATCTTTTTTTTTTTTCTATTTCTTACGTAACTAGGTCTCTGTGTCTCTTTATCACTGGCACGACACACAGGCGAGGTTGTCTACTAGTACTGTCCTACGGGGGGGAGGGGGCGGAGGGCAGGCATGCAGGCGTTGTTGGTTCGTGAGCGACTCAAACACTGATCTCAACTCTGACCCGACACAAGCTATGCCCTCGTGAGTGCTTCTCGTCCCTTCACTGTGAGGCCAACTGGAAGGCAAGACACACGTGAAATAACACCAACACACGCACACGCAAAAAAAAAAGGGCGACACGAACACATGCAAGAAAAAAAAAAGAAAAAAAGAAAAAAAAAAACATACACAAAAGATAGAAACATCAAAACCCTCCCCAAAAGGCACCAGAAACACCACCACAAATCCCTCTTCCCTTACCACAATAATCACGAAATAATGGAGTTACCCACACAAAAAGCCCTCCATTGAATGACAGAAAACGTGACTATCAGAAAACGGACCATAACATTACAAGAACCGGGGTGGGTTGGGGAGAGGGGGGGAGCGAGAGGTAGCACGGACAGGTAACCCCCCCCCCCCAACACCTCTCCACAACCTTCGCACCTACACGCACGCCCCCACCGTTACCTGAAGGCTACGTAGGCACGGCGAGGCACGGTCGGGCACGAAGAGTCAAGGCAAAACACTCCCCTCTCACTCACCTCTCCCTCCTAAACCCTTTCTTAACGAATTCAGAAGACTACATTAAACTCCTCCTCCTCCTCCTCTTCCCCCACATCCTTCTCCTCCTCCTCCTCCAAGGCCATTCAAGCGTCGCCCCTCCAGTCTTGAGTACGCGATAATGAGTCTTGCGTCATGTGAGGGGAAGACAGAAGGGGCGGAGGGAAGGGGAGGATACTGGGAGGGAAATGGAAGAACGTCAATAGGAAGGGAAGGAAAGAGGTGAAGAAGGGGATAGATAATAAGAAGGAAAGGAGGAATAATGAAAGATGAAAAGAGGTATGTAAGGAGAGAACGATGGAAAGGGAAGGAGGAATGAATAGAGGGGAAGGAGATGGAAAGAAAAGAGGGAATAGAAAAAGAAAGGGTGAAGAGAAAAGAGGCAGAAGAAGGAAAGATGATGAAAGAACATTAAACAAGGAAGGATGGGAGATGATAGAAGAAAGGAAGTGAGGCTGAAAGATGTAAGTAGAAAAGGAATGGCAAGGGGATGAGGCGAGGAAAAATATATGGAACGATGGAAGGAAGGTGGAATGATGGTAGGAAGGATAGAGGGAAGGATAGGAGCTGCAAGAAGGATATTTGGAAAAGGATAACAAAAGGTGAGACGAGGGAAAAATTTAAGGAACGGAAGGAAGGAAGGATGGATGAAAGGGGGTGAAGGAGGGCAAGGGGACAGCAGGATTTACGGAAGGATGAAGGCGTGGATGAGCGGACGTAGATTAGGGCGAGGAAGGGCGTCAGGTTGAATGTGGATGTAATTTAGAACCTTATAGCAATACCGGATATTTGATGTTTACTGTGTGTGTGTGTGTGTGTGTGTGTGTGTGTGTGTGTGTGTGTGTAAACAGTGCATGGCGACACAGTAAGCTTCCTCTCCTGGGTTTCGTTTCCTGACAGCTGTGAAGTCAAGTTAATTATATAGACCCACTCTGGTAAATCCAACTCCATTTCTGTGTTAATGAACGTTCTTCCTTTCTTTCCTATTGCATGAGCACACATTTCCGCTTCTCTGTCTCTGTCTGTATCTTTCTTTCTTTATCTTTCTCCATAAGTTCTTTATTTTCACTGACCTGTTTTCTGAGCTTACTTTCCTTTCTTTTTTTGTTGTTTTTACTTTCTTTC